>NC_140126.1:30472434-30969434 GCF_964035555.1 Netta rufina | reverse complement strand
AGATATGCAAACCTGGCTGGACATGGCCTTAAGCAACCTGTTGTAGCTAACCATGTTCTGAGACTACACGATCTCCAGAGGTGCCTTCCAACCACAAATGTACTCAATTAACTTGGTAAAGAGACCCAAAGTCCTTTCAAGTGGGGTGTGTGTGTGTGTAAGTGAGAGCTGAAAAGCCTTTCTGTGCTACTGCCCTAATACTAATTGCTTACAGCATGTAGAGTGATAATGCAGTTAGTTCCAAACTCTTTCCTAATATCCACACACCGAGTTGTAGTAACAACTGCAGAAGGGAGGAAATCATATACTTTGCAGTCTTTTTAGAGATGAGTTGCTTGTTGGGAAAATAAATACATACAAAATAAATACAAATAAATACAGATTTTATTCTTAGACCTACCAGAAGGCAGATGTGTGGTCAATTATTTATCTCATGACCTTCCAATTGCAAAAAATAACAATAAATGGAGAACATTTTAATCCCATCAAACACAGGTCTTCTTCTAAGGAAAAGTGTTTGGTTGTTCTCACAGAATAATGTTAATGATGGAGTTGAGGTTCCTTAAATGGAAGCAGTTCACCTGAATTTCCAGGCCCAAACCATGCAGAGCTTTGAAAGTAAGGATCAAGGTCTGATGCTTTGCTTTTATTGAAGCAAGCCAAAGAGAACAGGTGGTATAAAACATTCATGATGTTCTTTTGGCAGCTACTGTTACCAAACCGTGCTGCCACATTCAGCACAAGCAACACAATTTTCATTGTGTCCCCAAAAAAGGGAACAAAATGCTTTGATTGGATCATTTGTAGGCTACTCACAGGAGATCTTGCCAGCTGGATTTCATCTATTCATTTGGAGTTTATCACAAACTCCAATTTACCTGAAAAGCAACTAGGAGTATTTGACTAACGATAATCCAGTTTACTACTCAAAAACTTCTTTCCAACATGGGAAAGAGGAGCTTCCGTTTACAAATGAGACATCTGACATCCAAACAACACATATTTCAAAGTCTCTTCAAATCAGATGGGTTTAAGAAGTCTGTAACTTGCAGTTGGTCAATATTTAAACAGAATGAATTAGGTAGATGTCCTCCTGTTCATGAAACATATGAACTAGTTCTTGTGAGAAAAGATAGCTCACTAGATTATTCCTATTAATTGCATTCAGTTAACCATAGCTGTGGACTGTGTAAAATCATATGAACTTTATGTTTGGAGCAGTTAAAGTAATTTCAGGAGATCAGTCCTACTGTCAGTAAGATACTGATTTTGGAAAGAAAAACAAATTTCATAAATAAATCCTTCCTCTGTTTCTACATGTACAATATCACATTTACTGGCAATGATGGGAAGGGACAAATAAATATGTTGCAAATTTTCTTCAGTAGCTTAAGGTCATGTAGGAAAGAACAGGCACTATCAAACTGTAGAGCACCTTGAGATTATATTTTTAAAATAAAACACATACACAGTTCTGATACACAGTAGAGAGACAACTGCTCACATATTATTTCATTCTTCATGCAAATATTGAAGATTTTTGACATTATATTTGTGGGAGAAGAATACAGTACTTACAGTGCTTTTACCAGGAACAGTCACTATCAGGAAAGAGGTGAGCCAAGACTTTTGTAGGGAAACAAAACTTCTGTTTTCAGTGTTCAAGACAAAAGCATCAGCATAAAGAAAAGGAATGTTCTTCCTATATCAGCCAACTCTTATGTGTGAGAGTTCTGGATGATATATTAGTTGTTTTTTTCCTTAACCTATATTAGTATCCATACACACATGCGTATCATGGCTGTGAGCAATGGACTTGCAAAAGAGAATACATGAAAACTTGAAAATTTGATTAAAGTTCTTTGGGTGTATATTTGAGATTTATATCAGCCTTTCTGGCATCTGAAAACAAGGACATTTGGAAGATTTTGGTCATCATAAGTGGTGTATTATCTATGCAAAAATTGTTTTCCAGACAAAATGGAGTTTCAGTATTCAGGACTCTAAAATCAAATCCCGTCTTTGACATATTAGAAAAAATTACAAATTCCATAATGCATAATATTATTTTTCTAATGTATCACTGGTCCATAATGAGAAACAATCTATTATATAGATTTTGTGTTCAATCTTTTTGTCAAAAACTACATAGCACATCAAAAGTTAATAGCACTGGGGAGTTCAGTGTTTAATATGAAAACAAATGGTATATTACAAATTTTCTTTTGTTCTTCATTCACAATGATGAAACTGCTACGATTTAACCTTTAAGGGTTAAAGAGTTTAATCAATGTCAATGTCTGATCTTCTGAAGGCGATAAAGAACAGTCTGTCTAGCGATACCCAACAGAACATCACTTTGTCAAGCCACAAAGCGCCCAAAAGCTTGTCAAGTAAGTTACCAGAAACCTCTTTGTGGTTAGAACTCAGCTCCTTCCTGCTTGACCTATTATTTGATATTTGACCACTTGGTTGCAAGACACTTGCTCTTTCCAGCTGAAATGTCACTGGGGCATCTTGTCAGCTCCCCGACATCTCGGCCTGACATACAATTTTACTTTTGTGTGCTACAAGGCAGAAAATGCAGGGCAATGGCCTTGCTTTAAATTCTGTCAGCATCAAAGATGGGCGTCACTCTTGGGTCCTACCAACAACAACAAAAAAGGAGTCTATTTGAAGGTCAAAACAGCCATTACTTTAAAGTCTTTCAGCTTAAACTAAATATATTACCTGCAACACTGGTTTGGGAACTGTCCTTATAAAGTACATAAACATATCATCAGAAATCCTCCCTGCACAATTGTTCTTCTTTCTTATGAAATGCAGACTTGATAAAAGGGTGAGTTTTCAACGCCTGCAGGGACCAGATTCAGCAGTTAACTTAACTTGTTCAAATAGGCAAGTGGTATCATGTAGCTTTACAAGGAGCAACCTGACCTTCTCACATTGACCAGCAGTGACATTATTGTGCAGGAAGAGAAGCAGTCACATCATTTCTGTTTTGCACAACCTGCTTAAAGTTTGCAACTAAATGCTTGTCTTCAGTTGAGCTGACAAGAGAAAAGAGGGGGCTCAGTGAACCATGGCAGGGCTGCCATGAAATGACAGGAATCATTGGCATACATTTCAAATAGCTCTCTCAATCCTATTAAAGTATTGCAGTCCTGCTTTAAAATAGACAAGTATGAAACAACTTTGATAGATAGAGACTAAAATGGCTTATTGATTTTTTTTTTTTAAGACTGAGGAAAATTACCCAAAATGTGTCATTCTTTAACATTTAAAAATATATTACATAAGAAATGAGCAACTGCAATAAATAAAAGTTAAAAAAAATAACTGTTACCGTATGCAAAGAACAGGAAGCATAGAAATGTGAACATATGAATACACATTTTCATAAAAACGTAAAATTAATGTCAAAAAATACAAACGCTGAACTACAATTCAAAGGTAGCAACAAAATTGCACTTTAATTGCATCATTTTACATTAATGCAATTTTTTCCTTCTAAAAGATTATTGATACAAAGAACCTGAAAATCCATTTTCCATTGTTCTTTTGGGACTGGATGTGACATTCAGGCTGAAGGAATAGACTGAAGACTGCGAATTGGCTCTATTGTGCATAAAACTGTTGTAGGATGTGTCAGGTTCAGCTTGCAATGCCAAAAAATCTGGGATTCTACTCTGGTCAGGCTGAATTGCTAGCTTGAAGACATTGTGATGTTTGAACTCCCTCTTGATTCCTGGAGTAAAATAAAATAATAATAAAAAACAAATCCAAAAAGAATTTACATGCAATGTTAAACAAGCAAGAGAAATAATTTCATTATATCTTTCACAAATATATATATATATGAAGTATCTGTGTTTGTACCTTGTTTCAACCATTTCTGTAATATATACAATACCTGCATATATACATGTATATTAATCTTTAATAAGCAGGAGTGAAGGATATTACATACAATATTCTGCACTAATAAATGTTAAGAAACTACAGTCTATGTTATTTAAAGCACTAAAGATATGTACAGACAGCATTTACCCCTCTTCATTATCATTGTTAGGTGAGTTTTTTTTAATCAAGTAAACAAACTTCATCTACAGTTTCCCTGTCACTGTTATTAGGAAAAATATGCGGTGCTATCCATGAAAGGTAATAAATTACTTTTAAATATATTTTATCATAATTTGAAATCAAATACTCTTTGCATGTTAGCCTGTTAGAAGATGGTAGAGAATATACACTGAATGTACATTGCTGGGGAATACAATTCATCTTTCAATGAGTCTCGACATTCAGTTGAACAGTTACAAAGGTTAGACCAGTTAAAATTCAACATTATATAACTCACATAACCAAAACATTGTGCATTCTACTTTGAAAGATTATGGATAATACCAGTTTATCAACATTAATAGTTTTTTTAGTGATAAAGAGACACATTGTGTATTCCCTTAAATATTCGTGATAAAAAAAATAATTTAAAAAATTTAACAATGTGATGTCATATTGCTCTTCTGCCTATTACCAAGGTATTTTAACCA
This sequence comes from Netta rufina, assembly GCF_964035555.1. Taxonomy (NCBI): domain Eukaryota; kingdom Metazoa; phylum Chordata; class Aves; order Anseriformes; family Anatidae; genus Netta; species Netta rufina. Next base: position 30,964,881 of record NC_140126.1, on the reverse strand, counting down.
AGGTTATAGCTGCGGAAATAACAATCAATCAGGCCATAAAGTATGTGAAAAACTCATACACATGCAAAGTATTACTATGGAAAAGACATAAGGTAAGATAATGAAAGACCGTGCCTCTGTATTTCAGTTTTTAAACACCCACCCTCAGCATTTGAGGGAGACTGTACATGCATATGCACACACGTGCACATGCATACACACACACAAATATACACAGAAGAAGAAATACATGTATATGAAGGCACACGGGTTCCAATACACTGACTCACTGATACACAGAAAGAGGCAGCGGTGAGGGTGTATATTCATATTTCAACAAATCCAGACTCAGTCATAGGTATAAAGACACATTCATGAAAGATTCCCCTTTCCTCTGTTACTATTGCAGAAGAAAAATCAATGGTTGCCTCTAACACTTACTTCAACAGTTCCCTTTGATATGGACTCTTTTGATTTCCTGGTTCACCACAAGCCATATTGCAGCTACTGTAAACAGCCAGGTTATGCTACATGTTCATTAAGAACCCATATGGTAGCAAATTTAGATGACTACTTCAAGGACATAGTTAAAATGAGGTAGTGCCTCAAGTTTTTCTGAACTATGCTGGTTACAGGGATCAGATAACCAGCAGAACTGTCAGGTACTGATCTGTAACACTCTACCTTTGCAGTCCTACTGTGCTCAACACTATGCAGGATGGGAACCATTAAGGAGCAAAAGCACAAACAAGCTTCACTGCATTTGTATCAGCATATCTGAAATAAGATCTCAGTGAAAGCATCCACCTATTACACCGATTAACAGTTTGTTATTTATACACTTTAATTAGCTGGCTTAAATTCTCTCTAAAGAAAGAGACATTCATAAGAAACTATTAAGAAAATATTGAAATGCACCAAAAAAAACCAACAGTGATGTTCTAGAAACAATTATGTGTGTAAATGAATGAAATCACTAAGATATAACCTACTAACAGGTTTCACTCTGGATAACAAATACTGAAGACAAATGTAAACATGATGGTTTGTACTGCTTTCAATATCTCAGCTAATCAGCATATCGGAATGATTAAACATCACATACTACAATTACTATCTCATAATGCCTTTTCCAGATATAGTGAGGTTTGGGACTTTTTTGAGGAATATGGCATCAAAATCCCAGTAAGGAGACAAGAAATCAGATTTCCTTTGAGAGTTGCAAAAAAAAAAATGTATGAAACTTAATGATTGGCAGCAAGTCAATAGACTATGTTACAGTAAAAGCTTCACTGCTGGGGGAAAAAAGCTCTGCTTTAGTTATCCAGATCCTGCGCTGTACCTCTTACGCAGAACAGAATACTATTCATTGAGTAGAATGGAAATCAGATTTAATAACAACGTGATTGATGTAAAAAAATATCTTGGCTGTTACTCTAAGAACTGTTTTGATCCCATATCATTATATACACTCATGATGAATAAGAAAACAATATTCTTTCTATAGGTTACTAGAAAAAAACACTAAGAACTGTTACAATACACATTGTTTGAACACATACCTGTACAAAGAAATTTTAAAGGCAGTGATAATTTCCTCAACACAGTTCTTTCAACATAATTGTATTTAGACACCTTTCTAACATATGTATTAAACTGGCAAACTCAAACACTATACAAGGGTTGTGATAATAATCCATTATATAAAAATGCATTTAGATAATTTTTAAAAGAGGAATTATGTGTCTTAAATAAAGTGTCTGTTTGGGTAAATCTTTAGCATAGCACTTTTATTTACCTGATTTAGATGATTCCATCTAGACTGTTGCACTGCATCAGCTAAATAAATATTTAGGACACAACAGGTCTAGCAAAAATAGGCTTTCTAAATGTTTATGGAATACAGTAATTGGTCACACATCCTGCGGTCATTTTTCAGAATTTGGTAGCCTGACTTTATAAAATATGTTTTCCCAAAGAAAAAAAAAAATAATAATAAAAGATTAGTCTATATTATGAAATAAGTGCTTTCTAAACTACAGTTAACTCAAACAACATTTTACTATTAGACATGGAAAAAAGATTTCTAAAACAACTATTCCCTACTGGTTCTCTTTCGTGGCTAACCTCTGATCACATTTAGGATCTAGTTTACAGGATGTCTCATGATATATGCATTGTTTTACCAAAGTTAAAACTGACTTCTAAAGGGTTGCTTTATTATGTAACATTGTGAGTGAATATTATAAAACCACCATGCATTATATTCTTATGTATGTTTTTATTGCGTTGTCAGCCTATTCAAAAGCATCATGTTATGATCAAAGACACCCTATTTTGCTTTTATATATCAATACTTGTGAAGTAATGTCAGACGTTTGGAATTAGAAAACTGTGCATCCGTTTTGACAGTGGTGCAAACAGATAACTACATGAAGAAACACACTGTTGGAAGAATATTGCTTATCTTCAATTGTAGCACTAAAATCTATACCCAGAGTGGAAGCCACAAATCAGTCAGAATGGTTTCAGCCTGCAAAGTCAACGCAAGGATAATTTTACTGGGCCACAATTTTCACTATAATACCACAACTTTTCAATTGCCTTCTATTATTTGTATGTTACAGTAATTCCTTCCAATTTGGGGATTTCCCACCACAAATTTAACCACTTTAAACTGCTTTCAAATACTCAATTTCAAAACACAAATTTCCCCTCCGCTTTTTTATGACATAAATTAAATTATAAATAAAAAATCAGAATAATAAAAAATTGTAAGATTTTTTTTGTGAGTTACAACTTGTGGATTGTGAAAAACAAGCTTGCATATATCTCTTTGACTTAGGTAAGAAAGAAATGAAGCCACTTAGAACAGAAGACTACCAAGAAAGGGATGAAATGAAAGGGCAGAAAGAATAATACTGAAGTTGCGACATAAAACAAAGACTCAGTTATAGATGTTCCTGTGTGATGATGCAGATACAGTAGTAAGCTCAGTGTTATATCACTTGGCAAATTAAAGGTGACTATTGTATTATAAGGCCGAAGTGTTATCTATAGGAAATCACCAGACTACAGGAGACCTAGGTGTGTGAGGATTCCTGACAGCAAACAGAAGTATAGAAGGAGGAGCAAGCTGCAGTTTCTTCTGAATTCCAGCAACCTCTAAAATCTCTGAGGAAGCTGCAGCACAGCCATCCAAGAGCAGAAAGAAATGCAAGGGGTAAGCACAGAGCAGAGAGCAATGGAAGAGAAGTAGGAAACAGTCAGTATACATCTCCGCAATTGATTTCTGGTACTGATTTCTTCTCATCTCTTTCCCTTACCCTGAATCTAGAACATACATATACACAGTAATAGCAGTAGACAGCATATCAAATGGCCAATAATACTTTTTCCAGCTTCTTTCGTCTATGTTGTCATTGTGTGTTACATCATTTCACTGTAGCAATAGAACTTCCACTAAGTGTTAAAGAAACAAGAGCCATCTTTGATACCATTTTTCAGCACTTATGTGGAAAACCTATTTCTCTGTAAAAAGATGAAAATTTTCAAATAATTTACAACCTCCTTCTTAGACTGATATTCCCAAAACTGGTAATAGTTGGCTTTTGCCCCATAACACCAATGGACTTCAGCATGCTGCTCATTCGTTTGCTGTTAAAAGTAGCTCAAACAGTCATTTCTCACTCTCAGTGAAATAAATAAAACATCAGACTGATGAAAATGCTAAAAACTGCTACTTAAAATGGAAAGTATTACTAGTGGTGTCAGTTTAATACTGCGCTAGTTAACAAATTTCTTCAAAGGAGGAATGTATGCTGGCCAAAACCAGAAAGTTTGCTTCCCATGTCAATGATTTTGCAATTCGGTATTCTGAGGCAGTAAGACTAAATTTATCCCTGACATAAAGTAGGAAAATTGTAACATTCAGTATAAATTCTAATTGTCAGCACTCCTGCCTGGATTCTGGAAACAATTTACTATCAGAGAATAATTCAGTGGACTGCCAACTCATTACACATTAAGTCAGCAAGTTAAACACACAACACACTTTCTTCCTTGGGTGCTGCTAGCCAATAGCATTTTTCATTTTCAAAGAATTCCCTCTTCACTTTCCAGAAGTTACTGAAAAAATACACAATTCTGAAATATCTGGAAATCATTTTTTTTCTGCTTTTATAACACTTTGGCGTTTAATGCATTCAGTGAAATCACACTCTAGAGACTCTATTACAAGCAATTAAAGAAAGATTTTTTTTTTTTTTCTAAAAGAAATCCTGCTTTATTCAAATGTATTTAAACCTGGTATGTTTGAAGAAATGCACAGGATTACCACATCAGACCACCATATCTTCAATGTTTTGATGGCTTAAAGACAAGGAATTTGACTATGCATTGCTAATTGTGATGATTTCTAAATATTTTAGCCAAAAATCTGCCATGCAGCATATATAGTAATTCTTTCAGAATTTTGTCTCTATTCAGTGGAATACACATGGACGTCTCTCATTTTCAGGTCAAGTTGTTTGCACTACACTGTAATAATGCCAAAACACTACACAAACTATATAGTGCACTATTTTCATGGAGAAATGCTCAGTCTTCATTGACTTCAACTGAAGTTTTCAAGTTCTTTAACACAGGAACATGACTTCATGAGCCAGACTTCTTACCCAACATTGCCTACCACTGTCCTTCCACTTTCTCAAGAATAGAAGCAATTTCTGTTTATTTTTAATCTTAATAACCAACCTGAATGACTATTGCTTTATTTTGTACTGTGCAACCAACATTGAAAGATACACTGTACTCTTACTAAACGGTTGTAACAACTCTCCACATTTTGCATCAGTGTATTGTGAGGTTGTTGTTGCCTTTAACTGATGCTCCTCTTGCTTCCCAGTAAGCCTCTCTACTGTGTGAGTTTTCCTGCAGTTTTTATTGTCTCTAATTAGTATTTCTCTCTGATGGTTACCTTCACAGCTCTTTGCTTCCTTCTAACAAGAAGAGAAGAAGATAACTACAGTTGGAGACTAGCATGCTTGTGACACCATGCTGAGGCACAAGTGGCTCATGAAATAGTCCTCACTGCTTACTGCTTAGCTTTTTCTTCTGTCATTGCTAGAGGGAAAACAGTCCCTATCCAACAATTTAAAGTGTCAAGCTTCATATTCTCTTGAGAAATGTATTCAGTCATCATCTGAACTCCTAGGCAGTGTGACTGTCTGATGTAAGCCTTCAAAGTTTCTTTTGAGTTGCATGCATACTGCCACTCTAGCAGAAAAAGGAAAAAGGGTGTATTTACATTCATTTTACCAAACATTAGCATCTTCTGTCCAATCATTTGAATGCAGAAGTGTTAGGAGAAAACAGCTTAGAGAACAAGGGTTGACACATACAGTGTGAAATCTTAAGGTGCTTGAATGCAATGAGGGAGAAAGTGAGACAGAACCACATTTCATCTTCCTAACTGTGCTATAGTCCACATGAACTTTGTGACAGGTCTCTGTCTCTCAGCCACACTTGACTAGCTTCTGCTGACATTCAGCTGTCAGACAGCAACCCTTTACCATGCCCCTAACATGCTCTACAGCTTCACCCAATTAACTCGCTTTCACTTGACATTGCAGCAAAAAGCTTCATAATAGGTGGTCAAGGTGCATGGTGTCTGCTTGCCCTCTAACTGCTCACGCACAGCAAAATGCTTAGCTACCTTCCTTTTTGTCTGTTTGCTCAGAAATGGTGTGACTACAATTTAGGAATTCCATTACTAAACAGGACAAGGAAAGCTAAGCTTTGCCAGTGGTGCATTAATATATCTTCTACTAGAGACTAATTTTAATGCAGAATCCTAGAGCTAATCAACATAAACATTTTGGAAAATGAAAAAAAAAAAAAAAGGAATTACACTGATTCAGTAAAATAATTCACTCACTTTATAATTAATAAAGATATACTGTATCAGCAATACAGGTAAAAGTTGAAAAGATGGAAAACGTAATTATTTCTGACAGCAACATTTAACAACCTAGAGGAGAAAAGTCTACAAACAATTAAAGTACCTTTATGATTCAGCTGTCTTGCATTAAAAATACTGAGAAGATGATTTCCAAATATGCAATATTTTAAGGAATAATGATCAGAACTATGCAGAGCTAGCAAAACAAATGAAAATGGAAATTAACATTTTAGCACTCTACTGATAGCTTATTTAAAAATGAGAACAAACATGGAACTTACTGTTACTTTGCAGCCAGATGCCTTGAAAATACTCATTTGCTTACTACTTCTCTCAAATGTATTTGAATTGAATATGTGGACTAAGCCCAAAAGTGCCTTCAAAGAGCCAATGTTCAGTAAGCACTGACAATGTTCAAGTGCCCTTTGATGAAAAGGCTTCTTAACCAAAGCCAGAACAGACTGTATGAGTACAGATGTCTGGGCAGTGGAACTAAGAGAACAGCCACTGTGAATGCCTTGTGGTAGCCTTATGGATTTCAACTATTAGAACTTCAGTAAGGCATGACCCAAAAGCCTATCTATTGAGTTATTTCAGATTCTGTTGTTTGCTTAACTACAGCAAGTTCGGATAGATTGTGTTACCTATTTGATTTACCAGCATATCTACAGGGACCGGTCACCTTAAGTTCTCTCTAAAAAGCATTAAAAGAGCATTTTTCCTATAAGAAACTTGCTTTTTTTATAAAGAGAAGCAGACACACAGCTTGTAGAAATCAGAAACTCAAGAGAAGCCAAAAGCGTGAAGGAAGGAAACAAAAAATAAAATATATTGATTGAGGTGTAAAGCAGACATCTCTCACAACAGGAATTTACAGAAAGGACATAGAACCAACTTATCGTTATAAAAGGTGGTGAAAAAGAAGCAAGTCATAAGGACATGGAACTTGTACAACTCTGGCAGAGGTTGCTGATGCTAAAATGGGTAACTTTCAGCAATGAAAAAAATGTGATGAACATCTGAGTGAGATTTCAAGTAGGAAAATAGTATTTTTCAGACTTGAAGTAACAGCGATACAGAAAGCATTTTAGCGGAGAAAATAACTGCAGATCATGTAGTGAGAAGGGAGATGCTGATCTCGTGAATTGACAGCCTTCCATAACAAACAGCAGATTGAAGGTAGGTAGCTCTTAGGAGACAACAGAACTAGGAAGATAAACTGGATACAGACATAATAAATGCAACCTATCTGCATTTGAAAGATAGACTTTTGTCTGTTGTTGTTGTAGGGTTTTGTTTGTTTGTTTGCTTTTAACAACAGATTGTAATGCTGAGCAAGAACATGAGCATTTGCATGAGGCTGTAGGCCTGTAACTCTGCTCATCTAAATAACTGTATTAAACTGAAAGGCCTCTTAAAAAAAATCCTCTAACGACAAAGCAAAAAATGACAGAATTATGTCATTAGAATTATGCCATCAGCTGTTACTGCTGTCAGCTTTATGTTCTCAACAGGAATGTTTATTATTAAAACCATCAACGTATTAGGAGGACAAAGGGTTCCCTTAGCACTGGCCAACGCAGCATGCGTTTTCTTGGTCACCCAGTGCAATTGTGTACACTGCCACCTCCCTGTCAAAATCCTCATTAGGGTTTGATCCCCCACACCTTGAAACAGCACAGAGAAAGATACACCAGGAAGAGATACCTTTGGATCCCTATAGGTTTGCAACATTTTTCAAGCTTTTGTTTGCTTATCCAAACCAAGCATTTTAATGTTCAGTCATCCCCAGTAAAACTTGATTCAAGTAACTTCAGGAGGGAATTACTCCTTCTCCCACAAATTGCATATAATATCTCATGCAGTTTATATTCAATAGAGTTCTAAAGAGTAGTTTTATAACAGTAATGGTTGGGGAATGCAGTTGGCTTTCCTGCAGTGTTGCTTATAAAATATCAGTTGATATCTGAATGGCCTAAAAAAAAAAAAAAATTAGGCTCAATTTCAGTTGACAGCTAACATGTAGGTCTTTTGTAAATGCAAGATCCAAATTACACTAACTGGGCAAGGAATCAAGCTTATCAGTTATAAACAACTTGAGTGTGGGTGAGCTAGGGTTACTGTCTCTATTGGTTTTGGCCCAATTTATATATACAGTTATATTTCAGACTGAGATTAAATAAAAATCTAATAATTACTTCAACAGAACTTTTTATACTCACTAAATTCAAGAGTACAATCAGCCTCTAAGAACTGCTTTTAGTTTAGTCAGGTACTAGATCATCACTTTCTGGGAGGCTGAACATGTAGTGTGAGTGAGGCAAATGGAACTAGTATTTCCTGCATACCAACCATATTTTATGCAAATCGCCATTAAAAAATTGCTAATGGCATTTCATCCTTTGGTATACATATGCCAAATGCATGTTCTGAAAGCAAAAAAGAGTTGGGAAAAAAAAAAAAAAAACACACCACATACGACACTGCAAACTTTCATCAGGCACACAGGCTTTTTATTGAAAGTTCATGAGGAACATAGAAAGAGACTTGGAGAGAGGTTCCTTAAGCTTTTTGGTTTGTATAGCAAGAAAACTGTAACATAACATTAAAAATACATAGTGATATCTCAGTAATTTGGTGGTCCTTTTATGCTTCAGAATGATACCTTAAATTTTTTTTTACACAGAACTCCTGATTAGATTATGTTCTTCTAAAAAATCTTTTACTTAAAGCACAGTAAACTTCAGTAAGTTATTAAATTCAACTAGAAATTCCTAAAGGAATGAGATGTTTTGACATGCGCAAATTAAAATGAAACTGGATGACTGGTAATGTCAAAAAGCTTTGCAAAGTCCTGGTTAACTTGCAGGATATGCTCAGGCTCCCAGAGGAGTGCCATGCATTTACAAGACCCTGTGAAAGAAAGCTTGGTGTCACACAGAGTCTGAAAGACTGTCAGGGATCCTGATCATAGGCCTATAGTCACCATATGAGCCAATCATTCTGTGATCAAATGAGACACTCACCGGTACTTAACAAAACCTGAAAAATCAGTGAACTATTCCATGACTGTGGATCTGGACTTTCTTTGTCAAACTACATGTAATGCCTAGATAGAACAAAAGGTTTCCCAAAATACTGGTGAACATACACATTTATCAGAGGCAAGTATTGTAGTATCAGTTTTATGGTGACATTTCCTGACTAAACCTTGGCTCTATGGGTCAATTTCAGTTCAGGCACAGATTCAGAAGTGTGGTGTCTAAAAGTAATGTGTCTTTAAAGGTTCCAGGGATCCCTCTCCAAAAAAAATGTAAGAATTGAAACAATTACAGCATCTGAAAATGAAAGAACGGAATCATTACATCATCACTATATTACTTTGCTTTCTTAATATCAAACATAACATGGAAACTGCTGGTGGTTTACCACAGTATTCTTGTCTATATTTTTTGTAAATTTCCCCTTCCTAAACGTAGAATTTCTGCAACAAGTCAACAGAAGACAAAATGCTTGTAAAATAGGAAGGATATGGCTTAAGAAGCACACTGTGGTTCTAAATGCCTTTGATTGTACTGAATCATTACAGAAACTAAAGAAAACAAAGGTTATTTGAAAAATAATTATTTTTATCATTATATCATCCTCACAGCTGACAAGGAGGTTCTTTACCCTATTGGGTACTTCTTCCATATTTAAAAATTTTCTTCAAGTACTAGTTTATTCAACAGGCCAAATAGCTTCAGGAAGCCCAGTCTCTGGAGAAAATAAGTCCTCACTAAGATTTACTGGAAAAACTGTGCCTTTGCTGCATAATGTAGGTTTTCACAGACTTCCACGAAAGGCTGTTACATGTAATTTAGAAACAACAACAATAAATAAATAAATATATGCTGGGTAAATATTAAGTAGTGTGACTTAAATATGTAAAACCCAATAAAAATAAACATTAAGATGTAACTTGCTGACTGTATGCCCTTAAATCATGTCAACATTATAGGAATAGAATTATGAGTTAAGAGCAGTGTTATGCTTCATGCCCTAACTTTGAATTTCCTGTCTTTTTATCTGTGTAAGTCACACACTCTAATATATTTTAAAGGTGTTTTTGTGTTGTTTTTTTTTTTTCATTTCTTGCATTAACTTTTATCCTTAAAGTACAAAATGCAAACATTCAGGCAATGGAAATAGGTAAACAGATGTATTTCTACAAAAACATGTTACTCTACAGCAAAAATGTCACAGAAGGCTTGTTCTTTTTTTCCCAAGTGAAAAGGATGCAAGCATACACAATTACAGGAGAAGGCAAGAGAAAAAGAGTATGAGCGGAACAGCAGAGAGTAATTTGATTTTACAAATTCCAGAAAGACACAAAGTAAAGGAGGCTGCTGTGGTTTACAGCTACCCTTCTTTATCACTCTCATTATCTCTCTTTGGCCTGCAGAGGATCCTCTCCTCCTCTGCTTGGTCTCTGACAGCTGAGAAATCTGCTGTGGGACCTAGGGTGGAGATGATACCCAGCCCTGTGCTCCCATGACCTTTCTTCCAAACCAGTGCATCAGGAGCTGAGATTAGGAGCTGAAAGAGCTGTCTGAGAAGGTTGTCTCCTTTGAATGAAGGTCTACCAGCTAGGTGACACTGAATTCTCTAGGCTGTGTATTGTCTCCCTGCCACCTAGAGGGGAATACAAACACTTAAATATGGGATTTTCCTTTACAAACACCTAAAAATTCATCTTTTGAGGGGAATACTTACTTACACTGTTTAAAAAATGTGTTTTTTATGGTTAGATTCTCCAGACTAATCCTGTTAAATGCCAACACAAACTTTTTTTTTTTTTTTTTTTTGTAATGAGTAAATGTAGCATTATACATGCTACACTTGGGGCATGCTGCATATGTATGCATTTCTGAGGCTGGCAGAGAAACAGGCTGACTCCTGGAAACACTGGTTCTTCCTCTCTGGTCCTTTCTCCCTGTGCACTGGACAGGGGTAGTATTACAAAATAACAAAAAACACTTTGAAAGACATCAAAAATCCTTCCATCTATTATACTACTCAATTTAATCACAACTCATGGGTATCATCTACACATTCATCAAAGATAATGAATGAAGATCAGCACCGAATTTTCTCCTTATAAACAGTGCTTTAAATACTTAGCTTGAAACACACAGAAATGCAAAATCAAACAGGTGTCAGAATAAGAAAATCATTATTCACAACAGTATACCTTAAGTGATCTAAATTTAAAATGATAAGACAATATCAGGCAGATGACAACCTGGATTCCATGGATTCACACACCATTTAAGTATCTGAGCTAGACTCATTCAGGCACAGCTATGCTTTAATCCCCTCCAAAAATTTCTCAGTGAATTCACAGTCACAGAACAGACAGACATTCCCTTTATGTTTAACCCACAGTTTAACGGAGAATAATAGAAGCTTCCCAGCTCCCTTTCTTGAAATAACTTCTTCAAAAGGGAGGAGGAAGCACCTTCTGGCCTGAGTAAAAGTCCTTGAGTCTGGAAAGAAGTGAATTTGTCTGCCTTTGTAGAGAATATTCTTTTTCTTCTACAAAGCCAGTAAAATTTTGTCCTTGGCTCTGTTCTTTTGTAAAAACTTTTTCCTGGGGTTAAATGTCCTGGTCTATAATATCCAGTTCTCAAAATAACAGCCTGTCTAGCACTCCCAATACTTTTATTTCTACTACGGAATTAGCAGGTCCTGTAATCATATAGAAAAGTTTCTCTTATTTTGATATGCTGAGAATTTCACTTCACAAGGTGTGGGAGGAAGGCAAAAAAAAAACAAAGTCATGTAGCATACATGAAGCAAACATATGCAGCTGGTGAATAAAATTCACTGTATATTACCGAAGAAACAGATTTTGAAAGACCACATATATGTCTGACACACAGCTGCCTCCTGACGCAAAGTTGCTTTCTGCATCCACTGCGGCCTTTCAGAAACATTCAGTTCCTCAAAACCCCACATACCATTTTGCAAATGAAACGGAAGACTTCTTTCTCCTCCAAACCCTGAACAAAATGAAACATAGGCATTCACTTTTCTCTGTTAATCTGGTGCAAGCAGTGAATGGAAGCATGATGTTCTCCTAAAAGGCAAACTTAAATTTATGCTTTAGACTTGTCTCCTTGTCCAAATCATTAGTCTCTCCGAACTAATTTCCAGTTAGTTACTGTAGGAGGTACAATTATTGCTCTGGCCTGAGCACTTAGGGTAAGAGACGAATACAGTAATAGCTTCCAAGTATCTCATTTTCAGTCCTGGGAACCACTGCAGACCCTTGCTTGTGAGGTAGTAGTTCCAGCACCTCAGCAGAAACACATTTCTAATGCCATAGAAATGCAAACCATGAACGAAAAAAAGGAAAGGCGATTAGCTTCCTGAAAATATGACCCTCCTTTTCTGCTACTCAGCCAATGACATGAAAGATTTGTTTTGTGCTTAACATTGGAATAAACCTGCGGTCATTTAGGAACTTCATGGTTTCCATTAAACTGCACAGCATGGACATTTGGAATTTCATGGCAACTGTGAAGTGAGAACGTGGACCTTGCTTTTCCAAAGCACAGGGCTCTGCCGAGAGCTAACACCCACACACATTCACTCATGTTCCCTCGCCAATTCTTGTCATTAAGGAGACTTTCAAAACAGACCAAAAGAAAAAAAAATTAAAAAAAAAAAAAAAAAAAAAAAAAAAAAAAACACTTAAAGCTTAAATCTCTTTCTTGAGCACATAAAAGCAAAATACTACCAGTGGAAATGTAATGTTTAAATGTAGTGAATGCATTGCGTCCATCTACAGTATTCATGGTATTAACTCTGCCACTACACTGAAAAGCTGAAGTATTGGAAACCACCTAATTACCCAAACATTTACCTCTCTGCAGGTGTAAATACATGGGCCTAATAAGCTTTCCCACTGTGAAAGCAGTTACTTAAATTATATTAAAATATTAAAAACTATTTAATGAGCTTTTTTCCCCTAAAGTAAATTGACTGTGTGCCTTAACCTGCTTCAGGCAAAGGAAGTTTCAAACATATTGGTTTTGAAACTAGCCATTATTTCCCATGTTGCAAAAATGGCAATTTTATTTCCCAACAGCAAATGAAACTGTCAGGAAAATTTAGATGCAATAAAATTGGGTGGTTAAACCAACATGCTGGATTTGGAATAAAACTGAATTAAAGGAATTAAAATTAAGCATTATGTCAGTCAAACTTTATAAGAACTATTTTAAACAGGGTTTAGGGTTTTATTTTTGCAAAAGTTAGGCTTTGGACTTGGTGAAGTCCAGCCATAACTACCCATTTTATGTCCATCAACAGTGTCACATTTGAAATTTGCACAATGAAAAATATTTTGCATAAAATGTGTTGCTTCTGGCAACATTTCTGCCTAAATAAAAAGTTGTCAGGCAGTGTGTGACTTTAGTGGTACAGAGTTTTAAAATGGTGGCTTCAGTCCAAGGCTAGCTAATAACGGCTGACATGCACTGGAATCTTGAGGCCTAAATCAACATTGTTTTCACAGCTGTAATTAAGCCACCTAATCAGAAGCACATTTTGACGGGACAGTTTCTGGAAGCCAGACATTACAATTTCTTATGCCTGGAGCGCAGTGGCTCATGAGAGGTCCTCATTTAATTTCAGTTTTTTTTTTTTTTTTTTAAAAAAAAAGGCTGTAAAATGAAAAGACTATAAAAAAAGCAGTGTACAACTGTTGAAATGAAGCAGGCCTATGTGTTCATGCCTTGACCAACTCCGTATCCCACCCTCCTTCGGCTCTCTGCCGAGTCCCCAGCTCTCAAGTGGCAGCTGCACACAGTGAGATTAAGGGCTTTTGCCAAAGTCAACAGATGAGCTGGTCTGAACTGGCTCTCTGTGTGTTCTGATTGTAAATTGTGCTGGTGATGATTAGAGAACTCTAACACAGGATGTCGACTCTTAAAACTGTCCAGAGAAAATAATTTTTTATTTTTTTTTAAGTTCAGGAAATTTTTTTAAACTTCTTTTGTGGGTTGGTACATAGTGTTGTGTCTATAACTTTCAGATGATTCAAATGCGAATTCACACAAATGAAGTGACTATGTTATTAAAAAAAATACACCCTTAGATGCTCACAGCAGGATCCTTCATTTAGGGATGTTTATACAACAGTGCTGCTGCTGAATGCAATTCTCTAACTAGTGTACTAGAGCAGTTCTTGTGTTTCTACCACCTGCCAGTGGAAGATACCCCTAAAATTCAGAGTATCAACTTCCTGTATTTTGTGACTGTTGCTTCAGCATGTTGTCATACTTGAAATGGCTAAATTGTCTTGCTCATTTTCTGGAGCACAGCTACATTAGTAACTTTAACATAAACTTTCAACCCCAGAGGCCATTGTAAAACTATCAATATGAAGGCACCAGTCACTGGGGTCTGATTACATTTAGTTCTGCATTTTAATTACATATGGATTCTATTAACTGAACCTTTTGCCTTATAGGCAACATTTTAATCAAATTACTATAATTTTCAAATATGTTACAATAGTCTGACAAGTTAAAAGTTCACATACCTAGAATATTGAGTATCAAAAAACTTTTGCATAGAAAAGGAAGTATTCTTTACCAAACAGCAAATGTGTTGTTGGATTGCTGTAACTCTTTTTGAACACCTTGCCCCAAGTCACAGAATGTGATATAAAATATTGGTTTCATATTATTATATTTTTATTTGTACTACATAATAAGCAAATAGTTTAAACTATATGATTTATACTGCTCGGTTACAACTATTACTTATGTAAGCAATACCACATAACAAGGTGAGCATTTATACCAGGATACCTGCATTCCTTGGCTATGCAGTTAAGTTGGCAACTGATGGTCAGTTGCTTACAGTCAGGTAAGAAAGTCAAATACTTCAGTAAAAAAATGAGTCCCTGGTAGATACTACTGCTTTCCAGATTTATCCTGATAAAAGACATCAAGCTTAGTAAATAGAATAGGTTTTTATTATTATTATTATTTGCTTATTCTGGTATTTCTGCATATTCATGTCTATTATTATTTCAATAGTGGAGAAATTCTCCTTAAAGGGCTGCTGTATTTTCCTTTACTTCTACCACTTTAAGAATATTCGTATGTTTCACAGTAAATAAACCATGCACTGGTAATTAACAGTACTGAGCAAAATTACTGTTATTTGAGGTCTACCTCTTACTGAATTCTGCCCTGGATTATTGCCAAGAAAATGCTACAAAACAAAGGTAACAATGAAAATATTAAATTTTAAAAGTCTGCTTAATTCTTTGCATGGAAAATTAAAAACTAGTGTCTTCAAATCTTTTACAAAACCAGTTCGATTCCAAATCTTTTAAAAAATCTTTTTGGTTGAACTGTGCATCAGGCTAGCATGAAGTAGTGGAAAAGCCAAGCAAAGTTTTCATCCAGAACCTATCTGCTTCTTGCAACATCTGGGAAGAATTCCCCCAGCTACATCAGTCATTCCATGTTCTAACACAAGAGATATGGCTCTGGCCCATGAAAGACTTTCTCTGACATTTAACACTACACTGATGGAGTTCGAGACTTTCTCCTCTGCAGCAAGTGAAAGGCAGTGGTCTATTTCTTCCTCTCCAGTTCCTTTCTCATAATTCTAAATGTAAGATGCTGCATCCCTGTTAGAGACAGGTCCCAGCCTTGAAATGTTGTTTGAACCAGTGACATGGAAACAAAGGGTATGGGGAAAGACATGCACTGACCAGACTAGTCTGGCTAAGTAGGAAGAGAGTGTCAGTGGTGTAGTTAACTGGTAAGTCTCCCTCCCATCAAAAAGATGCAAGTAGGTCATGAGAACCGAGAGCTGGCTGCTTTGAGTATGAAGTATACTTTCTGCTTAATTCTGTTTTCAATAAAATATATAAAATATTCCCACATGTAGGTTCATTCTAGTTGCTTCTCTCACCGTACCGAAACTTGTAATCCTTACGTTTGCAGTACTTTACAAGATAAAATTTACTAGGAATTTTCAGACAAAAGACAGACAAAGACACAACTATGGAGGGGAAAAAAAAAGGAAGGATGATGCAAAGCCACATAAAGCAATGAGTGATTTGATTTTCAACCCGAGTTAGGAGAAGCATCCAAAGACAACAGTTATTTTCATGGCTCATTGCATGAGAACTCTGCTTTTCTTACAGACTTTCTCTACATCTGAAACTTGCCTTCTCTACCTTTACAATTGAAGTTATCCCTTTGACTCCCCAAATTTAATTTTCTCCAAAACAGCATAGAAAGCTTTCTTCATCAGCTTTGTAAGTTACTATCTTTTCCCCTTTATTCATTCATTTTCTATCCTCCTTTGATTCTGACGTGAAAGCCACAAAAAAAAAAAAAAAAAAAAAAAAAAAAAAAAGTCACTAACTAGATCATCTGCATACTTCTGGGAGACTATTAAATATAGTGCCCCATTTCCCTCCCATGGTGATTTACCCTACACGCACATGCCACCGAGTGGAATGGGCCACAAAGTACACTCAGGATCAGAGAGACACCTGACTGCTTGGATTAGCGTTACAAGGGCTTCTTTTGTTTGCCAAAACTGATGGCAGAATATTTCACATCCTTAAAACTCTGACAGTAGTACTGGCACCAGGCACAAAATCTCAGGGCTGAAAGCCACAAAAACACCTTCTGGAGCACAATTATATTGGACTGAATTCTGTCACTTCCTGATACATGTCAGGAACTGGAAAATACAGTGTCACTGCACCCACTCCCCACAGCACTGCTTGTAGCAACACATTCCCTTAGCCGTGGACTCATGCTTGCCATGTGACTAATGTGATGCCACATTTTTCCTCATAGCACCCACAAAATAATTGCTTATGACTATACTACTGTACAGTACTGCACTTAAAAGCTCCCAGTTCAAAGCCTACTTGCTACTACAACTCTGAATGAAAGTGCAAGCATAGTAATAAGTTCAGGCATTTGAAAAAGTAAAATGGATCAAAGGAGTAGAGTCCAGTTCTGTGAAAATATTGGCAAGTGTTCCCTTAATAGGAAACCCATAAGCACAGTCCAGTTTGTGATGTTTACATTACTAACTGTTGCTGAACAAAAAATAAGCAGGAAAAAAATAAGGAATATTGTAACATTTTAGCTGGTATCTTCTCTCCTTATATGTCCAGTTCCTACTTATGAAGAACTTCCACTAAGACCACCTTACAAGAACACTAAGCTTTCCTAAGGCAAGTTGTAAGAGGGCATAAGGGCACAGACACATAAAGGGAAGGCCAATGAGAAGTTTATAACTGGAAAAGAGTTTCTTAAAGTTCATGGAGAAAATGGCAGTGCCAGTCCTGTAATGAATGCTCAGTGAAATTCTCCATCTTATTTCATGCTAGAGGCTGACCGCTGGCTTCTCTGTTCTTCCTCTGGAGCCTAAATCCTCATAGACAAGTGTATATATATGGCCATACCAATGTCACATTATTAGCTGAACTATTATTACTATTATTACTAGCTCTACCAATTATAGATATGGCCCTAAATGTGGTATGCAGCAAGTTACAGAGGACAGAATTATGACTGCAGCAGTTGCACTTCAGAAAAAGTAAATTTAAAGAAATAAGGAAATACAGAAAACTGAAACTTAGGGTTGCAAAGACTTTTACAATGTGTTAATGGTTTGATAACAGAAATACAGGGGAAAAAAAAGACATTTTAGAAATGTAAGGGAAGTTGCGTAAGCATTTGGTAGAGGAAAAAAGCAGAAAAGTAATTAAAAAAAAAAAAAAAAAAAAAGAGAGAGAGAAAACAGATACAGAAACAGGGAACAACAGGAAAAAGAAGGTTTAGCTATAAAAATAATGGCCTATATTTTAGCCATACTGAATTTTAAAGAGTTGCAAGAATGAAATCTGCACGGGGCCTTCATCTGCACAGAGGAAGAATCAGCAGAGATGAGTACAACAGACAGGTGGACTCTAACAACGAGCACACATATATTCTGCTCTTGACATCCTTTCACCTCACATCCTCTTTTCTGTAAACTGTGTTTCCAGCATTTATTTCACCTCTGTCCATCATAATCATATCCCTTTATATTCCTCTCTGTTGGCATTAGCATGAGCACACATAACAACCTCAGAATCTAAAATTTATTGACTAGAAGGAAAGTGGTTGGCCTGGAACTAGACTGAAGGATGGAGATGTCAATTCAAACACTTAGAATAGGATGAAAAGTCAAAATCACTGATGTTGCCTTATTGAATCAGATTTGTTCAATTATTAGAAGGAGGAAAAAAAAAAATAAAAAATAAAAAATAAAAGCAACAGAAGAGAAGTGGTGTGAATAGAAAGAAAGGTGATGCAGTTAGCAAATTTCAATACAAAAAAGTCAATTCGGAAGGCAACACCTTCTCAACATGCAAAAGACACTGCTGATAAATTGCCCAAACTTGCAACAGACATCTGGGAGGTCATATAATGTTATACAACCAGTGTATAAGACACCAAGAGACAGTCATAACACAGTGATATAAAAATTGGTCTTATAAGCTAGGTGCCCACTCACTTGGCATGCACCTCAAAAACTTTTCAAAAATTTGATTCAGCACTGACCTCACTGTTCTAGGAACACAGGCATATGTCAGAAGAAGTTCTGCAAAATAAAATACAGTCTAAACTGATTAAGACACCACATCCACTTGCTGTGTTTCCTACATGAAAAAGTTTTGTTTGCATTGTTATTTGAATTGGATATGTGATTAAACAATGATTGAAAACAACTAAGTGTGTTATCATTATGAAACCCAACAGATGGCTGAGAAAAGGCATTATTCTGTTTCACTGAAAATAATCAACCAAAAAGTCAGCTGTATTTTAATACAAAAGGAAACTTAGTGCAAACTTCCTCAAAATCAGAATTGGAGCTTGTCATCTGAATCTTAAAAATATAAGCCATGCTGGAAAGCTGTGGTGCCTGAAGTTACTAAAACTCATGTTTCATGCAATGTTTGTGAATATTAGGAACACATTTTATAGAAAATACAAATATTAAACAATACCCTATAGACACATATAATTCTTTTCAAGGAAGTTTGAGAAACTATCATTCTGATTTTTTTTTCCCCTTTACATACAAATTTTAGAACACTTTCGATTAACACTTATGCTGAGGTTAAAATTAAACCTTGTCTCTAAAAGAACTGTTTGTCTCCTCAGCAGGTTGTATAGAAGTACTACACAGACAGTACTAAACTACAAACACTATCATCTGTACATTGATACTGTAGGCAGACACCAATTACTTATGAAAGGATTACATTTAATCACAGGCATCAGAGAGCTGGGGGGGGAGGCAGTTTGTTTGTTTTCACTGTAACAAATCAAGCCACTGCATAGACCTCCATAGACAGGACTAGTAGAATCTTTGCTAAAAGCTCTCTCAATCCAAATGAAAGCAAACCTTGCTGCAGCAAGTTTGGCACACTTCCCAATCCTTAGTATACAAGTGGTCATCTTGATTTAAACAAAAACAATCATAACAAGCAAAGGAGCAACCCAATTACACTGGGCACAGGCTCAGCAGGACACATGTAAACCTAGTAGAAACATAAAGAAAGGCTGGTTGGAGGAGAAAAGAAGCAATTTCCGTGAAGCAATTTCATTGAGCTTTTCAGAAAGGTTGCACAGCCACAAATAAAACAATGCTTTCATTCAACAATTATCATCTCAAGATCTTAAAAGTGAAATTCAGCACTGATGAATATATTTTCTATTTGTGCTAATTTTGTATTGTGTTGATTTAATGTAGAAGCATCATAATAAATTAATGCAATTATTTTGGAAACAACAAAAGTGATAGTCACAATCTTTGGATATATATTTGCTGAGGTGTCTGTGCCATTTGCTTTGACTGCTCTCTTCTTCAGGATTTTATGTTTCAAACAGAAAATCGAACAATCCTGATTTTCCTTATGGCCCTTTGCTTCACAAGAATAAAAGATGAGGAGGATGAGGAGAAAAACAACAACAACAACAACAACAAAAGGCAAAAAAAAAAAAAAGCCCACCTCCTAAAGCTTTCTCCTTAATCCTGTGTGCAAAAGTGAAGAAAGATGGAGAAGAAATCTATCAAGTGTCTGCAAGTTGCACAACTGAAACAGTCTCGTTCTAGACATACTTGACCACATATCTTTGATAGTTAATGTGTCTTGCCTGTGTGACAAATACATCTGCATCCAACAATCCCCTAAAGACACTTCTCAGATCTGAGGAATCACATTATTAGCCTTAAACAAGTTCAAGTGTCTTTGTGGACAACAACATTTTAGACAAGAAATGATCTCTAAATTGGATTTTAACCTTATAATGGGATCACAGTGTTTTCCTTTAGTGAGATGCATTTTCATCACCATCTACAAAAAAAAAAAAAAATCATGCATCCTAATTAACACTGTCTTTACACGCATAATTAAT
Source organism: Netta rufina (assembly GCF_964035555.1). NCBI lineage: Eukaryota > Metazoa > Chordata > Aves > Anseriformes > Anatidae > Netta > Netta rufina. Next base: position 30,944,433 of record NC_140126.1, on the reverse strand, counting down.
AATGGTTTCTTTTCATAGGCTGCTGTATCTTTAGACGGTTAAATTCCTCAGGTCCAAAATTCAGCTGGTTGTTGTACTGCCAAAGACAGAAATCACTATGTGTACTTTTCCAGTGACAGCAACAAAGAGCGGGTTCTCCCAGAAGATACGGTAGTAAAATTAATCCTTGTGTTAACTTTTATCACCCCTTCTCTTCTGAAAAAGTCTCAAGAGGTTTCTCTTGCCACTGCAGAAACTGTACAGCATGAAGGGAGATGCTCAGAAACTACATCCAAACGACAAAAATTAGTTGAAAAGCAGACTTACCAATTGTAAGTTCTCACTTTCATGAAGACAAGCTGTTTGGAGCTTGGACTTTAGCACTGCAGCGTGAAGCTGATGAGATGCTGTTTTTCTCACTAACATGTCAACTCTGGAACTTGCAAGCTGGTAGACATCCACAAAACTTTTAATCATGGCCTTTAAAAAGTAAAATAAATAATCAGTGCCAGGCAGGATATACTTTAATGCCAAATAGCATATGCCCAAATTCATTACACAAGAGCTAACTTTTATTAATCAAAGAAATCAAACAAAAGGTTAGAAGGCAAGCTAAATTTCACTCTCAGGACAAACATTTAAAAGTCTTAAATGGGTCTTTATTTTCTTTCTGTTATCTTAAACATTAATAGCATTAAAGAAAATTGCTGTGCACCCTAACTAGAAGGTGTTGATGAACTATTTTCAAACATGCCATGAGCAGCTGATACTACTTTTCACTCTCTGTACATGTAAGACAGTGCAAGTTCAATTTATTTTCATAAAGAATCAGTACAGTGTTTCAGCTTAAAGTTCGTATCTTCTCCAAAGAATCACTATACAGCTTCAGGTTAATGTTCATACTATCAAAACAACTTGAGTTACTAATCCTCCCACTCCACGTTTAAAAAAAAAATTAATTTGGAAGAAACAAAAGAAACAGAGTAAACCTACAGAACCCTGAAAGTAAATAATCTGATTACTATATAGCTGGGAAAATATAATTGTTTTCATGTATATAGTAGAAGAATGTCCCAACCGTGTAATATTGATCAGATTGATAATAAAGTTAGCAGCACAAGAGAGTACAAATGATTTGGCAGTATTGGTAACTTTATATTTACCCTAAATAGTATAACACTGTTGAGATTATTGGACTTCCTTACAACTGGTTAATCACATTTTATAGGTTACAGTTTTCCCTTCTGAAATGACCTGTAGCGAGTTTCTACTGTATGAACATATTACAGATAATATGAAATTGGTCTTTTGAATGTAATTCTGTGGTATAGGCAAAAATAAACTTAGTACCACAAACAGGCATTCACAAAGATTTTTACCATTTTCCTTTCTTTGTTTTCAAACATGCTACTGCTTTTGAGAAAAAAACTTGATGCATCTGGAGTCAAACACATTTTTTCATTGTTAAATGTAGAAAACAGTGGTAAATTAATACCATCATATCTTTTCTCATCAGAAAGAATATCCAAAATATTTTCCATTCCACAGTGCTAGTCCTAGAAGTAGATTGACATAGTTTTATAAATTTGCCTCTGTGAGCTCTGATTCTGATTTTAAGGTTATTTCATTTACATTCTACTTCACGAAAATGCTGCAGCCCTTGACAAACAATACCAAACAACAATGTGAATACAACTTACACTCCATACAAAACTGCATGAGAGCCTTCATAGAGCAACAACTGTCCATATGTTAAAATCAGATATGAGGAAATATCTCCATGGAGTGGGCCTGCGACTCATAAGCAAGGATTATAACAATATGTCTCAAGAAGCTGTGTCTCACAGGAAAAAAAATAAATTTTGTGTGTTCCTTTGATTACTTCCCACATGATATTTAAAGGTATCACTAAGTTAGAATGCATAAAGAGGATTCCTTCCACCCCCACTACCTCAAAGTTAGTGAAGCCACTAATCTACATAGCCCTACATTTCCAAATGTAGCCCATATATAATCCAAATCCAAATTCAAAATCCAAAATCAAAATCAAAAATCAAAGCCAAATCCAGCCCATACATACCTTACATTTCCAAAGCCACTATAAGCCCATACAGTTATCTGAAACAGCAGTATCATTTCCTTCATCGCTGAAATTCAGCTTTTTTTTTTTTTTTTGTCTTGTCTAAAAAGTCCAAAAATCAATGGAATCAATGTAGAGAAAACATATTAATTCTCCAGCTTTTATTTTCAGGTACAGCAAACTTTTTTCTACAACACCTAGATTTTTTTAGCCCAGAAGGAAGCAATTTCTCAGTTATTTACAATTCTTTAGCAATGTGCAAAGTAGCACTTTTGCACCATAGGTATGCATTCTTTTCTGCATATTCCAGCACCCTATCAAAGCATCAGGGTCAGCTTGGATTTCTCTCACTCAGGGTCAGGTTAGGGAAAACAGTGTTTTGGGGTCTTCCAGTGGGTGACATGAAATCCTTGAGAATGAGTGCGCAGAAGAGTTGTTTTAAATGCCATGGGAAGGAAAATACATTGGGTTTTTAGATGTGCCATTGGAAGGCGTTCATTTATGTATGATTTTCCATAGCTCATGTCAGTTGCACATTGAGTCACAAACCTGTTTTCCACAGTAAAAGTTTCACTTACTAGGAAACTCGATACTCATGAAATGGGGATAGAGTCTGGTCACTGACATATTAGAAGATCTATCAAATAATTATTAAACAAGTTCCTGAAGGAGTCTAGCAGCTTAATTTAGATTCCTGTTTTTGGCTTACAGATACAAATATATCTGCAGTTCTGGAAATTGTTCAACAACCAACAATACCTGTTAATAGAATTTCAGAGAAGGGCCATCTTGCTCTGCAGAATTCTGTTGCTCTCCTGCTAAGGAGTGCTTTCTTTTGTTAAGTGTACATAGCAATAAGATGTAAGATACTCAGCAATCCTCCTGATCAGTTTTTGTAGCACAAAACTTGACATGTATACATATCTGCAAGATCTGCACTTAAGCGAGCACTTCCTGTTTTGAATGTATTGGTAATACTGAGACATGCAAACTGGGAACAGAACATCTGAAACAATAAAAATTTGCCTTCCATTACAAATATAAACATTTTTAAAATATACATCAGAACACGACTTCTATTCAGAGAAGTCAGATGAAGTGATCCCTGAACATTATAGGAACCAATATTAATGTAACTCAGACCTCTTTAAAAGTTAACAACTTTTCAGATAGATGAGTAGTGGAGAGAAGACTTAACCAAGGAGGGCATGGTAATTCTGAGGCTGGATAATATGAATTTTAAACATTACTGACTCTAGGTGGGCCTGCCTAAACAGGAGGGTTAGACCAGATGACCCCTTCCAACCTTAGCAGTCCTGTGATCCTGTGATTACGAAGTCATTCTAAGGATGGAACAGGGGATACAAGTTAACAGTGGTTAAAATTACTTAAGTTTTTACAATTTTAACAGCAATAATTATAATGAATTACTCTTCATTAATCAAAGAAAAAGAAGCAGTCAGCTGAACTTGGTTTTTACAGTGACCTTTCACTCCACCCCATGTTTTATGTTATAAAAGACTTCACTATTACATAATATGCTACATCATATGCTACTGAAATAGGCGAAGCAAGTCATAATGGTAGAAGTGCTTTCATTGTCAGAATTGTAGTGCTCCAATACTAAGTCAGGACTTCCCAAAAAAAAAAAAAAAAAGCATGACTTCACCAGGTAACTGACTGCGACTCACAGGATAAAAATATATTCCTAAGGTTGGCATGGAGTACGTACAGCGCAGACTGGACAGACGTACATCCGTGGACCCTGATGCACCCACGACTGCTGGGGGAGCTAGTAGATGTCATTGTGAAGCCACTCTATAATCTCTGTTCAGTCATGGTGATTGGAAGAAACACATGAATATTAATGGCAAGCAAATGCCTCTCCAGTCCTTAAGAAGGGTAGGAAGGAGGACTGAGAGAACTACAGGATGGTCATCCTTGCCTCAGTCCCCGGGTAGGTGATGGAATACCTAATCCTGGAAACCATTTCCAGGTACATGAAGGACAAGAAAATCATCAGGAGTAGTCAGCATGAGTTCACCAGCGGGAAGTCATGCTTGACCAACCCATTAAGTTTCTACAATAAAATGACCAGCCTGACGGATCAGAGAAGAGCGGTAGATATTGTTTATGTGGACTACAGTAAGGCCTTTGACATGGTCCCCTGTAAGATCCTCATGTACAAGCCGTAGATGTATGGGCTGGGTGGGCAGACAGTGACCTGAAAACTGGTTGAATGACAGAGCCCAGAGGGCAGTGATCAGTGGTGCAAAGTTTACTTGGAAAGCCAGTAACTAGAGGTTTACCCCACAGTGGGTCCAGTCCTATTTAACATCTTAATTAATGGTCAGGATGATGAGGAAATAATGTACCCTCAATAACTTATGACACAAAACTTGGAGGAGTGTCAAATAGATCAGAGGGGCATGCTGCCATCCAGAGGGACTTCAACATGATGTAGAAATGAGCTGAAATGAACTTCATGATGTGTTAGAAGGCAAAGTGAGAAGTCCTGAATGTGGGGAGGAAAAATCCCATGTACAAATACATGTGTATGGGACCACCCAGCTCATAAAAAGCAGCTTGGCAGAAAAGGCACTGGGGGCTCTGGTGGACAACAAATTGAGCATTAGCCATCAGTGTGGCCTTGTGGCAAAGAAGGCTAATAATGTCCTGAAATGCATTACAGAAAGTATTGCCAAGAAGTTGAGGGAAGTAATCCTTCCCTATATTCAGCATTGGCACGGCCACACCTGGAGCAATGAGTCCAGTTGTGCGCCCTCCCAGTACAAGAGAGACATGAACATATCAGAGAGAGTCCAGCAAAGGGCCACAAAGATGACTGAGGGCCTGGAGCACCCTCTCCTCTTATGAGGAAAGGCTGAGAGAGCTGGGACGGTTCAGCCTGGAGGACAGAAGGCTCAGGGGAAATCTCATCAGTGTATGTAAATACCTGAAGAATAGGTGCAAAGAGGATGGAGCCAGGCTCTTTTCAGTGGTGGCCAGGGACAGAACAAGAGGCAATGGACACAAAATGGAAAGCAGAGGTTCTGTCTGAACACCAGGAAATGCTTCTTTACTATGCACGTGATCGAGCATGAGAACAAGGTTGCACAGGGAATGTGTGGAGTATCCTTCCTTGGAGGTGGTCAAAAGCCATCTAGATATGGTCTTGGGCAACTGGCTCTAGGTAGCCCTGCTTGACTGGAGTGACTGAATGGCCTCCAGATGTCCCTTCCAACTTCAACTGCTCTGTGATTCTGTGAGAAAGCATGCTTTTGTCTTGAAAATTGCAATTTTCTCCTGAAATTTTCATGAAATTTGCAAGAGTGACAAAGTTCTACTTTCAAGTGTAGTTTTCAATGGACAAGTTACATTGAGCCTCAGTACATCTAAGGAACTTTTTTGTTGTTGTTTAAGACAGCATCCTAGTCTAGAAATTCCAATAAACGCTTTAACTATCTTTGAACTGAATCAGAACATTTTGAAAAATTGAAGAAAGTGATATTCCCTTGGTAAAGGAATAAAGTATTTTAAATTTCAAATCCTGATTTCTTAGGAAATGGAACTGTGAAGATTCTGAACATTTCACACTTTGTCCTTTTGCCTGATTCCCCTACTTGTTAAAAAAAAGCCACAAGACAAGAGCATTGCAAAGCCATATGCATAGCCACCTATTGGTGCTCCATTCTCTGAAGACAGGCAGATAAGCATGTAAATAGATAAAAGAAAACATATGAAATTCAACAAAAAAAATAAACATATTTTAAGTGAAATTAACAGATGATTTTTATCAAAGCAGACATAAGGAAGAAGGTTCTTATGACCTTTTCACAGATGTTTCATCTTTAATATGAAGGTACTCATAGGGCTACAAAGACGGTGAAGGGTATAGAGGGGAAGATGTATGAGGAGCAGCTGAGGTCCCTTGGTTTGTTCAGCCCCGAGCAGAGCAGGCCGAGGGGAGGCCTCATGGCGGCCTGCAGCTCCCTCAGGAGGGGAGCGGAGGGGCAGGCGCTGAGCTCTGCTCTCTGGGGACAGCGACAGGACCCGAGGGAACAGCATGGAGCTGGGACAGGGGAGGGTCAGGCTGGATATCAGGAAAAGGATCTACACCAAGAGGGTGATTGGGCACTGGTAGAGGCTCCCAAAGGGAAGTAGTCAGAGCACCAAGCCTGTACGAATTTAAGAAGTGTTTGGACTGTGCTCTTAGTCATATGGTCTGAATTTTTGGCTAGACCTGTGTGGTGCCAGGAGTCAGACTCAATGATGCTTGTGGGTCCCTTCCAACTTGGGTTATTCTATGGTTCTATGATTCATACATACTTCTGGCTTATGCTACAGGTTGGTGCAGCTGACAAGCTTGAGTTGAGAGTACAAATGAGACAAACTAATTTAATGCTGTTCACATACTACAAACTAGTGAACAGCAGAGCAAAATTGCACAATTTAAGCTGTGCTTTATTTCTTCAGATTAATCTTAAAATGGATTGAGGACACTTAACATTAGAGATAGTCCTCCAGAAGACCCAGAAAAAAAGAATGAATATTCCCTGTTTACTTTTGAATAACTTATCATCTCCTTCTGTACACCACTTCTAGAACCATAAATTTTAAGGCACACAGTGCTTTACAATGCCGTTAAAACAGCTTTTTCACATACAAATTTACCAGACTGGAAGACTCCAATATTTAGAAAAACTTAAATTAAAAATAGCATTGTACTAACTAGTACACAACAACCTTTAAGAAACATGAAACACGACATGTGAAGAAAATTCAGCTTATTTTTTAAATTAATTTATGAAATTCAGAGGTTACTCAAACTTCAGTTGTTATCAGTTCAGTCATAATAGAAATGTTACATGAAATATACAGATCAGCATATGCAAATTAGCAGATCTCTCATCAAAGTTTTAATGTTTATTATAAATTATAAAAATTCCAAATTAAAACACCATACATGTTGTCATCCTTACCCTCAGTACTTCTCTAATGAGAATGAACACAGTTTAAAACAAGCCATTTTTATACATATTATGAATTCTAAATAATTGCAAATGGAAGTATGCATTTAAGGTTTTAGACTATTCTACAGCTATGAATAAAATACCCAGTGATTAAGAACCAATTTCTATATTTTAACTTCCATACAGTATGATTGACACAGGATCATTCAGGACTTGCTGTTATCCCAGAACTGTATCTCCTGTTTAGAGGGAATAAAGCTAAAGGCAACCTGGTGTGAAATGATGCTTACAAAAAGGTATCACACAGACTAACAGCCTGACAATGTAAGCATTTCATTTGTAACATCACATACAGCAGCCAGAATAACAAGATCATCTACTTTGCACAATGTGCTTAAAAGAAGTATTAAAAAAAAAAGTCAAAATTAACATTTGCCTGTTAGGTTCTCCCTTCAGGAAATTCTGGAACTAGAAAGAATATTAGTAGGTAGTAAATTTACCTAAGGGCAACATATACAAAAAGATGAAAAAGAACAAGAGAAGGAATAATGAATGGGCTTCAGAAGAATGAAAGATTAACTTCACTATAACAAGGTGCTTAGATGAGAATCTGAAAAGACAGAGAATTCTTTTTAGGGTACAGAATTTGGCTGAAGTGCAGTGCAGGCAAAGGCAACTGGTGTGAAAATAAAACTCCACAGATTGGAGTTCTATATGATTAATAGATAACCTATACAATGCCTGTCATTGCTGCCTTGCTTCAAACTATAAATAAATATATATTTATAATAAATAAGATTAGTTTAAAATGTCCACAAGTTAAAACATACCCCAATTAATTTTCAATTTTCTTAGAAGCAAGATTTCAGATTAATAGATATTTAGGTTTTCTGTATTTAGGGAAAAAGGATTAAAATTCATTTCCATCATATACTTAAACATTTGAAATCCCATTCTGTCTGCCTTGACCCATAGTCCAAAATGTCTAGTGGCAACATCAGTGGAGGATGTAAATACAGCAGCTTCTCAGGAATCAGGAAAAAAACTCAAGGGAATCAGCATTCAGCAAAATTGCACTTTTGCAGCTGTTTGGCACTTCTTTAATGATCTATTCTCCTTGTATCTCATTTCGACACTAAACTTTTTGTTGGGTTCCATTCGAGCGTGGCATGCACAATTTAAATGTGCCAAAAAGCAGGTCAGCTCTGTTACAACTTTTTTTTTTTTTTTTTTCCAACCCAACATGATTCAGTGCCACACACGGGGCCTAACTCTATCCCCTTTCCTTCAATAACAATTACTTTACCCCAAAGTTCTCAGAAGATAGCCCAAGGGAATGAAGCTCTAAATAAAAGGCAAGATTCTCTACAAGAGGTAATGACATGACTTCCTACCAGAAAATTGAAAAGGGAGCTTTGAAATAGAGACTGAAAGGAAAGTACCTCTACTGGAAACCACAGTGGATGGGCATAACAACAATTGCCAACAAAATTATTACAAAGTAGAAGAGTTTCAGAAATAACATTGATTTGGAAACTGACAGATTAAGACTATCAAGCAATGGGTTTGTTGGTATAATCACGTAGAAAGAATCCTGATAATTTTACAGCAAAGTAGCTATCTGTAACCTTTACTACTCAGTAATGGACCTTGCAAGCAAATTACCACTTCACAGGATTAACAAACTGCATATTTTTATAGGCTGACAACACTTTGTCGTGGTTTAACCCGGCCGGCAGCTAAACACCACACAGCCATTCGCTCACCCTCCCCACTCCCTCTCTGGGTTGGGGGAGAGAAACGGGAAAGTGAAGCCCGTGAGTTGAGATAAAGACAGTTTATTAAGACAGGAAAATAATAATAACAACAATAATAATAATAATAATAACAATGATGATAATAGTACTACTAATAATAATGTGTACAAACATTTGCACATGCACAATGCAATTGCTCACCACCTGCTGACCAGCCTAACCCCGAGCAGTCCAGCTCCCTTCCCCCTGGCTAGCCACCCCTATCTATTGTTCAGCATGACCCCAGATGGTATGGAATACCCCTTTGGCCAGTTTGGGTCAGCTGTCCTGGGTCTGTTCCCTCCCAGCTCTTGCTGCACCCCCAGCCTGCCCGTTGGCAGGACAGAGCAAGAAGCTGAGATGTCCTTGGCTTGGTATAAGCACTGCTCTGCAACAATTAAAACATCGGGGTGTTATCAGCACTCTTCTCATCCTAAGCCAAAACATAGCATTCTACCAGCTACTAGGAAGAAAATTAACTCTGTCCTAACTGAAACCAGGACACACTTACATGCAAAATATCATTCTCACTGTCTGTTGCACAAAGCCAAGCATACCTGCATGTAATATGTAAAGGAAAAACAATTGCTGCCCCAAAGAACACACTGTTTAAGCTACAGCTAAGGGAATATGCTACCAATATATTATACCCCTACTCAAACTGCTGATACAAAAAGAATGTTTTAGTCAGTCAGGAGGGAAAATAATTTTCAAAAAAAATGGTTTTGGCAAGAAAAAAATGAAAAGTGAAAGAAGTTCCACGCTGATATATTTCTTTCAGCTTTCTCTTCCCACATATATTCTAGGCAGGGAACAAAGAGGGACAGGTAGTCATGGAAAATAATAGCAAACTCTAAGTGTGAGATGTCCCCAGAATGAGCACAACATTCTACTAATAAGAGGAACTAAACAGCAGCAGTTGTATTTTATTCTACTAAAAGGTAGCATAAAGGTTCAAAAACCTGCAGTGTCCTATCAAGCATTCAGTATTAAGGTGACACGAGATTAAAACGTTGTCAAAATCCATGTAAATATCAAGTGGAGGTAGAAGCTGCTTGTAACTGGATCATGTTGCTTTTGGTCTATTGGAGTGACATCTTGCAACCAGAAGATGTATAAAAGTTTAAGTACAGAATTCTATTTTTACAACAAAGTCTATAGAAACAGAATCAATAAACATAAGCTTATTCCTTCTCATTGTACGGCACTCCTACATACCAATAAGATATCTGGTACAAAACAAACAAACAAACAAACAAAAAAAAGAACAGTGAATGTTTTTTCTAAATAAAAATTACCTAAACAGTAAGTCAAAACTGTCTGAAGTCTAATAGATTAATTGGATTTGTATGTGTATGAGAACAGCATAAGGCACGGAGAGAAGCACACATTAATCTATGAGGTTATTAAACAGGAAAATCTGAAACAACCTCACACTGAATGTGAGTACTAGATCTGAGTGACTTTTTTTCTTCTGAAATGCTATGCACGAACTATCTAAACAAAACAACTAACTCAATGACTATTTGTCAAAATGCTAGTAAAACCAAATTTACTGAAAATTAAAATACAGTTCCTTTACTGGCTTTAAAAGGCACTCCATTAAGACCAATTTCAATTACTTTTAGTAAAGAAAATGCTCTAAAGGAAAATAGACGCTATTGAGACATATATTTTTTTAGGACTCTTGAAAAAATATCAGTTTAGTTTTAACCCTTGTAGAAAAGGTCTGTCGCTGACTCCAACTAATGAATATGATCATCCTCCAAAAGCTAGGCTCAGTACAGAGATTTCCTTAAATATTTTGACTAGAGCTATGAAGGGACTTAGTTTATTCCTTTCTGGCCACAGGAAGCAGCTTGTCAACCACAGAATATCCCAATTTGGAAGGGACTAATATAGATCACCTAGTCTAACCCTAGTCTAACCCCTAGTTTTAGATTAAAACATCTTCAAACTGAATTAAGACAAAAAATAAAATAAAATATGCAATCAGAGGGAAATCTGTCCATCTCATATTTTCCATGCAAAAAGATGAAGATAATCTGCTGTAGTTGCCATTTGTTAGGAGTGACAAAGGTCCCTTTGAGTAGATAGAGTGGATATGAGAACTGCTATTATGTGGTTATAAACAATCATTACTATGTCTATCTTCATATCAGGTTGTAGGTGAATGCCCTGGTCTAATGGAACCCAGGGACTAGAATGCTACAAATTTTTTTGATATAGTCAATTTCTCCTGCTTTTCTTATGAAGTGCTTATGGTAGTACTGCATTCTAATTCAACAAAAATATTTCATCCTACTTAATGCAATGTTTCCTCATTTTGTCAGGAGGCCTGAAAGTATACTTGTTCCCTTGGATAGCAAACCAATCTTTCACTTCTGCCTCTCACCCAAAAACCAGTTATGTGCATAAATTCATTATGCCAGCATACAAAAAAGCATCAGTCAGTCTCAGACACACGAAGTAATGATGAAGTAATGATCTAGAAAAACTTAACTGCAGTGTTCAGATAAATGAACAAACTCTAATGGCCATAGCCACATGGACAAGTGTTCTCTATTCATTCTGTCTAAACTCAGTGATGTAACTTATTTGCTTCATACCAAATTTTGTATTAAAACAAAACAAAACAAAACAAAACAAAACAAAAAAACATAGGGATTGGCTTCAATCAGACTTGATTTCAAGACCTGATTCCTGATTTATACCATGAAAATGTAGTATTAGAAACTGCAGGGACAATGTCTCTTGTAAAATCTGAAGAGTCAAGGAAATTGTATGAGCACAGTACATCTACTACCGACCTTCACAATGAACAAACACATTAGCATTCTTTGTTCCAAAACAAAAGTTGGAAAATATTGACAATATCTGCCAAATGTGGTACTAACACCAAGGCTGATAATTGACTATCTTTAAGCTTAGTATGAAATAAATATTTTCCTTCCAAGTCTTGCTTTCATCATAGTCTGAAGAAGAATAGAAAAATGGTCCTTGTCATCCCTGAATGTCTAGTTCTACCAACAACTCATGCATAGCTGAAGAAAAACCTTGTCAAGAAAAACTCATTCTGTTTGCCTACCTTTTTGGTATTGGTCATATAGAAGATGGGTTACATCAACTCAGAAGGGTAAATCCCAATCAACACACGATAAAAACTTGTGGATGAGTAAGAGACACCACAATACAAGAGTCTGGTTTTAAGCCCCTTCTCTGCAAGAGGTCTGCAAGCTAAGTGAGAAAGTTGCTCACTTGGAAAGGCTTGTAAGACGCAGACAAGAGACAACTCTTCCATTGAAAAAGCTCCAGTTGTCTTCATTCAGACAATTTAAATACTTGTTATCTGATGAGCTTTTTTAGATAAAATTTTAGAAGACACTGATTTTCTGATTTGTCTTCAGCAAATGCACCAAATGATTTTGTATTACATGGAAAAATACCATCAGATTGCAGAATAGAATTTAAATAATTAGGTTGGGATTCTGGCAAATAAGGTCCATTCCCTTGTCTGGCCAATAGGCAACAACTGGATCCAACTCCTTAGAAGAATATGAGGAAAGGATATAGTGACATTTGGAATTATGTCTATAAAGCTGGATGTTTATAGGACCACTGAAAGAAGAAAACTAAGGAGGACTGTCCTTGGTGAGACGAATTTGCCTACAGAGCCTAAAGTATTATTTAATAGTAGGATGAGAATTAAAACACCCCAGGGCAAAGTGTTAAAATACACTAGAGCAAAGTATTATCACTAGATGGAGAAAGTCCTTTTTAAGTCATTGTTTGTGGCTCTCCTCTGGATTTGCTCTAACACATCCACATCTTTCTTGTGCTGGGGGCCCCAGATCTGTACACAGCACTCCAAGTGGGGCCTCACAAGGGCAGAGCAAAGAGGGACAATCACCTCCCTCCACTTGCTGCCCACCCCTCTGTTGATGCAGTCCAGGATGCAGTTGGTCTTCTGGGCTGCAAGCACGCACTGCTGGCTCATGTCGAGCTTTTTCATCAGAACCCCCAAGGGTTCTCTGCAGGGCTGCTCTCAATGAGTTCCTCTCCCAGTCTGCTCATGCCTGGGGTTGTCCCAATCCAGGTGCAGTACCTTGCACTTGGACTTGTTGATCATTATGCAGGTCCCATGGGCCCACTTTTCAAGCTTGGATGGCATCTCTTCCTTCTGTTGTATCGACTGCACCACTCAGTTGGGGTCATCTGCAAACTTGCTGAGGGTGCACTCAAACCCATCATCTATGTCACTGAAGATACTGAAAAGCACCAGTCCCAATACAGACCCCCAAGGGACACCGCTTGTCACCAGCCCCCACCTGACCACTAATCTCTGGGTACAGCCATCGAGCCAATACCTTCTCCACCAAATGGTCCACCCTTCAAAGCCACATCTTTCCAATTTAGAGATTAGGATGTCATGTGAAATCATGTCAAAAGCCTTACAAAAGTCCAAGTAGATAACATCAGTCTGTCTTGCCATGCCGACTGATACAGTCACTTTATCATAGAAGGCCACCAGACCAGTCAGGAACAATTAGTCCTTGGTGTAGCCATGCTGGCTGTCCTGGATCACCTCCTTATCCTGTGTGTGCCTTGACATTGCTTCCAGGAGGATCTGTTCCATGATCTTTCTAGGCACAGAGGTGAGGCTCACTGGTCTGTAGTTCCTCAGGTCTTCCTTTCTTCCTTTTTTAAAAATGGGAGCGATGTTTCCCTTTTTCCAGCCACTGGGGGACTTTGCCTGACTGCCATGATTTTTCAAATATGATGGAGAGTAGCTTGGCAACTGCATCAGTCAGTTCCCTCAGGACCCTGAGATAAATGTCATCAAGCCCCACAGACTTGTAGTTGTTAAGTTGCATCAGGCCCAGATCCTGCCTAGAAGTCTTAAGACTTCTTCAAAGAAGACTCAAAGAGTTGTGGGAAGCCTAACCACCAATTAATACTGAGGCAAAGAAGTTGTTAAGCTGTCTGCCTTCTCCACATCTGTTGTTATCAGTTCACCATCTTCATTTGTCAGAGGCAGTACGCTCTCCTTAGTCTTTCTTTTGCAGCCAATGTACCTGTAGAACCCCTTCTTATTATTCTTTGCGTCCCTCACCATGTTTAGTTCTGTCAGTGCCTTGGCTTTCCTGATCCCTTCCCTGCACATCCGGACAGCATTTCTGTATCTTTCCCAGGGCACATGGCCCTGTTTCCCTCTGTGCATTTCCTTCTTTTGCCTAAGTTTGACCAGCAGGTCCTTGTTCAACCATGCTGGTTTCCTACCATCTCTGCTTGATTTATTACATATGGGAATAGAGAGCTCATGTTCTCCAAGGAAAACATCCTTAAAGAGTTGCCAGCTCTGATCAGATCCTCTGTCCCTAAGGACTGTGTCCCATGGGAACTCGTCCACTAATTCTTTGAACAGCTGGAAGTTGGCTTCCAGTTCAGGAGTCCTGAAGTTCAGGATCCTGACTTTACTCTTAGCCAGGCCCATATCCGTCAAGATCACAAACTCAACCAGGGCATAGTCACTGCAACCCAGGCTTCCTCCAGTCTTAACCTCTTTAATGAGCATTTCTGCATTGGTGAGCAAACCAGTTCCATTAAGTCTTCTTCTCTGGATGGTCTGTCTTATACCCGGACAAGGAATTTCTTCTCAGTGGACTCCAGGAGTCTTCTGGATTGCTTACTGCCTGACACATGGATTTCCCAGCAAACACATGGGTGGTTGAAGTCCACCAGGAGGATGAGAGCCTGTAAGCACATTTCTTGTAGTTGGAGCAAGGAGACCCCATCCACAGGCTCCCCTTGGTCAGGTGACCTGTAGTAAACCCCAACCACAAGGTGTCCTTTGTTGGTCCAATCCTTGATTTTTACCCACAGGCTCTCAACCTGCTCTTTTCCGGCTGTTTCTTAGAGGATACTATGACACATGATGCCAAAGCACAGGTAGTATAAAGAGGGTGAACTGAGAATAATTATGCACTCTTTCTTCTAATACAAGAATGAGAGAACATTAAATGAAGTAGCAGAAGCCATTTGCAAAACAAACAGATAACATATTTTTTCAGAAAGTACACACTTAAGCCATGATAGTCCTTTCCACAAGTCATATGAATACTTAACTTTATATAGATTCAAAAAGCAATGGAACAATAAATGGAGAAGAAGAAAAAATGAAAACATTGAAGGCCACTGAATACAGAAGCATGACCTTTGTTTCAGGAGGTCCTTGAGCTAAAATGTTAGAGAATGGGAGAGATTTTAGAGACATTGTTTTCCTGTTTCTTATACTTTTTCCTTTGTTTACCCCTGTCTAACCAGTTTATAAGCAGGGACAACCAGACTTACTGTTATTCTATGTGCCCTCTAGGCATTAAATGTTTACTCAGTCCCACAACCTATTTCCCAAAGGACTAAAATCTTCAGCAAGTCTCACACAGAATAAATGCAGAACAAATCAAGCATCTAGAGTAGTGACCTTTGCCAAGGTACAGACAAACATCACATTTTGACATGTAGAAGACTCACTGCTCAAAATTCACTCTCGTGTTCTTTGCAAGCAGTTGTAAAAACTTCAGAATTTAAACTTCAACTTGTAACCTTTAGCTTTGCAAAATATTAAATTTATTTTAAAAAGGGGATGATTGCTTTGAGAATGGGAAGCTATCTGGAAAGAAACTCTGGCACTGTAGACAGTAGCAAGGGCATCATGCTCTCTAATCTTTCCCTTTAGTGTTATGTGTCATGACCAGGAAGAGGACACACGAATACATCCCATTCTAAAATAATCTGCCTCTGAAGAGAAAGAACTCCAAACTAAATTATAGTCTTCAAGAATTAAGTGGGCATTGAGAGTTTTCCCCACAATGGGAGTGGGCAACTGCTTCCTCTTCATCTTTAATTTAGAACTGTATTTTGTCAAAACTGACTGTGATGTGGAAGCCATTCAAAGGACTCTGAGTATGCGTTCTATCAAGGCTCCAGGACAATAAATAAATGGTGGTCTTTCCATGGACATTATCTTTTCAAAAGCCATGAAAGACTCAATCCTTTTCAGGTGAACTTGCCAACATGCGAGCTGTGTATCCCTATTGTTCAGGTTTACAAAACATCTCTCCACTCATCTTTCCATTAATTTAGCACTCTCTAGTCCTCACCCTTTTCTCTCTAGCCCTTAATTTCTTACCACCATTTGGCTTCTGTGGAAGAGACTATAGCAAGGTAAGCGTTAAGGAAGATTACAATAAAATTGGGTTCTACAGTGGACAGTATTCAATAAAAAATGAGTGCCCTATTTCAGATGCTTTTGTCTTGGAACACTTACAGCAATAGTACTTACCAATTCTAAAAAATGAACACTTTTCACAGTCTAATGAAAGTGTTGGAATTTGTGACCTTAGGATGCTAGCAGTACCTATCACTAGACCATCAACCAATTCAGCAACTGAAAAATCAGGACAATAGTTTCAAAGTACTTCATTAGCATTGCTGCAAGATACATGTAAGTACGTAAAAGAGAAAATTCATAGGTAACAAGATATGTGAATTTATGAGACAAAGTTTACTAATACATAAATATAGGTTATATGTATTTATTTTATATATATAGGTAATTAATTAATGACAAATTGGAAGAATTTGGGATAAAAAAAAAAAAGTTAGCTTTTAATCCTTTCATAACTCATCCTCTTGGAATTTCACTTGAGTGGTATACCACTTAAGATGTTATCCTGGCCTATTTCTTAAATATAAGACAATTGTGAAATTAACACAACATACAGTTTTTTATACCTAATTTTATATTCTGAAAGGTTTACTGTGTTTTTCTTAATCCTTAAGTTGCATATTCATTGCTATATTTTCCTCTAACTGCTGTCACTTATATTGTCATGCAGAAGGGCAAATCAGGGTCAGTTTATGTAAGCGGCATCAATCTGAAAAACTTCATCAGTCTTTATTTCAAGGCATTATGCAAAGAAAACTGACATTAAGAGAGCCTTAACTGACAGCAAATGAAATCAATCAGCAAATCACTAAGCCATAATAAACTCGCTCAAGTTGTAGATAACCCTTCCTTTTCCAGGTCTTCAACTACAAGGCCCACCAAATGCAGTATCTGGGCAGAAATGTCTCCCTCGATGCCAATACAAGATTCTTGCACTAATATAGTGTTGTTTGTTTTTTTTTTTTTCTCTGTAAGTGATCAGTAAGAATAACAAATGTTTGAGGAGATGCTTTATAATGATGGAATACTAAACAGTTAAGTGAAAAAGACTAAAAAGATTTAGCATTTTAGAGGGTTTTTTAGTTTAAATGTAATTAATATAAAATGTTTTGATTCTGTGCTTGCTACTAAGGTATTTGTGTAATTAAGTTTGTTTTATTAAATCCTATTGTATAGGCTCACTTGCCTAGCACTTGTTAGTTTTTGAAATTAAAACAACCAGCACAAAAAGTAAGGCTCCAGACAATTCCTAATCTTTCATGATATTCACTTCATGAATTCCTTTTGCAACCCACATGATTATTGGCAGTTTAACAGCTGTGCTTCTGAATGGGCTTATCTGTGTTACAACAGCTTACAATGCAGACAATATCAAACAATACAGTCACATCCAAGCTATGGAGTGGTTATCTGATACAATGACTCCTTTTTCTAAGATACTGCACGGAGATAACCTCATGAGTATCTGAGAAAAAAATATCAAACAAACAAGGTACCATGATAACTATTTTTTATTTTCTGTTATTGGACAATGCATTCTTTTTGTAACTACAGCATTTAAGAGTCTGCACTCATTGACTGAGCCAGCTTTGGCATCATGTCTACTGAGTGAACCTTCTTATATATTAGCACAGGTTTCATCTTAACAGATTACCCACCTACCACAGATAGAAATGTATGAAAAATTCTAAGTGGACAAAGGCAGATATTTACACCATTGCTTGAAAGGGTCAAGAAAGAAATTTCTCCATTAAGAAAGGTTACTGAAAGGTTAAATGATTATACACTAACTTTGGCATTCAAGATAATCAGCATCAGATCTTGACTGTAAGTTTTTACAAAATTAATAATGCTTACAAAACAGGCTGGATAAAAGTTAGCGCATTCATAGGCATAAAGATACAGCTTTCAGTATTTGATTAATTGGTGATTACAGATACTGACTTTGATATTTACTGTCCCTAAGTATCAAAGACTTAACAGGACTGAGGTGTAATCAATGTATCAGCTACTACAAAGCCTTCTGACAAGGGTTCTTCATTTAGTCTCTAGCTGTTTATTAGAATGAAGTAAGGCAAGGTGAGAAACAAAAAAGTGAAAGTAGGCTGAGAAACTGATGGAAAGACACTAATGATAAGGAGGGGGGAAACTGGGGAAAGGAGAGAGAGTAATAGAATGCCCACTGAGGACAGGAAGCAAAAAACTGCTAAAAGAAATGAGGTGAGGAGTAAATTGGGAACACAATCAGCAGAAAGAAAAAGTGATATGAAACCCAAACCATAAGTCAGATTTCCAGCATCATTGATGCTTTGAAGATGCTTCACTTATTTATGTTGTATGTTGTGTTGGGCAAACGTACATTAATGTTATGTTTCATTAACAAATGTGTAACAAATGTAGTAATCTAAACAGTAACAAATTCAGACTTTCAACTCCTCAGATTTTCAAGGTTGCATTATTTAGTAAGGTTTTTATCAAAACCAGCCTTTCCCAAAGAGAAGCTTCCACCACTGCCCTCACAGAAACATCCTGGAACAATTCAGGGGAGATTCTGGGCATCTGTGGTTATGTTACACTAATGAGAAACCTCATAAGGTGGTTTATCCTTGTGCCAGAAGCAATCTCTCTTGTAATGGAATTTGGATCCAAGGAGCATATAATTCATTTGAATACCACAGAATACAATGCAGGATTCTCATAATATCAGACCATCACCACCAGCACCTTAATAATCCAAAAAAGTTTATGTATACTTTACAAGGAGTGCTTTCTGTCAGGTCAGGTGCATGAATACATCCAAAATACATACTGTGCAGTCATAGCACATACATGCTTACAAGGAACACTGTCTTTAAAGGAGTTATAGTTAAAATAAATTATGCTAAAATGGCTTCTAAATACTTATAGTCACAATGCAACGTATCTGGAGACACGACTCCAGATAACAGCTGAACACATTCAAGGAGATGCTAGAATCCTTCATGTTAAATCTCTTCAATCTAGTCGTTCAGATTTTAATTAGATGTTAATTATTGTTCCTTAAGCCTTACATCAACTTTATTTTTAGTTCAATGGAATTTGCAAAAGATCAGCATTGCAGGAGGTGTAATCCCACTCTCATGAGTTTAGTGCACTTATTTATAAACATTTCAACTCACGGTACAAGTACAAAGTATTATATTAATAAATAATCTTTTTTTTTTTCTTTAAACAATATATTAGAAGGCAGGCTGGTGGTCAGTCCAGAAGCAACACATTTTGACAGTAGATAGGAAATGAGTTCTTTTGGAGAGGAGAAGAAAAGATGAGGAGGGCAGCCCAGGTTCTGTTGACAGCATATGTTGAACTCCAGGGGAACGAAGACACAGTTTTACCCAGTAATAAGCTGAGCAGTCAGATTCCAGAAGAAGCACCATTCTGGCCTCTGTAATAAAGTGAATAGTTCCTTCTATGGGTGAAATGGAGGAAATAAAAAGAAAGCAATAGAAGTGTTTGCGTGTTACGTGCATGCGTATATAAACGCGCTGTCGTCAAGATTCCATCGAAAAGGTTTCTCCTCCTCAAGATATTAACAAGTAGAAAAACACAATAAAAAAAAAATTAAAAAAAAGGAAAGAAAACAAAGAAAAAGGCTCCAAAAGAAGATTTACAAAATCTTTACAAGTTTTACAACTACACAATTAAAATACTAGCAACTCCACAATTAATTCATGACATTAAGTCCTCATATCAGAGCTAGATGTAATGTTTGAAAGATTTGGCGTATGCAGATGATGAAATCTGATGACAGAATTATAATGACACTTTTGAAATCACTTGCTTCCTCAATTTGGAAAGAAATTTTTAGTTGACAAGTAAACACAGGAATGGAAGTGTTTTTTATTTTAAGAAAAAACACCAGCAGAACTCTATATTATCTTTTACGTTCTAATGTTTTATGCATGTCTAACATTAATGAACAAGTGAAAATACATACAAATGACGACACGCCTTAAACTTTAAACTACATTTACGTTTGCCTGATTAATTAGAAGACCTACAACACCATCAGATAAGGCACGTCAACATCACATTTGAATATGTAATTTACATAAAATAAATGGTAGGAACCTATGCTTCATAAATTTATAATTATGTGTTAACACTAATGATAGGTCAGTACTTGACTACATTACTACCACCACTGTAAGCTGTAATGTTATTACTGCACTTTTCATTTCAAATTACCTCAAAACACCTGAGAAACCAAAAGAAGTATATATAAATCCCCAGGTGGACTTCCTAAACCTGTATGAACAGACTAACACATGCTGAAAACAGAGGGAGAACAAGACGGAGGGAAAATGAGGAACCCGTAAGAGTGAGAGGGGCAGAGCAGGGACAGAGAGGGGAACAGAGGGATAGCAAACAAGACAGAATGAGGGAGACAGAGACAGAACGGTCAAAACAGGCACAGAGTGGAGACAGGCAGAGAATCTGAGACAGAGCAACAGGCAGAAACGGAGGAAGGGAGAGAAGGAAAGAGAAGAATGGAGGCAGCAAGCATGTGCATGCAGCAAAGAGCATGCATGCAGCAGACAGCGCACATGGCAGAGAGAGCACGCGTGCAGCAGAGAACATGCACACACGGTGAGAGAGACAGAGACACAAAAGAGGGAGACAAAGAAAGAGGCAGGCAGGCAGAGCACAAGAAAACTTATCTGTCTCAAACGCACCTGGAGGAGAGAAAGCAAACCACAAGTATATAGTAACTATTTCAAATTTAAGGGAGAGCTTAGTAATAAAAAATAAATATATTTACTCATATCACTCATAGTCCAGGTTTATAACAAAGAACAATTTTATTAAAGTGCAGGAGATTTCCTACAACCAGATCAATTGTCAATCTCACACCTCAGGTAAAGGGCAGTACACATAGAAGTGTTTTCTCCTAAGACCTATAACAGCTGACAAATACAGACATAGGTATGTGCATCCCTTCTACACAAGAAGCCCACTAATAGTCTGGTCCTCCCGTCTACTTTGCTGTAGATAAATACACCAAGTATGTAAATTCTCATTAAATTCACTGACAAAACTCACATATTTTGGACTCTCTAATTCATATAAATCCTGCAAAACAGCAACATCAATTCATCTCTGAACATCAACTCTATCCTAAAACAACACCCAGAATCTGTATCGTATCTTTTAGCAACCGGACATTAGAGGAGGAAGAAGACCCTCCCCGTGCCAAATACTGACCAAAAGCAACCACCACAAATTAAAAGGGCCAGTTAATAAAATGTGCAAATGGAGATATTTTAGATAGAGGTTAAGTTAGTTCCCATGACACGGAAAATGATTACTGTTTCTCTAATTGCACATCTGCAGGCAGCTACCACGTGTGAACACCAGTGGTTGTCTGATCACATATCCATACACATGTGCTCTAAATGGTATCTTTTGGACAAGCTGTGGATATGATTCTTACAACTGTACCTAGTTTCTAGTTGTCACCATTTTTTAGCATCAATGCCTGGATAAATCTGTATTACTTCTGTCTAACAAAATATCTGGGACATCCTCCTTAAAAGCAGTTCTGCTCCTAAATCTCTTGTAAAAGCAACCTACAACAGTTTTGTTTTTTTTCTACACAAGGCAAAGCTGCTGATTTGTGTATTGTCAGCCTTTCTCTGGTTGGGAATCAAACACAAAAATATTTTGAAGTGCAAAGCTCTTTATACATTGGTATTGTGAAATTGGTCTGAGGTACCTAAATTCACTTCAATAGTTTCTTTGATACCAGTTCTTATCCTTCTGCATCTACATCCATGAACAGAACAGAACTACTGTATACCAATGTTTTATTATACATGATGAATATTTACATTAACTTAGGTTTATTTGGGGACTATATACATTGTTTTTACTTCAAATTGTTTGCCATGAATATTCATTACATATATGATGTAAAAATACTTAAGACAAATTAGAATGAATCTTCTGAATTACCACTTTTTAGGTGACCCAACAATCTCTTTCAGAATAGAGCTAGAAAACATTATCCTCCTCGTAAAGGTGTAGCACAACTCAATTTTGTATTTTATAAAGAGCCGGTAATCTTTAATTTAAAGATTAATTTAAATTAATTTAAATAGTTATCTGGTTAATAAACCAGTTAAAATTAACTGGTTAAATAGTTATCTGAAAAGTACAATTACTAGAGTAAAGAATTCCATGTTATTTCAATTACTCTTTTTCATCCTGTATGCTGTATTTATTGAAGGTTTCACATACTGTTTCAACTTTTTGTCTTCATGGGAATATTCAGGCATGGCCTGAACAGCACACTTTAAATCCTGTTCTGATGTGTTTTAGTAGCTCAAAAAGAACACTTTATTTTGCACTTTCAAACTTAGCAAAGTAAAAAACAGTATGACTTTGTGACATATCTTCCACAGCAATTAAATATCAGATGAGGGTATTTCAAAGCTATAGCCATCACATATTTTTATTCATGGAGATATTGCAGTTTTTTCATTATTTATCCATCTCAAGTGACACTTTCAAACTATTATACTAATTCTTGTTACAGTTTCCAAGAATTTAACAACTGTCTATAAATTAAGTCGTTACTTATCACTAGGTATTAATTTCACTGTTTGCATGGAGTTTCAGAAGACATTCAGTGAAAGGACTTTCTTGTTGAATAACTTACATTTCAATTCATTATCTAATTTTGCAATTCAATAAAGTGCAGAGTTTGGAGAAGATTCACAGAATTTTGCATCCCAAGTGTTTCATTACCCAAAGGTCTATCGCCAGAGCGTACAACACATTAAGTCACTTTCTATACAGGGATTTCATTTGTCTGTTTGTTTGATCAGCCCTGTAAGTATTAATACTATTTGGAATGCTGGATCCACTTGACAGAAGAAAAAAAAAAAAAAGGCACCGATAATTAAGTATGCCAGAAAAAAAAAAAAATCTGATAGCTTAGTTCACAGTAAAGCAACTTAGGTTCATTATGCCAATCTTCTGTGCACTTGTTTTCTGTAGCAAAAGCATACCTTGCCCAAGAAACTCTCATATGGAGATAACAGCAATTTAAAAATTCCAATACTTCCCATATTCCCACTGACAAGGTAAATTAGGAATAGCAGATTTCATCCTGTCAGATGCTTTTAAGTACCACTTTTCTGAAAAATTTGGAAGAAAGATAACCTATCTAAATGTGTATCCACAAACAAGCTTTTTGTCTTCCTCTCATACGAGGAAAAGGTGAGACACTCTGAAACACTGGATATAAAATTAAGATTAATTACTGATTCCAACCAGCTGCTATGAGCTGGATGTATGAAAAACAAAAATAAAATGATGTGTTCTGTATTCAAGAGCTCTGATAGCTAAGTGCTTAATCCCTACCATAATGGCTAATTTAGAATCTTAATTTCTCTGCAATTTTTTCAAACAGCAATAGATTTAGACTTGGAAAAGAACTCCTTACATCTAACATTCACAGAGAATAAGGCCTTCAAGTGAAATGTACTCATTGTAGACTAACTATAAAACACACATATATCAGTTAGATAGACCAATCATATCTTTCTACTGTTTTTTCAGTTTCATCCTCTATTTTTAATAAGAAGTATCCATAAATTGACTATTAACTCCTTACATCAATCAAGACTGCAGGATTGCACTTAATATTGTTTTGCATACAGTGGTGAAACTAAAACAAGTTTGCTGACTCTCAGCTAAAAAAGGAAATTTTAAAACAAAGTCTATATAATATACTTCGAAAGTTATCAAACAGGGACTGAGTAACTAATCAGGAAAAAGAAAAGAAAAAAAAACTTCACAGGGAAATAGACTGTGGATCACTGATGCTGTTCATGCACCTACCGAGTAACCACGTATAATCTGAGCTGTCAGGTGAACACAAAGTATGTTTATAATACATACATTGCCACCAGTAAGCTAGCCAGAGCACATCTTGCTATGTGTTAGTTCCTATATCACAAGCACTCTATGCAAACATGAGTTATATTTTTTTAGACTCCTATTTTTCTTCATCTTTTTAGAAAGGAAGAAGAAATGGGTTGTCTTGCAAATGCTTCTTATAATACTCCAGAGGTCAAAAAAGAATAGGAGTTGGGGTGGAAGGCAGCTAAACACATAGTAAGTCACTGATTTAAAAAAGCAGAATTTAAAAGATGGTGATTCCTATAATCACCATCTTCAAAAATATGTCACCTTTGGAACTTTCTGCATAGCCATAAAAGTGATCATCACTGTGGGGAAACAGTTGCAACTCCACCCTCTGCTAGGGACATACGGCTGCATTAACTAAAGTTCACGGGAATTTCAGGTGTTACACTTTACTACAATTTTATAAAAGCATGATAAAAAAGACAATTTAAATCTTTATCACACTGAAACATGTGCATGCAAGAGGGAAATAGTATGAAGTATGTGCAGATTAGGATATACCTCTCTTGAATATTTGATTTTTGTGACCCTGTTCCTGCAATTACGTACTGCATCTAGAACAGAGTATCTACAATAAATTAGAAAGGATTACTACAGAAATGCATGCACACTATGCAATATTTGCAGTGTCTGAGTTCTTTGCACGTTACACGACTAGCTTTCCTCTCTCAGATTCACACAGGACAGCACAATGAAAGAAGTAAGCAGTCACTTTGCTTTTCATTCTTCCATTGAGAAAACTAAATGTTCTGCCTTTAGCAATAATGTAACAGAAAAAAAAATAATTAGTTATTCTGCAGAGCTACAGGGACTAAGGGATAGTTTATGTATAAGGTAACACAACAAACTTTGAAAAAAAAAATAAGACATTACACAAAATCCGTTTTCAGAGTTGCAAATACGTACATCTTTTAGTTCATTTCTCTTTCTTGCCCATTGTTTCCTCTTTACCAAATTAGTATTTTTAAACATACAAGTGCTTAAGCCTACGTGAAGAAAACAGCCTCTATATTTGAGTATTTCTAGTTGTGGTTTATTTTAAATAAGGAATGCTCAAAAATCACTACTACTACTAAAACTGTAAGTGTGATACTGACCAGAAGAAGCATAAAAATGCTGTGTTTGTTTTCCTACTTTGCCTTACCTAAATCAAGAAGAAAAAAGAGAGAGAGAGAGAGAGAGAGAGAGAGAGAGAGAGAGAGAGAGAGAGAGAAGAAAGAAAGAAAGAAAGAAAGAAAGAAAGAAAGAAAGAAAGAAAGAAAGAAAGAAAGAAAGAAAGAAAGAAAGAAAGAAAGAAAGAAAGAAAGAAGTAGAATAAACTGGTATTATTTTTCAAAGATAATATTTGAATTTTCTACAGTCATACTCCTGCCAGTTATTTAACATTATAACTGCAAAATTAAAAGTTCACATCATCTCTGAAATACAATATTCATGAGCATATATGGAAATTATTTCTCTTTCAACTGTTGACTGCAATAGTTTTGTTCTTCACACATTCTAAGCAGCCCAGCTTCTCATTCTGTCTCAGATGCCAAAAAAAAGGGGGGGAAAGAAGAAACAGGATTGTTTTAGACTCTAACCTGAAATGCTACAACCTCTGGCCCGCCCTTCAGCCCTTCCACTGCAAAGGTCTCTAGGTGCAGTTTGGGTAGCTGCAGGGTGAAGTCATTCCTGGTTGCCGCAGTCTGTGACAGCAAGGTCTGATCTCTGACCTAAAGGGAAAAAAACAGCATCAATGGTAATTCCCCTTCAGACACATTAACTGGGATGAACTGGGTCCCCCTGAGCCCACTGAGTGGACTTGCATTGATCGCTGGACCTGAAATCCATGAATAAATTTAGGACTAATTGATTTTTCGTTGCAAATAAATCTCTAATTCAGAGTGCCGGGAGAGAATGTTAAGAAGAAAAAGCATCTTCCCCTGGTCTGAAATGAGAAGGAAAGACACTAAGGGCTCACAAGCCCACCTGATATATACATTTTACAGACCTATCCCCTGTAAAAACCTTGTAAGAAAATAAATAGTAATTGTACTTCTGACTCAAAAAAAGACCCACTAGCTACGAAATTTAAAAGTTCATGCAATCATACAAACAATAAACTGTTACATGAGTTCTGCCTACTGTGTGGAGATCATATAATTCCTTCACAATCAGGTTCATTTAATATTAATTCATTTAGAGCCCTGACTACATTGAAAAATCCTCAAACAAAACAAACAAACAAAAAACAACCTGTAGTACTTCAATTAACAGAAGGAGAAAAGAAAAAATCAACTACTACTAGTTTTCATATTGTGGACTCATATATAAAAAATAGTGCACTAACTGGTTTTAATCAACTTTTATACAGTTCCTAACTGTGACATTTCAGGGGTGGGAAACACTACAACTTGTACAAAATTCAAACAGTTTGATATTTATTTATTTAGTTTTGCAGGCAGTCTGAAACGAAAGGATAAAACAAAAACCCCAAATACTATCAATGTGATTTCTACATATGGCCACAAACATAACCAAATGCAGTTGGTGTCACAGTGCCACCTACTGACTAAGAGAGAAACTGTTTTCAGTTTGGAGACCAGAGTGACAAAAATACGTAGTAAAAACTGAGCAATGTAAAGCGATTAACACTGTTCTCTTTACAAACAACCAGACTTAATAGTCTTGCGCAAGAGACTTTTTTTTTTTTTTTTTTTTTGCCATTATTTACAATGCACATTTTTCCATATACTACAAAATGTAATTAGGCTATCAGCATGGATGAGAAATAGGTTATATCTAAGATACAACTTCCATGGACACATCACTCATATACATCATCACACCATATACTGCCACAAACCCATTTTTCATTGTATTTAATATAAAAATTGTCATGTCCACTTTCAAAAGATCCCAGTAGTCAGGTATGATTCTAATACAGAAGGACATGCAAGCATACAAACATACATTACTATAAATGAAAAGATGAAATATATTCATGTGGCATAGATTTTATCTGGTGAGTAATAATAGCTAGTACTGCAAAAATAATTGACTCTTTTACAACAATAGACATTCTGATATTAAAACATATACTAAACATACGCTAAACACATATATATCAGTATATAAATCATTTACTAAACAGTATTTAAGATAAATTTGAGTCTTTCAACCCTTGGTTGAAAGAACTCACCATTAATTAACTCTCATTTATTTTAAATCCCACATTGGTTTTTTGAAGTAACTTACAAAATTAAATTTTGTAAAATGTTGATGAGTGAACGTATTTCAAATAGTACTGCAGGCTTTGAAATCTGCTCTGAATGAAAGAAGCATGCATGTGTATATCTACTGATACAAAAAATAAAAGATTTTATTTTATTCGTTTCTCTGTTCTGTGGGAATAGGGAGCCCTACATTTCCCAAGTTGACCTAAAGAATTCCTGTCAATACCTGTGGCTGCCAAACATATGCACTATGATGCAATTTTTATAACAGGAAAGGTCCTCTACACATTTTTTGCACACGTAGTGCACCAGGTTCAGGATATACAGTCCTGTGGAACAAACATACTCTCTAGAGTCTTCTGTCAGCATGTGTAATTCTGGTCAGATGTTAACCTTGCTGAATATAACAAAATGCATTACTTTAAATACATATATATATATATATATTTATATAAACTCACACATACATACACTTGATTTACATTTTTATAGATATAGATATATATATATATCACAACATTTCAGTTTCTTTGCTGCCAGTATGCACATAGATAAAAGAAAACATTAATGTGGATTAAGGTACTAAGAATTTATCAACATCAAACCACCAGTGTTTTGCCTTCTACCCTTCTGAACCGTAGTCAATAGATCTAAATATTTTACTGCACCCTGGCCAATTCATTGTTTGATGTTTAAAAACTCACCCAGAATCAAAGAAAATTTATTAAATTTGAGCCCCCAAATGAGATACTATTAGCTTTGAAAGTCAAGTTTAACTGCGATATTGATAATTCTCTTTTTTCTGTGACAATATTCACAAGGGAAATCCCTATGTCAAAGTACAAAAGCAGATTGCTAATACTAGGGGGAAAAAAACAATGTATAAGCAATGGAGGTATAATACACACACAATACAGACAGTGGAAGGCCTTTTAACCCTATTAGTTTCAAACTCTCCATTTTAGTATTGGGGCCTGACACTCAATGAAAAATAAAATTTTTCATTGACATTTTTTAAAATGGCTGAATTGAGGTAAGCATATGTAATTAATACCACAGCATCAGAAAAGTACATATTAGTTCAATAAAGAGCATGATTTTTGAAAAAGAGCTTCACAATTAAAATAAATAAATAAATAAACTTTTTTGCGTTTTTAAATAGGCAGTAAAGAGTAAATCTCATTATGAATACACATGCTAAGAAACAGAAAATGAAGCTAGAGCTTTCTTTTGAAAAATACTGATAAAGGTTCAGGAAAAATAACAAGAACAAAAGACTGAAGACAGGTTGTGCAAAAAAATTACATGGCTTCACTAAAAGTGGAAACAGTCTTCCATGTGGCTACCTTATTCAAGGAATGAAAAGTTGTAAAGGCCATGCCCACATGGATAGTCCATATCTACAGGTTATCTTAGTTAATATCTAATTTCACCACTTCATTGCTATTTACTTTTTGAAAGCTAAAAATATAAATACAGGAGTTGGGAGATCATGATTAATTTGTTATTCCCTAAGGAAATAAATACAGTATTTACACACATTATAGAACTATCAGGCAAAGGTAAAACTGTTAGGGTAGGTACTTTATATATAAAAGACTAACCAACCAAACAAACAAAAACATTTTCTTTGCCAATTGTCAGGAAGAAAAACTATTCCACATAGTAGTTAGGCTTTATGAAGCAAGTTTCAGAACTTTTTTGCACTTAAAACACTTTTTTTTTCTTCTCATGAAATCTAAAGCAAGAATATTTTATCTGAAAGTGCTCTTAGGCTTGAGACTTATAATCTAAAAAAACTAATCAGGCCTATTGCAATGATGAAGAATTTCTAAAACCAGTTCCACTTCTCTATACTCAAAAATGAATATAGAGTAAACATGTATAAATCTACCTACATGCAATGTTTGCAAAGGTTTTGTCTATTCCTAGTTTTGTTAAATACATTTTTGGCTGGGACAATGAGAAGTTACAGAAGTTATTTTATATGGAGTATAGTTAGTACTATGACAGTGGGCTGCTAGGTATGACCGTTACATTTTTCAGTTTAGGCTGATATGAATACAGTGTGAAAATGGGGAAAATCACAAATGGACTCAAACAACTCTACAGTGCTCAAAGCATTTTAAAACAAAGGAGCAAAGTGACTTACGACTGTGTTTAACTTTTTAATTAATTAAGAAAGCAACACAGAATACAGCACCATAGCCACTCAATTTAAAATCAATAAAGTACTGATGAATTCAGATCAAAGCTGAAACTGAATAATAAACTGAAGTTACATTATTGACTGAATCAAAGGTGTAGAATTTGATGAACTAATTCTACATGTCCAACAATGATGTTAAAAATTCTCTGCTGATCAGAGGTAAAAGTAATTTCCTCTGCAGACTACTTCCATGCTCACTTCTTTGTTTTCCCTCTGTACACTTTGAGCTAGTATGTCCAGTTATGCCAACTGAGACACAGTACAAAATGCTAGCAAGCTGTGAAAGGTGTCAAGATGTGCTTACCCCTTCCTAAAGCATTGCCCGCTTACGGTCTGGTTGGTACAACAAACCAGAGATTTTAATCTCTCAGTTTGGGCCTAATTCATCGTTTTCTCATGCTGAACAGAAAATACTTGGATATAAATTTCACAAGGTAAGCAATACAGTAGAACCTTTTATAAGTCCAAAGTTCACAAATTATAACTAAAAAGTAGTTATTTTTACTACTAAAAGTAGTTCTTCAAAAGTGAAGGCCTTTGGACTTAACTACGCTTCCATTTCCTATCACTATGCTAATTGCATACTATCTGCAATTTAAAAACTACAAAAAACTACAGTGATACAGTGATATGATGATAGTGAATGACAAACAACAATTGAGACTTCCTGACTTTGAGATGACCACGTTGCTGAGACAACAGAAGCTATAAATATGTTATGCAAATCATTCTAAAAGAGTAATAGCAAAATGGCTTCTACCACATCTATGTACTCTGCATGTGACATATAATTAACAAAAATGTTTTTAGAATATGTATTTCTTAAAGCAACAAGACAGTTAGAAAGCAAAGTGCATCTAAGTCTTAACCACAGTCTTTCAAATACATGTTCATGGCTGGTTTAGCTGCATAATGTCCATACCTTCTGGACAACATGTAGAATGCAGGTAATACTGCAGAAAACAAAGAAATGCAAGTTGCTGTTGCAAAGATGATCTTTCATGGTAAAATACATATAAAATGTATAAAAATATTTTTATATACTTTGTATATGGATACTCGTCCATGAAACATCTTTATCCGTGAGTATGTTTCAGGAATCAAGGATTGCTCCAGAAGCCAAGACACTGCCTGTGACAAGACTGTGCTGCTTAAACTCAAGGCACTTTAAATCAAACATAAAAAAATCACTGATTTTAAGTAAAAAATATATTTTTTTATTTTATTTTATTTTTAATAAAGCCAACTATAGCAAAGCACAACATACCTCTGTGAGACAAAATAGTGCCACGTACAAAGGAAAGGGCTACATGGTACTGCTTAAATGTCCAACAGAGTTAGGTTTGAGTACTTAATAAAAATCAACAGATTGTGTATAGTTTTCCATCAGAAGAAGAAATACATCCCCAATTCCAAGTGTCCGACCATTGATAGTGGAAGATTTGGACAGCATCTGTACATATCCTGCTACAGGTAGCCATACATTAATCTAATCAGATAAACCACTTAATTAAAATCTACTACAAATTTCTGTATTAGCATACAGATTTACTTGGTCCCCTTTTTGATTACTGCCATACAAACCTGTATTTAATTATAATTCAAGTCTTTTCATGGGTGGTGTTTAAAAGAACACTAATTACCACAAAACCACCATGTATGTAATGAAGTGTGTATGTTAAAACTGAAGTTTGGGGCATGCTAGTTTTGTTGTTGTTGCTGTTGTTTTGCCCTCTGAAATTCCAGTCAAGCTTCTGGAAATTAATTTTCAGAGTAGAAAAATACCATCCAAAGCTTACCTAGAAGTTTAATTCAAGCTTTCTCATATTACTACAGACAGACACTACATGCTCTGTTGAGCAAGATGTTAATTTGATCCAGAGTTGTTTTTTTGCAAACATTGACCACTGCACCTAAGCTTCGCTATAGTTGCAGGATGTGCACTATAATACATCCCCTATGAATAGATTTGCAATGACCTTGGGCTGAAAATGAACCTATGTTTGGAGAAAATAACAGTTAATGTATTCAGTAATTCAACAATTCTCCAAACAAGGATTTTTCCTTACTAAAGGCAAACTACACAAAAGTATTCAGCCTATTCAGCCTTCAAAAAAGAAAAAAGGGGGGAAAAAACGGGGGGGGGGGGGGGGGGGGTTGAAGATAAATACACTTTGAAATTAGTTATTTAGATATGTTGAAAGTGAAAACAGGCACATAGATATGACATTCGACAATGTCTTATCTTTAGTTTGTCAAGGATTTTAAATCCCTCTTGAGCTGGAGTACCATTTTTAGCTTGGCTAGGTCAGAATGACACTGAACAATATGAGTGATGACACACTAGACAGCTATATGGACAGAGTTGTCATCAGCAAGCCAGCTGTGCTAACACCTGTATGTCCTGCACAACTGATCTTTAGGAACAAGGATCAAGTAAGTCAGATTACTAGGGAGGGGGAACAAAAGTACTTCATAAAACATTTATACGAAAAGGTGCTAATTTGAGATGGAGAAGAAAAATTCAACTTTTTATTGCTTTTTTTTTTTTTTCTT
This sequence comes from Netta rufina, assembly GCF_964035555.1. Classification (NCBI taxonomy): domain Eukaryota; kingdom Metazoa; phylum Chordata; class Aves; order Anseriformes; family Anatidae; genus Netta; species Netta rufina. The sequence continues at coordinate 30,912,420 of NC_140126.1, read as the reverse complement.
GTCAGGGAAAAATAATAGCTAGTTTCCTACTATAAACTTCCTAGAGCAATCTTTAGAGTTTTAATATTCTAGTTGGGTTTTCTTTGTGATTTTACTGCATGAATACATACCATGGTTTCAATAGGCTTGTGATACAACATGCCTTGTTGACAACTGACATCCACAGTGATAAACAGACCCTGAACACACAAACACACACAAGCAGGCTTCACTCTGTTAATGTATCTAAACACATTAGAAGAACCAGTTCTGGGAATAAAATTAGGCTAGGGAAAAAAAAGTCAAATTTAGATCTCAAAAAAAGAGTTCTTAAATCTTTATAGAGATACCTAAATAATAATGACAGACACTTAAAGATCCCAGTTAGCTCAGAAATAAATGGGGCTAAAGGCATCTAAATGGGATCTAGAAGTATTGGGCAACATCTATTAAGCCTGATTGTGGAAGCCAGCTTTAGCCCCATAACTGTTCCATTTTTTTTCAAGGCCCAATCAGTTTGTGGTCTTCTTGCTGAAACTAACAACTAATGCTATTTATCAGTGTTATCACTGATGTATTCATGTGTATATGGACTTAAAACTTCTATAAATTAATTTCTTACAGGCTATAAAACAAACATCATAAGGAGATGTATTTTATTGCTATGGACCACATCAAAAATGGCAATCTAATGCTACCATGTCACTAATTCTCAAGTGTTTCAATATTTCACCTCATCTCCAACTGTCTCTTATCCTTTATTTTTTAATACATCATACTTTTGCATAAAGAAAGATGATTTTGTCTTTGTATTTTACAAGGATAACAGAACGGATGAATGGACTGCATAGTATTATTTTTTTTATTTTTTTTTTTTTAACTGATTGCACTGTGGGACCCAAATCTCGTGTACAGCCATTTTATAGACATCTCAGAGAAGACACCAGGGTGGGTGGGAGGAAAGCAGCAGTGAGGCAACATAACACAATGACTGCGTGGAAGCACTTCTGCCAACTGGCATACAAACCTTCCAATCAGCAGAAACAAAGTGCATTACAGAAGTGAACAAAAAGGAATTTACTAACCAGGTCCCAAAAGGAAAGGAACACACTGGATAGGTGCTTTGATCCCTGGACTGTGCCAAAATGTCAGAGCGAGTGGGCTGCCAGCAGGTATTGGGAAAAATATTTTGGGGAGGTTTTTTTGTTTTTTTTTCTTTTACCAACTCATTATCACAGTTCATCAACCTCACATAGGATAGCGGTAACAGTCTAAGCTTGAGAAGACATGGTATTTTATTAACCTGCTAAAAAGGCCAAATCCTAAGCATGTGGTGTTTTGGGCAGACCGAAAACTTTGCCAGCCCATAAAGCTCGTCAAGACCTTACTAGTTAAAGAGTACAAGGGGAAACACAAACAATTTCCTGGCTCTGTACAGGCTGACTCACTGGGATGACTTCCCATGACAGTGTTTTGCACAGGCAGAAATTTAGAGAAGAGGGATTTAAGGAGCCTGAAGAAAAGGGAATTACAGCACTGTATAAAGAGTAGCTGTCAAGGTGTTAGCAGCAGTGGGGAGGGCTGCAGGAGGGTACCTCTGTGAAAGAGTTTGTGGCTGTCCAGTTCTGGACACTGTCACATCCAGCCCACTCCAACGGCCCTACAGCCAGGCATGGCTGAGTCCACCAGCCAAGATGGCGGCACCTCTGCTGAGATGTACTCGAGAAAGAGCAAAGAACACAAGCATAGGGAAAGTAAAGAAAACAAGTACAAAACAGCAGTGCGACCGCCACGGTCACTGAAGGATGGGGGGGAGCTGCTCCAGGCACCAAGGCAGATTCCCCAGCAGCCTATGGAGAATGCCACGGTGAAGCAGGCTCCATCCACCTGTAGTCCTTGGAGAAACACACTGGAGCAGATGTCCATGCTGCAGCCACTGAAGGACACACCAGAGCAGGTAGATATTTGATGACAGAACCTCTGTCCATGAAGATTCTGTGATGAACCATGCTTTTCCTGAAGGACTGCAGCCCATGGAGAGGAAATGCACACTGAAGCTAGGGAAAAGAGTGAGGAGCAAGAAGCGACACAGAACTGATATGGACTAACCACAGCTCCCAGCACCACCTCCCCTGTGCCTCAGGGCAGGGGTTGAGGAGCTGAGAGTGAAATTAACTTGAACCTGACAATTTAACGGAAAGGTGGTGAGTGTGGTGTGCCTTTAATTTTTTGTGTGTTTTCATTTTTTTTTCCACTACCCAAATCTATTTTAATTAATAGATTAATTTTCCCCAAGACAACCCTTCTGCCTGTGATGGTAAGTAGTAAGCAATCTCTCTGCCTTTATCTTGACCTGAAAGCTTTCTCACCCATGGGGAGAGAAAGCCTGCATGGCTGGGTGGGTGTCTGGTTGCTAGCCAAGAGTAAGTCACCACTGACACTCAAACTGAGACACAGTACTCAAGGAAGGCTGAAGATTTTAGCAGAGATAGCATTAAACAATTTCTTCCACCGATTGGACTAACATGACTAACAAGTCATTAACTACATATGTTAAAGAATCTAATTGGATAAAATTAACAGATCTAATGTTCTTTACTGTGTTTTAAGCAAACATGATATTGATAGGAAGAACTACAGAAGAAGCTAATAATGACATAATCAAAAAGCAGTCTGTATACTTACACCAAAAAACAAACAAACAAACAAAAAACACTTCTTACCATTGTTTTTTGAGAAGAAAGCTTCCAGAAATCATTTATTTTTCACACATAAAAAGGACTGGAGTTGGGTATTAAAACAAGACACTTTTTTTTTTTCTCTTGATGACAACTCTGAGAAAATCTGTGTTTGAATTTCAAGCAGATGAAACTTCTTCTAAGAACTGTTCCAGTAAAAATTCACTGCTTGCCATTTTGCTTTCTTAGTATTATTTTTTTAAGGGAATTTGTCAAGTTACAGGCACAAGTTCTCTCAGTAGCCAGTGCTTAAATCTGTGTTCTATTTTGCTCAGCTTTTCAGTTTAAGGCAATTTAAGAGATTCTAGTGAAAAACAAAAAAGGCATGTTTTCCACACCAAAATTTTCAAAAAATCAGCTAGTACCTTTTGGTCTTCTTTAACATTATGAGAATAAAATTGAACCAGAACAAAATCCTCTTGAGGACCCTTGTTTGCCCCAGTGGTTTTTGTTTGTTTATTGTTTTTGTTTTGTTTTGTAAATTTGGAAAAGCATTCACTTCCCACTTTGATGTTTTTCTTCAATACTTAGATATAAAACAAAAAAGCTTCTCTGATTTTAATGGTATCATGAGAATTCTTGTGCAAATAATCCAGCTCCATGTGTCAGATGAAGATAGCTACCATGTCAAGACTGGGGTTAAGGCAAAAATTAAGCTTCTAAAGAATATCTTACAGGTTAAAAAGGATATGGAACTAGTTGCTAGAATTACTCTCTCTTATGATAGAAAATGCTCAGACTCTTTAATGTCTCTGCTTCACTAATATCATGATGATTTAAAATAACAAAACAAAACAAAACAGTCTTTTCAGAAGGCAGCTCTGGAACAGTCTTAGAACAATCATTATAAGCATCAGAGCCTTTAGCAGGCACAAGCAAACCCAAGAATTTGTTGACAAAGCCAAATGTATGATACCAGATTTTCCATTCAGTCACAGGGGGGCAGTAAATATTGTAAATGATTCCTCATCTAGAGCTGTATTAAAACCATGCACAGAGACCCTTATGCCCCACTTCTTTCTGCTTTGTTGGCTGTAAGTTACACACAAATTTATCCAAAGGCAGATGAACTGGCACCTACACTGCTGCCTTCTGGAATTCTTGCAGTGGCTACAGTACAAGAAAGAATGAGTTTGCCTTAATGGATATTGGTGTATACCCTCTAGACTAAGTAAGATTTCTGAGGATGTCTGTAAAATCCCTCTGAGCTCTACAGGCAAAAATTTAGTATTATGCATTGATAACACAGATCCTGCAGGTGATGCAGTGGATATTTGCTCATGAATACATCAATGTAGAAATACCACATTGTTTAGTGTCAAACTCCCATAAATATATTTGCAGCTAATAGAAATACTTTTTCAGCTCCAGATGATTCAGAACTTTATCCCTTTTCTTTTGATACCTTTTTGGAAAACAATTCAATTCACAGAATTTCCATGGGGAAAAAAGAAAGGCTTGTTGTTCCTCTACTAGTATTTCATCTACTTGATCAAGTTCTCATAGAACAACAATGTAAACTTCATAGCCTACACATAAGCCATGCTCATTAATGTTAGATAATTAGATACTATTATGATGTCAGGGGTCTACATTTCAGATATTTCCCAAACAAAGATCAATATTTTCCCTTTATTCTTCAAGAAGAAATAATATGTCAAATTATAAATGATTTACAATCAATTCTCTTATTTCCTGCTGCAAAGCTCATCCTGACATTTCTAATTCTTATGTTTTCTTCATTCTTTAGGTTGACAAACCAGAAAGGATAAATTACTCTGCTATTCAGTAATGAGCTATTTCGGCCTAACTGTGTGCAATTCTAACAAGCATCAAGAAATAAAAAAGCATATGTGGTAACTAAAATTCTCAAAGAAAAATGACTGTTTCTTTACTCATTCACTGCATCACTAAAAACATTACTAACTATGTGAACTTCCTATAACCTTACCCCAAACATTTCAATGCCTGTGCATATGCAGCTCTGCTTTCAAAATCCAGAATAATAAATAATATCCAGAATAATAAATTCTCAAGGCCAACAACACGACATGTACATGTCAGTGTAAAAACACAGCACTTTCTGCATTACATAGATTTTCCAAACTTAAAAGAATATGGGGACAAAAAGGAAAAAATTACCTTTCAGCATGGTTTGCTGCAGCTAAAACACAAAAGCAGTTTAGGTACTGTCACTTTTTGTGAACATTAAAGGAAAGAAAAGCTAGAAAATGGTATCTGAAAATTAAATTAACAGCAGTTTTGGTGGACACAGAAACTAAAATAAGGAATAGATTCCCATGTTGCTGGGAATTCAAGATGTGATAAGGGAAATGAACACTCCAAGGTAATAAAAACTCTTTTTTTTTTTTTTTTTTTTTTTTTTTTTTTTTTTGCTCTGTGTTGATCTGGACTGAAAACAGTTATAAAACAATCAGCCACTAGAGCTACAGTTAGAAACAGCTCTGTCTTCCAAATAATTACATATTCAGCTTTGTTGAACCTTCAGAGAATACTATACCAGAGTAAAATAAGTCCAAGAGAAAACTTTAGATTATAATTCAATTTAAAAAGGTTTTAGAAGAAATTATTACTAATGTTTTTGGTTAATATGCACCATCTTTTTCTTATTTTATCATCTTATTTGTATCAAAGTTTAAGGTAGCATGCACAGCACCAAATGTCTTATGAGCATCATGTATTTGATGAACTCCACCTGACTCAGTAGAGATAAATCAGCAGCAATTCTGAATTATTTGAAGAATCAATATTCTTCACTTAGTTAAACAGAAATAGTACTCAGTGATGGAAAGAAGGGAAGTGAATTACGTAATGATAATAACTACATAATAAGTTATATATTAAAAATAAGTCCATATACTACGTAATTGTAATTTATCTTGCTAAAACTGAATACAAGCTAAGAAAAGTTGAAGGTGAAAACTTAAATGCCATTGAAACAAAGTTGTTTTTCAACTTCTACCATCCCGCTTCCCAGAGAACAAGCAGTTTTAAAAGCTTTATGTGACTGTAAATAAAATACAGACAGAACATTTCAAATTCTTACCTTATTAAGAGTGGCTTCCACAGATTTCATGTGACTAATGATCAATTCTTTGAGTCTATTGTAAGAGCAAAAAACAGAGTAATTAATAAAACTGAAGCTCTACTGATGTACAAATTACTACTATGTTTGTCTTTCTCCTTTTTTATTTCCAGTGTAAACATTACAAAAATAGTTCATGGACAATATGCAGCATATTTCCATATGAAAGTTTAAAAGTTTGCTTACAATAGATACATCTAATATTTAAGGGCATTTCAGGATCAAGGTATATTTATACCAATGAGATATATACACCAAAGGTGTATATATCAAGGTGTATTTATACCAGTGAATAATCCCTGTATTCCTGGAGAGGAAATCTGTAATCCTGGGTAAGAAAAGGCACGTTGAATGGACTCCAGGCTCTAGTGGATTGAGATTACATTCTTATACTGGAGAATACTTACAGACTATGTTTTTCATGAAGTCTTCTTTGTACACAAAGAAAACTGTCTTCTATAAACCTGAACATTCCCTTATGTGTTCCAGTGGACTTTTCAAACAGAAGTCCAGTCAAGGATCCTATTTTTATGAAACTGAAGTTCAGAGAATGCAATACTACTCATGCCCTTTTGTAGACCAGGGCTTCATTAAGGCAGACAGTTTTGAACATTTATGCTGCTATAAATAACTTTGGTCTCATCTTCCATTTGCAGAAATATAATTACAGTTGCACAACATTAAGGGGAGTGGGCCACAGTGACCATCAAAACAGAACAGGAAATCAAATGGAATTTATGCCAAGCAAGCTGATACCTGAGTATTCCAGGGCAGTCTGTTACCTTGCCAGCTATGTGAACGTTTTGTTCTAGCTTTCAGAGTTCCTAAAGCTGAATTACAAAACATGGTGGTGTTCTGCCTAGAAGAACCGCCACTTCCTCATTTTCTTGATTCATACTATTCTAACAGCCAAAAAATAAAGGTGGATAGAAAAATATGATTGGCTATCACACTCTTACTAAAGCTGTCATGTAGATTTTTGTCTTTTCAGGATCTTCAGGTTCTTCTTTCAATTGGATTGCCAGGGACATACTTTTCCTACTCTGTTTGCCTCACTTATGTAGCAACTGCTTTTTGTCTGTGTAAAATCAGTTCTAGAGAGCCAGTCCAAAAGCATTAATTTTTAAGTTAGTTAATGATATGGAATTCAGATTTTTCCTTGAATATTCTCAGGTGTTGATCATAAAAGATCTTTAGATGGAATTTTGGACCTAGATTGACAGGTGATCCACAGGTAACAAAAAGCCCTGTGACTGTGGTTGACTTACCTTGCTTTTTGGGAGTAGTTAAGTAACGTCTTTAAATATAGTTCTGATCATATTTGCTTACAGCTCTTAGAAAAAAAGTTTTCAAAATGGAGACAGAAGGATTTGACCAACCTCTTTTCGGTGGTTTGCGGGGACAGGACAAGGAGTAATGGCCACAAGATGGAGCACAGGAAGTTCCACACCAACATGCGAAAGAACTTCTTCACTGTGAGGGTGACGGAGCATTGGCACAGGCTGCCCAGGGAGGTTGTGGAGTCTTCTGCTCTGGAGATATTCAAGGCCTATCTGGATGCCTACCTGGGCAGCCTGCTCTAAGGAACCTGCTTTGCCAGGGGTGTTGGACCCGATGATCTTTCGAGGTCCCTTCCAACCCCTACAATTCTGTGATTCTGTGAATCTATTTTTTTTTCTTTTTCAACTGCTATATACAGCAATAAGACAGTTTTAAAATTGGTTTTATTAAAAACAAACAAACAAAAAAACCCCTTACTGAACTTAATAAATATATGTGTCATAGGGAATGCTCTTTAATAAAGTACACAAAATAGGTTGAGGCCAGGTGAAAAGGGGCAACCCTTCACGAAAAAATCCTTCTTCGGGTCACATCTCCTTTAATACATTCACACTAAATAACATTTTTAATTTTCATTATGTTGTTAAACATTTCACTGAAAACTATTATAATCATGATTTTACTTGTGCATAAAACACTTAAAGCTTCTAAGCTGTTGTTTTTCAGAAGTCAAACATATCTCAGGTATAATGGAAATTTTAAATGCTTAGATGTTATCTTCTTATATGTCTTTATGGTTCTAGGAGGTTAGAAATAATCTTGTAAAAGTCAATGGAATACCAAAATCCTGAAATGAGGTGAAACTGCCCTGCCCTGCCCTTCTGACGCGCCACGCCCTGTTTGCCCATCCTGGCCGCCGCACTCCCTAGGAGCAGCTTTTGAACAGCTGGGGAGGGGGTGCTGCTGGCTCTGCCTACGGCTCATCAGCCTCCCTCATGACGGCTGCCGAGCCCTGGGCCCTATTGGCTCCCTTGGCTCGGTCGAGTGGCCTCGATGCTGAAAAAAAGCCCTGCCTGTCCCGATCCCCCACTCCACTGCAGAATGCGTCTGCCCCAGAGCCAATCACCTCAGCAAGGGCTCTGCCAAAGAGATGTTGTCAAATCAGTAACATAATTGCCAAACAAAAATGCCTGTGCTATTTCAGGACCCAGAATTTGGAGTACTTTTGTGGGCTAACTACAGAAAACATACATCTAATATGTTGAACTAACAGTTTTCTTCTTAGAAGACTATCATTGAATTTCAAAGAGAGACAGATGCACTTTTGTTTTCAAGCATTACATTAGCTAGGGCTAAAACCCTGTGCATGAAAGTAAGAATTGATCTTTTGTCTGTTTTAAGTGATCTCCCCAAGGTCCCAGCGCTCACTTTGCTGCCATGCAGAGGGCACTCTCTGCATCATGGACGCTCTCTTTCAGTTGACGCTTCTCCTGCTCCAGCTGGGTAAGAAGTCTATTGAGCTGACGCAGAGATTGATCTTTTCTTCTCAGCTCCATCTTTGCCTCGAAGAGCCTCTGCAAGCAGACAGAAAGCAGAGTTACTTGTCAGCCCAAATAATTAACTTCAATTTATGCCATAGGCTATTAAACAAAGCGGAAAACAGACTGACTGTGTGAAGTAGATTTGGACCATTACATACTACCGTTTTAGAAATTCTCAAGCAGAAACATTACTAACTCACAACACCCCAATTTTTAATACATTGCCTGTGTACAATTATGTTTTATACAATAAAGTGATGTGTTGATCGAACAGGTACATATACTATGCTACAGGTACCATATTTACAAATAACAGATTCTAAACACAGTGGAAAGAATCCAGAGTACAGCATTAAAGGGAACAAAATATTCTCAAGCCTTAATTTAAAAGAAGCATTAAGAAAAAACATTCACAATGAAAGGAATGAAACAAAGCTGTATTTATTTAAATATTATGCATGAATCAGACAATTCAAGATAAAAAAAAAAATACTAATGTTCTCTGTTAGTGCACAAAGTACAACATTGCTGCAATACTTCTTAAATCACTACTTTACAGTGCTTTCGATGTGCTAACAAGAGTTTTCCAATATGCAAAATATTTTTATTTTTTATTTTGCTCCCTGGGTTAGAATTAACATAACGTGCTTTAAATCAATTCAGATTAATCCACCAGATGACAAATAGCACACCAAACTAATTAATACGGAACCTGGCTAGTTACTACTTCTTTCAGCTGAGATAAATCAATAGTTTTTGAGACTGCAGTATTAATAGTGTGATTTAATTTTGCTAAATGTTACATTTCACTTACAGTATTTAATTTATTTTTTTTTTGGAAAAAAAATACAATAGGCAGCTCTAAACATTCTTTTAAAAATGCAAATTTCCTGATAGATTCTAAAGCAATATAAAAAGATAAAGAAGGCTGCAAAGCTGCCTTTGCACCCTGTGTTCTTTCACCATGTATTCAAAATTTAGGAATCTGTTTCTGCTTAAGTTTTAAGAATATTTTGCATAATTTTACTCAGTAGATACAAAAGACTGATAAAAATTTGTAGGGCACTGAAAACTTCACTAATCTTCATAGAATCATAGAATATCACGAGTTGGAAGGGACCCAAAAGGATCATCAAGTCTAACTCCTGGCTCCACACAGGTCTACACAAAAGTTTAGACCATGTGGCTAAGTGCACAGTCCAACTGCTTCTTAAATTCAGACAGGCTTGGTGCCGTGACTACATCCCTGGGGAGCCTGTTCCAGTGTGCAACCACCCTCTTGGTGAAGAACCTCTTCCTGATGTCCAGCCTAAACTTCCCCTGCCTAAGCTTAACGCCATTCCCGCGGCTCCTATCACTGGTGTTTACAGAGAATAGGTCACCTGTCTCTCCACTCCCCCTCGCGAGGAAGTTGTAGACTGCGATGAGGTCCCCCCTCAGCCTCCTCTTTTTCAGGCTGAACAGGCCCAGTGCCCTCAGCTACTCCTCATACGTCTTCCCCTCTAGGCCCTTCACCGTCTTCATAGGCCTCCTCTGGACACTCTCCGATAATTTCACATCCTGTTTGTACTGTGGTGCCCACAACTGCACACAGTACTAGAGGGGAGGCCACACCAGTGCAGAGTAGAGCGAGACCATCACCTCCCTTGACCGACTAGCAGTGCCGTGCTTGATGCACCCCAAGATATGGTTGGCCCTCCTGGCTGCCAGGGCACACTGCCAGCTCATTTGCTGTCAACCAGAACCCCAAGATCCCTCCCTGTGGGGCTGCTCTCCAGGATCTTTCAAGGTCCCTTCCAACCCCTACAGTTCTGTGATTCTGTGATTCTGTGATCTCATTGCCCAGTCTGTACGTATACCTAGGGCTGCCCTGTCCCAGATGCAGGATCCGGCACATGCTTTTGTTAAACTTCATGTGGCTGGTGATCGCCCAGTAACGCCTTTCCACCCTCATCAGGGCCCACAACTTCTCCAAGTTTGCTGTTGTCAGCAAGTATGTTCAAAACACCTTCTAGTCCTACATCCAGATCATTTATAAAAGCATTGAAGAGGACTGGCCCTAAAATGGAGCCTTGAGGGACCCCACTAGTGACTATCCACCAGCTGCATGTGGCCCCATTTACCACAACCCTTTGAGCCCTGCCCATCAGCCAATTGCTCACCCATCACATGCTGGCTTTGTTAAGTTGTATGCTGGACATTTTGTCCAGTAGGATCCAATGAGAAACCGTGTCAAAAGGCTTGCTGTAGTCCAAAAAGATCACGTCAGCTCATTTCCCTTGGTTGACTAGATGGGTGATCTTATCATAAAAGGAGATGAAATTTGTTAGGCAGGACCTACTCCTCATGAACCCATGTTGGCTGGGACCAATGACTGCATTGCCCCCCAGGTGTGCAAGAATAACTTCAAGAATCATCTTCTCCATAATTTTACCAGGCACTGATGTAAGACTGACAGGCCAGTAGGTGTCAGGCTCTTCTTTCCTGCACTTCTTGAAAATTTGTACAACATTTGCAAGCTTCCAGTCTACTAGGACCTCTCTGGATTCCCATGACCATTGAAAAATAATTGAGAGAGGTCCCACAGTGGTGTCAGTCAGCTCTTTAAGCACCCTGGGATGAATCCCATCTGGATCCATGGACTTAAATGGATCCAAGTGGAGCAGCAACTCCCGCAGATGTTCAGGGTCAGTTGGGAGTTTATCATTCCCACTGTCAAGGTCCTCTAGCTCAGGGCACCCAGGGTGCTGAAGCCCATCATCTGCATTGAAGATGGAGGCAAAGAAGGCGTTAAACGTCTCTGTCCTATGTCCTTTTCTGTGAGGTGACCTTCCCCATCAAGTAGCAGACCTATGTTTTCTTGGGTTATCCTTTTTCTGTTCACAAATCTAAAAAAACCCTTTTTTATTGTCTCCCACAGACCTGGCCAGCTTCAACTCTAGTTGGGCTTTGGCCCCACAAATTTTCTACCTACAAACACGAACAGCATCCCTGTATTCCTTCCTCATCACTTGACCCTCCTTCCAGCAGCCGTACACTTTCTTTTTCTGCCTATGCTCCAGTAGAAGATCCCTGGTCAGCCTTCTGCCTTGCCTGCCTGCCTTCTGGTATTTTGGAATCGCCTGATCTTGTGCTTTTAGGAAGCAGTGCTTAAAGACTGACCAGCACTGATGGATGCCAATGCCTTCAAAAGCAGTTTCCCAGGGAACCTTGCTGACTAGTTCCCTGAGCAGCCTGAAGTCTGCTTTCCCCATATCCAAGGCTGAAGTTTTGGTGGCACTTTTCCTTCTGTTACCATAAATTCTAAACTCAACCACTTCATGGTCACTATGACTGAGACGGCCGCCACTTGCCATGTCTCCCACAAGACCCTCTCAGTTCTCCAGCAACAGATCTAGCAGGGCACCTTTCCTAATTGGCTCCCTTAGTACCTGCACCAAGAAGTTATCATCAAGGTGCTTTATGAGCCTCCTGGACCTGCTCATGTCAGGCATGTGGTGATACCAGTTGATGTCTGGCAAGTTGAAATCCCCCATAAGGACAAGGGCAGTTGATCTCGAGGCATCTCTTAGTTCTGCAAAGAATAATTCATTGGCATTGTCGTCCTGGCCAGGTGGTCTGTAATAGACTCCCACAATGACATCCCCTTTGTTTGTCCCTTAATCCTTACCCAGAGGCTCTCAACTTTGCCATTGCCAACTTGAAGTTCCACGCAGTCCGGCTCATGCTTCACATACATCGCCACCTCGCCTACCCTGCCTGTTCCTCCTGAAGAGCCTGTAACCATCTATTGCAGCACACCAGCCACAAGACTCATCCCACCAGGTTTTGCTTATGCCAATGATGTTGTAGCTGTGGCACTGGGCCAAGACTTCTAGCTCATCCATTTTATTCCTCACACCGCTTGCATTTGTGTAGAAGCACTTCAAATGCGTCTCCCTACACGTAGCACCTTGTGGAGCTGACTAAAGGACCTCACTGGCACACAGTCCCTCCTGATTCTAGCACACCATCCCTTAGTTCATCACCAGCGTGCCTGGTTTTATCCACTTCTCCCTTCAACTCTAGCTTAAAGCCCTATCTATCAGCTCTGCCAACTCCTGAGCAAAAATCCTTACCCCTCTCTGAGAGAGGTGCATCCCATCTGGTGCCAGCAGGCCCAGTGTCACTTAGACCTTCCCCGTGATCAAAGAACCCAAAGTTCTGCCGGTTGCACCAGTCCCGAAGCCACGTGTTAATGTGATGAGCCCACTTGTCAGCATCGGTCCCCCCCACTGGAAGGACAGAGGCAAACACAACCTGTACCCCTGATCCTTTAAGTAGTTACCCCAAAGCCCTAAAGTTCATTTTGATCGCTCCCATACTTCTCGTTTCTACCTCTTCATTACCTGCCTGAAAGACCAGTAGTGGGTAGTAGTTGTTGGGCTGTACCAGGCACTTGACTTTCTTAGCAAAGTCTCTCACCTGAGCTCCAGGGGGCAACAGACTTCCCTGTGGGTTGGGTCCGGTCGGAATACTGGGCCTTCTGTCCATTTCAGAAGGGAGTCCCCCATGACAGTAACCCTTCTTTCTCTTTTGACAGAAGATGTAGCAATGCGGGGGTAGGCTGCCTTGCCTTAGGCACTGTCTCCAACTGGGACGGGCTTTCATCTACATTGTTGTTCTGACTGTCACGTTCTAGACCCTCATACCTGTTACGTAAGGGTAGATGGGAAAGTGAGGTGGGCAGAGACAGGGCTCGCCTACCACCCCAAACAGGAACCTGCCTCCATTCCCCTCCTTGGCCTAGGTCTCCTCCTGCTGCCTCATGGGATGAGGGAACTTTTGTCTTCTGCGTAGCAAGAGACACTTGTGCTGTGGCAGGCTCGTGAGTCTGTCTCAGAGAGGGTAGAGTACACCTCCACCAGTCAATTTCTCTCTCCGACTCCCTGATGCTCCTGACCCTGCTCACCTCCTCCCGAAGCTCCGCCACCAGGCTGAGCAGATCTTCAACCTGGGCACACCTCCCACAGGCAATCCCCTCGCTGCTGCTGTCGGATACTGCCAGAAGACTCGGACACACCCTGCAGCCCAAGATCTGGACAGCAGTGGGTTTCCCGAAGCCCTCCACATGAGTAGCTACATTGGTGACTGTGGCTGGAGAGGCTGCAAGAGATGCGGAGGCCATGGTTTTCTGCCTGGTTGATACCACGGCCAGGTTCCTCGCAAGCAGGTTACAAGCACCGAAGGGAAACACCGCTGCAAAAGAACAGCCCTCCCTGCTCACCCTGCCTGCGCAAACTGCGCCACCACACCGTGTTTGCCCATCCTGGTCGCCACACTCCCTAGGGGCTGTTTTTGAAGGGCTGGGCCTCGATGCTGAAAAAAAAGCCCTGCCTGTCCCGATCCCCGGCTCCACTACAGAACGCATCTGCCCCAGAGCCAATCACCTCGGCAAGTCAATCCAAAAAAGCTCAAAACCTAGCTAAGAGTCAAAAGCACTTCAAAAAAAGTTAGACAATATTTCTATAAAATAAAGAGGTACAGCACCAAGCAGTATAATCCTGTGAAACAAACTGAAATCTATGGATTGCCTATTTAAAAATAAAAAATAAAAAAATCTCAAGACAATAAAAGCAATCAGTTATTTTAACAGCATACTTTAAGGTATAGTACTACTACCAGAACTCTCTGTTTGGCAATTTACGAAATCCAGGTTGAGGTTAATCACTACTGTAAAAATCAATTGTAAATCTACTGTATATCAAGAATTTAGACTAAATATGATATTTTTACCTGGAAAAGAAAGATAAATAAAATTAAAACACAGATTTCCTCATTCCACATGCCCAAAACCAGAAACATTGCTTTCAGAAATTACTCTGATGCCACCAGCAACTATCAAAATCTTGTCTGTACAGCTTAATTTATGGATAATAGGAATTTCAGAAAAATTATGTCCAAATTATTAGAAATGTATTGGCAGGGATAAAAGGAGCCGTCTATCATTTAAGAACAAAGAACATTGCCTTCTTCCATTTATCGTGCTTACTGTTTGTTTATATTAGGCTAAGTCGGTATTGAGGAAACACAGCTATGAAAGCAGAGTGATGTTCCTCCCATGCATATTCTCATCTTTTGACAAAGAAAATTTATTGAGCACCTGTGGTGCAATGCTCTGGATACCATAACTTTCCCAACCTACTTGAAAAAAGTGCTTTACAGATGCAGTCACAGGACTGAGCTCTGGCCTACAAAGAAGATAATCCTCCTAATACTTTGATGTAAGCATCTGGAGTCTTGCTCCAAGATACTAGTGGTCTAAGTGACCAGAGAAACACAGGCTAATATGAACACCCTGGTAAAAAGGGATGCATATTTATTTAACTTTTATTAGATAGCTATCCTCCTACAAGGACTAAAGAGTAGGCTGTTCCACTGTACAGCTTTCGTCACTGACCACAGATGGTGAAGAGACTCACTAAGTGTCAAAAGCTTGTTTGAGCTTCTAATTGATAATGTTTACCAATTGCAAGCACAGGCCTATTAATACCAGGCCTATTAATAACAGGCCTAAGCAATAACAGGGATGAAAGCATGAAGCCCAACTCTTGGAGAAGTATGGTCAGCAATCCATAGTAGCTAACGACAAAGCAATACAGAAATGGTTAAATCAAAAATCTTAATGTTTTATCATTTTGACAACTTCCACCATTCTTTGGAGAAATCTCCAAAGGATTCAGACTTTTCCAATCAATCACATTGCAATAGCTACGCAAACTGTAAACAAAACAGCTCCCTAAAAACAATTTCAGCATTTATTTGAAGATCCTTGCTACTTTGGGTTAAAGTCAAGCCTTGAAAATTGCTCAAATACAGTATGGAATGTTCTACAGTAATGCCTGCTACGCCTCTCTCTTTTTTTTCTTTCTGCAGATTGATCTAATTAAAACCCTTGATAAACTTTATGGACTCTAATATTTCCAGCTGAGTGACTGAAACCAAGAGGGTGTGCCTCAAGGCAGCAAGGCAACAATGATAAGCAGCAGGTTAGCCACTAATTTCTCAGCCAGGGTAGATTGTGAAAGTGTGATGTTCTGATATCCAAGAAAGTGTTCAGGAGAGAATAGGATAAATCAAGTTTAATAACTCTGCTCCTAATTGTTCCCTCAATGCTCCACTCTAATTACTTGGAGAACTCTCCTGACTGTCACCTGATATTAAGTTGTTGGAGGCTGAGTGTGGAGCAGTGAGATAATCAATAAACATTTAGTGGGGAGAAGAATGAAGATCCCGTTAAGCAGTGGGAACCGGCAGCACCCAAAGCCCTTCTGCTCATGAGAAAACCTATGGGAGAGCCATAGTGATTGCAAAGCAATAATCCAAAGCACTGTTTTTAGGCCTTGAGGCCTTTAGGCAACAGTACATTTGAGAAAAAAAGGTTAACACGGTCACCCTAATTACAGCCCATTTTCACATACTTCATATATAAGCGAAGACAAGCCAATTAGGTAGAAAGGAAGATAAGGGAAGTTTTATTTGTATACTAATTAAACCCCTGATGAAATTAAAGGAAAAACATACAGCTCTGTAATTGTGTCTGAGAAAGGTCACTTCAGGTTCAGTTATCAGAAAAGCACAGCCTTGAGATATTTCACTTAATCCACAATATAGCCCTTATTTTGCTCCCCAGGTCTTACTATTTACAAAAATAAGAAAATTTCAAAACCTGATAGTGCATTTATCTTGAAATGTTTCCTGTGGACAATTACAATTGTTAGAAAGTTAAGGCTGAATGTGATAACACGGATGGAGGTTTTAAAAACCTACTATGCCTGCACATAGTTTTGTGAAGATGCTGAGCTTTCACTTTCAAGCATAAGTGATTCTGAAACAACTTAGAAGCCAAACTCCAATTTATAGACATTTCATAAAATGACAGTTATTCATATAATTCAGATGTTTAGGCATTCAGGTACTCCTTTAGACTTCACTGCATTTCCTCTACAGTCCACCAAAATCCCATAGTTGGTTGAGTTTTCATCAGCATCCATAAAGAGAGTTCCCTCTAGACATATTTTAGATTTGGACTTCTTTTTCTCCATAAACAGAGTGAAAAACCACTTGTTGGTGAGAACAGCATGTAACTGATAGCACTGAAGAAAAATCTAATTGGGTGTACAAAGGATGAGTTCAAATTTCTAAAATAATTTTAACAATTTTTGTTTTTTCGTTAAAACCAGTTACAAAAAGAAACAAAAGCTCAGCATGGTCATTCTTTACCACTCTATTCAAAAGAACAGAGGGATAATCATTCTAGATGAATGATGACAGTCATACAGTTTAAATTCATGCAAAGCATGTGCAACATATTTATACTGAGAGCATGTTTTCCAAGATCAGCAAAGCCAGATCAAACTGCTTACTAAATTCGATATAAACTACACAGAAACAACAACACAGCACTACAAGATACTGAAGTATCTGTGTTATAAACAGATCCGTGAAATTAAAGATTTTGTCTTCAGGATGAAATTTGGTATGTGCATTTTCAATCTAGATACAAAATACTATTTTTTAAAAGAAATGTACATTGAATACCCCTTGTAAAGGTGTTTTAGGTAAATACCAAATAACTGTCCATAGAAAAAGAATACAAAGTTCAGACAGAATCCATTAATCCACCAGCTAAAATATACTTCTCCATTGTCTCATTTTTTGTAAAACATAGGTCATACAGAGCATAAATGACAACTGTCTTTTTTTTTATCTCTCTTTTCTATATTACATCATCCAATCTGCCTAACTGATGAAGTTAAAACTTGACTTTTCAGTTGGTGAGTGAGAAATAATATGCTGATAAAAGCACATCAAAAAAAAAATGCAAACACACCCTCACTGGTTAGGAAGGCAGAAGAGTGTTTGAAAATGAAGGAGCAAAACTCTGAACATTTAAATACTTTCTTTCACACTGTTTGCTTTTGAACTTGGTGTATAACACATTTAACAATGTGCATCATGACTATGTATGAATTATGACTCTTCTGGAGTCCAAAATGCTTGTTTAAATGGCTGTTCATGAAATGAAACTAAGAGGGAGTAAAAGAATCCTCTTGCCAAGGAAGAGAAATAACAGCTACTGCGCATACCCTTCTGTCACAATGTACAGAAACTACAGATCTGATTGGAAAACTGACTGCTTTATCAAGCTCTACATAGGTATACTTTTTCTGTGGTGTTTTTTGTTTTGTTTTCTTTCTTTTTTCATCTAGGATATTGTGTGTGTGTGTGTTCTTGCTTGCTTTTTGTTTTGTCTTGTGTTTGTGTTTTTTTTTTTTAAAGATTAGCAGTGACAATCAATATAGAAACTGACAATGTCTGGGCTGGACAAGCAAACAGTGAGGCAGGTCAAAAACTGAATTGCTGGTCTCAGCGGGTGGTGATCACTGGAATGAACAGCCAGGAATTAACAGTGTACCCCAGCAATCATTATCGAGTCTGGTCACATTTAACATCTTCATTAATGATCTGGATGATAGGGCAGAGTGCACCTTCAGCAAGTGTGTTGATGACAAAAGACTGGGAGGAGTAGCTGATATGCCAGAGGTTCATACTGCTATCCCGAGGGACCTCAACATGCTGGAGAAATAGTCGGACTGACAGAAAGATGAAGCTGAACGAGGAGAAGTGCAAATTTCTGTCCCTCGTGAGGAACAACCCCAGCCACTAAAGTATGCTGGGGGACCCCCAGCTGGAAAGCAGCTTGGCTGAGAAGTGCCTGGGGGTCTTGGTGGACACCAAGCTGAACATGCATCAGAACCATGCCCCTGTGACACAGAAGGATGCATGCGGCATCATATTGAAGGAGGTGATCTTTCCCCTCTTCTCAGCACTGATGAGGCCACATCTGGAGCTCTGAACTCCCTGGTGCAACAGAGATGCAGCTACTGGAGGGAGTCTAGTGAAGGGCCACAATGACCAAGAAGGGACTGGAGTTTCTCTCCTATGTGGAAATGCTGAGAGAGCTTGGACTCTTCAGCTTGGAGTAGAGAAGCTTTTAATGCTACCAAGAGGTAAGAGCAGAAGTAGTAGTACCTTGCAAAAGCTTTCCAAGAGTTCGGGGTAAATAGCTGCTCAGGATAACAGGCGGAAAAAAGTTGGAAGCCTACAAAAGTTTCTAGCCAAGAGAAGGTCCAATTATTAGTGAGCAGCATTGGATCAATATGCTGGCCTTTAAGAGAAAGTTTAAACTAGTCTAATTTGGTTATGTTCAGTTATCAGTTCAGAAGTTATCAGCATTCAGCTGATCAGTTACCAGTTATCAGCATTCAGAAGGCATGTGTTACTGACTTAAACTAAATCTTTTTAAGTGGCTTTCTTCCAATGATTTATTTTGCTTTTTATATTCAAGTAAAACTAACATTCATTATTGTTGTTAATATAACACACTGCTCTTCATGAATGTCTTATTTTCTTTATTAGTATATCTTATTATTCTTTATCAGATAAGAAGACATCTTTAGAAATAACTGTATATGTTTTTTCACCCTAAAAGCAAACATTATCATGTAGTTATTACTTTAGGAAAATAACATCAGTTTCAAGAACAAAAATGAGAACTATGTTTATATGTTTATGTTTCAATGGCCACAAGCATTGAAACCTTCATTATTCCCTTGGTTTCTAGCCATACAAGAGCACCACGGGGAATTTTGGTTGCAAACAGACAGTCTGTTAAGGTGTCTAGTGGGGCTCCCTGATAAAGTGGACATCTACTCTGCTTTTCGATCATTCTTGTAAATTCAATGCTGTCAGCAAATGCAATCTTCAGGATAGCCTCTGAGTGCCCCTCAAAAGACAGTCTACAGATAACCTAGAGAAATCTTGGATCTTTCAAAGGTCCAAACACAAACCATACAAATGCAGCAACAGTTAATAGTAAATACACATATTTAATGTGAACTGTATTCTCAGTGTGCATATCTGCAATGACAATCAAATTACAGTAATTCAAACTACACAGTTGAATTTCCACAGCTTGTTTGTTTTAAATTCTTCATTATCAAGAACAAATCAAAACAAAATATTTGGATGAAAAATCTTAGGGAAAGAAGTTCCGTGGCAAAGAAAAATAATCATAGCAGAGATTTCTCATCAATACATGAAAAAGAACATCTAAGGCATATATTTAGAAATGTAACAACAAACAAGATGGATTTAGACTTCTCAACTGGAAACCAAACTTTGCAATATCAACATACTATATCTGGATTCACAGTGTGTTTCAGAGTGGCTGCAGTATGGTCTTAAAACAGTTTGAAATGAACTCCATGTGGCTGTTGTGCTCTTGCAAAACAGAACTAACCTGAGGCTGACCACCCATGACATGTTTTCACATGCCCTTTAAACTCCTCTAGAAAAAGAAACATGAGTGTATTCAAAAAGACATTTGAATGAGATGTATCTGCTTTACAGAAAAAGCAGCGATTTATATATTTTTTTTTAACCTATGTGCTGCTGGACCTTCAGTCTTAAAACAGCAATCTTTTCACATGCTGGCATTCTGAGAAATTACATATATGATGACTGTTCTCTTAAGTATGTGGTGTAGCACAGAAGCAGTTAAACATACCTTACAGATCACAGTTTATCTAACAAAGTACTAAATGGCTTGTCTTTGGAAGTGCCTCATATAATGAGATAACAGAAGGTAAGTGGAGCTACTAAGCAAAACATTAACACTAATCAGCAAAATAATTTTAACAGATAACCAACAAAGCACTGGTTAATTAAGGAATACTTTCAGGCATGTCTTCACATTTCTGATACAGTATTGGGTACAATTGTCTGTGATTGCTCTGTGTAAGAAAATCCCATAAAATTAGAACACAAACTATACAACTATACAACATGACTAAAGCTTTACCAAATCACTATCATAAAGTCAAGTAGTCACGTAAAGAAAACTAGAAGTAAAATCATTGTGCACGTGGCTGAAAAAGCACTTGTAACACAGTTACTTTAAAAGATCTAGAACCTAAACATTAAGAAAAATCTCAATTAAAAAAAAAAATACATTGCGGATGGTCACTCAAATGATGGGAAAATGTATACATTTTCATCTTGCAAGAGATTTTTCTTAGACAAATTATCAGAAGTTGTAAGCACTCATATTCTGAAAGTGAATATCCCTTCCTATATATATCTAGACAGTCCATTTGTTAACTGAAGCACCATGCAGACATCCAAGCAAGTTTAGGTACCAAAAGCACTTTACCTGCATTAGTTCAGGACAGATTACAGTACCTCAAAGATGTAAAGATAAGTTAATTTTTTTGTTGTTGTTGTTGCTACTATGCAGACTTATTTCTCAAGAGAATATATTTTCTGATCAACTAGAAAGGAATACATTTTTCAATTGCATTAACTCAAAATGTTTAGAACAGAATGACTGAAAACGTTTTTTGAAGTCAATGAGCTGTGGATGTTTTAAAGTTACCATGAACTTAAAAAAGCTTATTAATTTAAACACTGTAGCTATTCCTGAATAATTTCACTTCATGACACTTGTTCCAGAATAGACATACTATTCACATGTCTCTTGGTTCCAAAGTAAGTGAAACTAAACAAAACTTCTGAAGTTTTTATGTGATGTAATGGCAAAATACAAAACGGCCACACATAGAATTACAGAATGGTTTACACTGGAAGGCACTAAGGTAGATTCTCCTGGGATGTTAGTACTAACAAGTAGTAACAAGTAACACATCAGTGTTAAGATGTTTGTAGTCCTAAAGCCTAAGGACAGCATGTTAGCTAGGTACATCAATGCATTTGAGCAGAAATGTAAGTTGAAAAGCCATCTCAAATGATGGATGCCCTTGTGAATACTAAAATGAACTGGGCAAGTCAGACATATACTAATTCAATCAAAGATAATAATGAAACCCTACTTCTAAACAACATTTTGGAAAATGTTAATAAGCATAACAAATTTACGCACGTGACAATCTAGAAATTTATATTGTCTTGTGAGCTAAGTGAATTATGTTAGTATTAGTAGAAGGCTGCAGAGAAGAAGAATACTACCATAACAAAACATAATCAAAGACAATTTTAGAAAAGCTTAGGCTTAATCATTCTGAGATTTAATTGGATTTTTTAAAAAAAAAAAAAGAAAAAAGAAAAAAGAAAAAAGAAAAAAACGATGGTGAGATGGTGACTATAAACATTTGAATTCATATGCTAGGTGGTACAACTATAAGATCATTCATTCCTTGTTCATCTCTGATGTGCTACCTCCTCTCCTGCCACTGATTGCATTGCACTTTTTTTTTTCTTTTTTTTCTTTTTTTTTAAATTTCAGAAACCCAAATCACTACGAATGAGGGAGGTGGGTTTCTTTGTTGTTAAAAAAAAAAAAAAAAAAAAAAAAGGACAGATGTTTCTTCATTGTCTTTGGAAAAAGTGAATTCCTTTCCTTTGCTACCATAAAAGCTAAGCCTTTGCAGTTGCAGGCTAGACAGCCCTGCAGCAGCAGCAACAGCTTTTCCATGCTCTGGCAGTGTCATGCTGTCAAATTAGTTACTTACATGCCACAGAAAAGACAATTCTATTTTTTGCCATTGTTACATTTTTTACTCTGACAGAGCCCCTGCCTTAGAGTTCTTACAGTGCAAGGCTAAAAAAAAGATGGTAGATACTTGATAATATGAAAGAGGGCTTCTCATAATTTTCTCATGTTCCTGTATAGAAGTCAGGTAACAAACTTTACAGGTGCAATTGTCATACTGCTAACACCACTTTCTGCTATATACAAGCATCTGCAATACTTTTGCTTAATTGTGCTTCTTATTATCTAACTGTGCACCTTTATAAACAGTGTACAATATAAGGTATACATGGTCCTTACCCTTTGTTATGGTTTACAAGTGTTACTGTATGGTACTGTACATATACAGAAATACTCAGTTGGATATAGAAGCACTGAATAACCTAGCACTGCCAAGTCTACCACTAGACAAGGCCTCTAAGCTCCACATCTACACGTTTCTTGAAGACCTCCAGAGATCGTGACTCAACCATTTCCCTGGGCAGCCTGTTACAATATCACACAACCCCTTCAGTGAAGAAACTTTCTTCATCATATCCGTGATGACACAACATACTCCACTGACTTGAGCTTCACCGTAGGTAAACTGATTTCAAACCATCTGTCTCTGACTATGTCCTATTGGTCTTAATAAATCTTCTTTTATCAGTAAGATTTCTAAGTCCAGGAACAGAGTATTGCAAGTTCTAAAAAAAAAAAAAAAAAAATTCTTCCATTGCATCTGCACCACTGAATTTGTTTGGAATATTTTTAAGCCACAACAGCTATTTAAGATAATTCAGGAGCAGGGAGAAAAAGGTCATCGATGACAAAGGAATATTACCTACAGTTTAAATAATCACAAATTCATTTCCATTGTTTATTTAAAATGGCATACACAGTGTGAAGTCAGTAGGAATGTGGACACAGACTAAAAAGGCATCAGGGACACAGTAAGTCACACAGCACTCTGTTTCAGAACTAAATTGAAGAAACAAACGCTATGGGATACTAGGGCTACTAGTATCTACTAGGATACTCGGATACTGGATACTAGGGATACCAGTCTTAACTTCAGACATTGGTTCAACAGGGAGAACCCTAAAAATCTTGATTACAGTTTCAAGGTATCACCTAAACAGAACTTAATGTTTGATTCTGAGAAAGAAATTACGCTTACCCTGAGTCCAATACAGTCGTTGTCCCTGCTGAGTCACTTAACTTTTCCTCCTGGAAGAGGCTGCTATACAACTCCACCCGACAGTGGTGTGTTAGGGTGGGCCATCACATCAGGTACTTATGGACAACACCAAGAACACCAATTTACACTGGCTAAAGTTTTGATATTGCTTCAGCAAAAGTTTTTCTTTTTCTTTAACTAAAAGAATTGGTCAAATCCATTATTTTATTTTTTTTAACAGGAAACGTTAAAGTAGGCTTAGGCAGATTTATCAGTTTTTATACAGCTTACATTCAAAAACTGTGTTCCCTTTCAGAGAGTTCTAACCACACTGCACACATTTGTATTCAAGTAGATGTGTGTTTCTGCAGACAGTCCCAAATGCTGTTTAGTGAATGTATGCATATTTAATTTTAATATCATGCCACCCACACTCTACTGCATGAAGCATCTGCAGGGGGAAAACACACATACATGACACACGCACATAAAAACTTCATCCCTTTTACTCTTTAAACCTCAATAAAACAGAAATGAATTTACATTATTATATATCATTATATATATATAATATTGCTTATATACTATATAAGCAATAATATAATATATAAGCAATTTTGCTTATTTAATATATATATTAAATAAGCAAAAGATATTGCTTATATATTATATAAGCAATATATAACTGATATTATATATATATTATATTACTTACATATATACACACAATATATCATTTCATACTAAAAAGATCTGTATTTTTTTAATGCAGGTCACCACTGTCCCTCTTCATTAAAAACTGGAGAGTGGTCGGTCTTCTCAGCAGTGTTATAAATGGCTCAGTCTTCAAAATAGGATTATAATCAAAGTTTACAATTTATTAAAGGAATAGAGGTAAGCAAACAGCGCATATATATATATAAATATATATATATATGAACACATATAACAGCAGAAAGAACAGATAGAGTAAAACAATATTTAACAAATACAAAAGGCAAATTTAAATCGTTCCATTGAAAAAGCTTCAAAGATTATCACAGCCCCATATTCAACAAGAAGATCAAAGTACTATAAAGGCATATTGATTGGGTGTCTCCCTTCCCTCTGGATACGCTTTGTGGTGCACCAAATGCCAACAGAGAACACAAACTCTAAATGAGGAATACATTTCTCTGAGCATGGTGCCCACAGATCCTGAAGCCAACATGATACTCACTGACAGCAATAAATCACTGCAATTATTAAATTGAATCACTATTCACATTTTTCACAGTAATAAATGTGGCTTATTATCAAATACATTGGATACCACAAAAAACAGTAACTTTATTGAATTTTTTTTCCCTTTTTTCAAAAGAACACATTTTTTCATTCTCTCAGCTAAGAAATGTTCTTGTACAACAGCTAACTTGGAAAAATCATGAGACTTACCTTAGAACTGAGAAGCTTAAATTAGTCATTTTTGATCACGTAACTACTTATTTTATAGTCTACACACAAAAATAAAATAAATAAGGTGGGTTTACTTCAGCTGAAAACTTTTAAATACTATTTTATTAAGACAGCAATAAGATGCAAGACCTTCAATAGGTTTCCCATAATGCATACTGTAAGATGCTTTGAATTAGTTATCCTACTACACTCTTGAAGAGCTTCCACACTTACCCTGATAAAAAGATATCATAGGCATAGGTACTGGAAGCTGACAGTGGTAGAAAATTTGAGGGGATAAAAAAACCACCAGCAACTTGCCCTTGAAAATCAACCAATACCTAAAAAACATACAACCCTATTAAATTCAAAATCCATCTTACGAGAAAGTTAGACATAACTGCTTTCACTGTACGTAGCTAAGAAAGGGGGGAAAATACAAAGGAATGCATCTCTAAGTTTAGTCTAAACCTATACCTCGTTATATTTAAACAGGTGTTTAAGAGTTAGTTACTTAATGTTTCACAAGAAGATATAAAAGATCTCTGGACAGTTAACTTCACACAAACAGCAAGGGAGATCATGGGAAAACCTGACTAAGGTGAAAAAATAAAGGGGCCCTAGAGACAGCCTAGTTAAGCAGCAGCAAGAAGCAAGTCTTCGTATAAAGGGCTTGTATATCAAGAACTTTACAGCAGAAAGTCCTACATGTTGATATCTAAATGACCAGCAAAAAATGGGTTTAGAACATTAAAAAACAAAAATCAAATGGTGTTTTAAAGATCGATTGATTTCCACTGCACATTTCAAGGTAACAAAGTTACTTTGTAGTTGAGCCAATAAAATAACAGATCTGCCAGGAGCTGGATTTAACATGAAGTTTTTCTGTACTCTTGAATGAAAACTGAAAGATAGTTGAAGGTCTTGAAATAACAGGAATAAGTGGTATGTAAGTACATACACTTAATAACCACACACTGTAATTATGCAATAATCCCATTTTTCTTCCGAATTACATGTCAATAAATCTCTCACTGCATTATAAATTCCAAGGTCATGGACAGAGGTGTTTATTATTATAATTAAAATTCAGCAATAAAACCATTAAGCCTTTAGATTCTGATATTTTTCCACTTATTTTCCCCTTCACCAAAGGGAGAAATAGTTCCTAAAGACAGAATGCATGGAAAATATTGGACTATTACTTTTAAAGGACTACAAAAACACTCTGCCTCATTCAATTACTTTCTAAACAAAGGAAAAATAAATAAATTTTGACAGAATATCAGATTTTTTATATTATTTTTAAATAATAATGTAGCAAACAGACTTCAAGAAAAAGTACTCCCTGAAATGGGCAACATTACTACACTGCAAAGATATAAATAAAGGCATTCTGGATTTCACTGTGTATCAGTCATTAATAAATTTAACCCAAAACCACAAAGTCTCAGCCATCTGATCAAGTACTCAGAAGTAATTTGCAGACCAAACTATTGTTACTTGCAATTCTTGTTTCCACATTAGTTCTAGGCAAAATTCTACCTGTCTTGGTCACCTGCCTTAGTGGAAGGGTGCTTATGTCAGTAATTAATAAAAATGACTGTTGAAATCAGAATGCTGAATCAGACCAGCATTATCAAACTAATTCCATAATTTTCTATAAAAAGAAAAACCTATTTTCCTTCTTATTGAATGGAAAAAAATATATATTCTTAATTGGAAATTAACTCCTAGTCTTAATTAGCTCCTTAAAGATTACCCAAAGTGATCTTATGTAGCCATTACTTACTTCAGAGTTCTTTTTCAGTGCCTAAGTTACACCATAATTGTCATAATGGTGAGAGCATCTATCTCAGTTATCTTCAACTGTTTTGACACGTTAGAAGTAAAATACAACATAAGGGTTTGGTGGTTTTTTTTATTAGATAAATACTCTTTTACCTTGTGAATTTTAGCATAATGTCTAACTGGCAGTTCTTTTCACTGTTCTGTCATTGTAAAATAGATGTCATTTTTGAGATTATTTTCTTTAAGGGTAATACAGAATTGCCAAACAGATGCTTAATATTCTTACTGTTAACCAATAAACATTTTCTAGTAGAACAATATAAAAAATAACAAAACACTCACTTGATATGAAGAAAGTATTCCAACTGCAATGTAAAGTCTTAAAATTTCAGTAAATTATTACTGGCATATTCAACTCACAAAACTGGACAAAAGGGGGAACTGCTGAAGAATGAAACAGTAAAAAAAAAACAAATGCAATGCCAATATCATTTTAAAATAGGAGCGTCTAAGTGAATTATGTTTGACTGATGCAAAAATTTTAATTGTACTGAACTTCATGTTCAGTAATACACATCCTACCACATAACTGCAAACCTTGTTATTTCTCATGTTCTGCTCATTAGTTACGTATCTTCCAGAAAGCCTGACTCAGAAAAGCTAAGGCAGACCTTCAAGAACTTAGTTGCTGGATTGTTTCGTTGATGACTCCAGAGCAAGAACCACCAAAAACCACTTTTCTAACCACCATGTACTGACCTCAGTCCCTCCAGACTTGTGCATACTGATGAATGTTCTAGGCACACAACAAAGGAAATACACCGACGTAACAATCTGACTGTAAAGTTAGCTCAGTGAGGAAATGCAGAGGATCAATATTTTTAATAAGGTGATCCCCAAAGTGGAAAAAGAACAGGGCAATCCTTCAATCTTGAATGTTAAAGGAAGGATGGCTGTGCAATAGAACATGTAAACTTGCTTTCAAAATGCTAAACACAGTATAATTATCTCTAAGAGAAAAATCACTTTACAAATTACTGATATTAAAAAGAAAAAAAGCAATCAGAAAGACAGTAAGATGGACAAACATGTCGACATGATGGACAGTAACATGGACAAACATCATGGAGAGATATATCAGAACTGTAGATTGAGAAATAGAATGCAGTCTTCAACACCATTGGTGTCTTTTTCTTGACTGTCAAGTGAAGCTCTCAGGTTCAGTCCACAACAGGATGCTCTCTGTTTGACTCATCTGTTGGGTAAGGACAGTACCTGCTAGGAGGAAGCCTGGGAAGACTGTGCCTTCCCACATTCCTGTATTCCACGTGCAATGCAGTACAATCTTTAAACAAGAAATCACATAGGGCCAGCTTCAGGGAAGGATTTTAGTAGACCTAACTCTTTGAACACTGTCTAAGTAGTTATCAGTAGTGGAAGTTATGTAACAGAGCGGGAGAATGAGCAAGCTCACGTATTTTACAATTACTGTCAATGCAAATTGAAATATACGACAAAGCTGTTTAACCTGTAAGTTATTATAATAAAACATATGACCTCTTTTGACTAAGAATAGGGCAGATGGCAATGCTAATCCATTCTTAGCCACTTCATAATTTATTCCAATGTTCAGAACAGATTATGGAAACTAAAAATAATAAAAAATAATGAATTATGAGTTTTAGTTGCTAACCTGTTCAGAAGAGACCTTGCTTCTCTTCAACGTACTAAATTTGATTAATACTAAGTTTCTAGTAAGTTAGACACAAACAGTAATGAGCCACATTGCTTTCTTTAAAGAACAGACTTAATTTGATTTAATTGAGCAAGGCACAGAAACACAGTTTCTTGCCAAAGTGGCAAACAAGTTTCTGGGAATCAAAAGTACAGCTCAGTACAGCCAAATCTTAACAGCCTTTTAAATTCAGATGCCAGAGAGTTTTAAAAAATCCCCCAAATATTGCTCTTTTTACAGTGACTGCAACCTTCACTATTCTATTTGAAAAGCAAGAAAATCACTTACAGTACAGAGCTGCAGTTTACATCTGCAGGGAGAAAACAAGAAAAGCCAAAGATCAACCTGAGTTGACACTGGACAGTATGGTGTCAAGCAATGAAAAAGGCTTCTCCAAGTCTTTCAATGTCAACAGCAAGAGAAGGTCAAAACATTGGACTGATAACTTGAAGTATAAGATCACCTAATAAGTAAGGAGGAGGAAAAAGCAGAGGCATTTAATGCTTTTTTCACCCCAGTATTTAACAGCAACAACAGATCTTGGGCTGCCCTGACCTTGGAGTTGGAGGACCATAACTAGGGGAGCAGTGACTTTCTTTTACAGTGGTCACTGACACTGTAAAGGAACAGTTGTATCTGCTCAATGTTTGTAAGTCCATAGGGTTTCACAGGATTCACCCCAGGGCACTGAAGGCATTAGCGGATGTTAGAGCAGGAATCCTCTCAACCATTTACCTGCTGACTGCAAGCTAGCCAGTGTTATACCCTACAGCTACAGGAAGGGCATAAGAGAAGATGCAGGAAACTACAGACCTGTTGGTCTAACCTCAGTCCATGGAAAAGTTATGGAGAACATTATCAGGTATGGTCAACATGGGTTCATTAACAGAAAGTCCTGCCTTACTAATATGATTTCCTTCCATGATAAGGTCACCTGCTGGTGGATGAAGGGAAGACAGTGGATTTCCAACAGTAGAGTTCAAAAGGTTGTAATGAGTGGGGCTGCATCAGGCTGGCAGATGGGCACTTGTGGTGTTCCTCAGGGCTCAGTTGTAGGGCCGGTTCTGTTCAGTGTTTGTATCAGCGATTTGGATACAGGGATGGAGTGCATCCTTAGCAAGTTTGCTGATGATACTTAACTGGGAGCTCCTGTTGGCTCACAGCAGGAACAAGAGGTCTTCCAGAGGGATCAATATACACTGGAGCATTGGGCAATCATCAAAGGCATGAAATTCCCCAAGGTTAAACATCAGGTACGGCACCTGGTATGGAGTAATGCTGGACACTGGCACAGTTTTGGAGACCAGTGGATGGAGACCACCCCTGCAGAATGGGACTTGAGGGTGTTAGTCAACAGCAGGTTCAACATGAGCCGGCTGTGTGCCCTGACAGCCAGGAGAGCAAGCTTCACTGAGGTGCACAGCATGTTTAGAGGTGATCCTCCCTCTGTGTTTAGCATTGGTGCAGCCTCGCCTTGAATACTGTGTGCAGGTCTGTGCAAGGAGGTGCTGGTCCCTGCTCGTGGTCACTGATGGCAGGGCACAAGGGCACGGCACAGAGCTGTGCCAGGGGAGGGCCAGGCTGGGCGTTAGGAAACATTTCTGTGCCGTGAGGGTGGTCAGGCACTGGGACAGGCTTCCTAGCCGGGTGGTTGGTGCCCTGTGCCTCTCAGTGTTCACGAGGCGTTTGGACAATGTCCTCACTAACGTGCTTTGGCTGTTGGAGAGCCCTGAGGAGGTCAGGAAGTTGGACTACAGGGTCTTTGAGGGTTTCTTCCAACTGAACCTCTCTATTCTATTCCACACATAAGTTAAGCCTTTCTGTAAGTGGGAATGTGGCAATCATTTACAGAAACAGACAACTATAAAAGTGATTTTCAAAGCATGTGCAATGGTATTAATTAAATAAATTGTATAGATAGGTGGAATTATTCTTCAGGAAAAATATGTCTATAAATATTTGAAGAGAAAAGGCAGAAAACCCCAGAAAATTATGTATCATTTTCACCTCAAATCCACACCAAACCTGCTCAGGAAAAACATCCACTTGAACAAATCTAGAAATCCCTCTCTCCATCAGAATCTAATTTATCTGGATGAATCTCTTCAGCAAGAGATTCTACACCTTCTGAACACAGAATATGTATATAATGATTTAAATGAAATAGCTAGTGAAAGCAAACACTCCAAATCTTCCCATCAGAAAATGCTTTTTTGTGGTGATATCAAAGCACTTGAACAAGACTACTTTCTCACACTGTCATAAATCAACAGTAGCTTCACTAAATTCAACATAGTAAATGAAACAAAAATTTAGTCAGGGTACAATCTTCTTCTGAAATACGTGTTTCAGACTATTTTCAGGCAGATCAGTAGCAAGTTACATGATTTAGCATATATTGCTGTTGAAACCTGAAATGAACAGAGTTATTCATTAACAATTTACAGGACATGCTCCATAAATTAAAGCTCAAAAATATATTGCTTTTGTTACGTGTACTAACATCCCTAAAAGGAAGTAAATCTAAATATACACAGTTCCTGCCAATAGGAAGAAAAAGTATTTTACTGGAATTAAGACATGCTTGTATAAGGAGTAAAAATTATGTCTGCTTTACAAGCCTGTTTGGCATTTGTATAAAAAGTCTCTTCAAAGAAAAGGGAATTGAAGCTAGTAATTTACCTCATCTAATAAAAAAAAAAAAAAAAGTGGTATAAAAGAGTTGCTTAGTTCCAGCTGACCTTGAAATGTAATTGGCTACCTCAGATGTCTCTATGGTATATGCCATTAAGAAGATAAAAATATACGGGATTAAAATCTGAACCGATAAAGCTAAGAAATTAAGTATTACTCCTTTAATAAGGCTACTTTGTGAAAGTACATGAATACCAAAATATCTCCTTACTGATTTCTATTGAAGTGTGGATAAGTTTCAAAATAAGTTATCAAAAGTACAAATGTCAAATATTTTATTTTTCCCCTTCTTACCATTATATAAATTACAAATGAAGACTTCAAGGCTAGTTTTCTTTTTTACTCCAGGATTCTATACTCCACAAGAAATCATTTGTACACCACTATATTATTCAGATTTTTGTATGTGCTTAGTCCAGACTGAAAGATTATTTCATATCTTAAAATGAAAGCATATTTTTCTATTTTTTATTCAGTGCAGCACCACCTTTTTCTATATTTCAATACTACTGAAGAGATTAAATTGTAAAAGCACCAAGTTTTACACAGTCAGTTTTATAAGCAACAATTACCAGAGATTAGATTATTCCTCTGTACTGTAAAATAAGAGCTACAAAAAAACAATTTTAAGTCACAAAAAAAGATGAGCCAAGACAAACGACGTGCCACTTAAAACATCACGGCAGAGGCAGAGACCATTCGTGCCTATCCTGAATAGAGCTATGAATAAAGAGGGATTGTGGTAAACTGTAGCACAAAAAAAGCTTAAAGGCATTTTCATAAATTAGGAAAAGAAAAAAGAACACGTAGCATGCACAGCTCTGTCCTGGTTTCAGTTGGCATAGACTTAATTTTCTTCACAGAAGCTCATATGGTGCTATATTTTGGATTTGTGACCAAAACAGCCTTGGTATCACTAATGTTTTGTCTGTTGCTGAGCACTGCTTCCACAAAGACTCCTGCTTGTCACGCTGCCCTATCACTGAGGAGGATGGTGGTTCACAAGAAGCTGGGAGGGGACACAGCCAGGACAGCTGACCCCAACTAACCAAAGAAATACCCTGTACCATAGTAAGTGTACAGCAATGAAAGCTGGGGAGAAAGATGGAGGGAGGTCACATTTAGAGTTGTATTTGTAAAGTAACCATAGCTTATGATGGAGCCCTGCTTTCCTGGAAATGGCTCAGCATCTGCTTGCCAACAGGAAGTTGTGAATGAATTCCTTATTTTGCTTTACATGTGTGCACTGTTTGTTTTTTGTTTGTTTGTTTTTAGCTAACCTGTCTTTATCTCAGCCCGCGAGTTTTCTCATTTTTACTGTTTTTAGCTAACCTGTCTTTATCTCAGCCCGTGAGTTTTCTCATTTTTACTGTTCCACTTCCCTTTTCTGCAGGAGAGTGAGCCAGAGGCTGTGTGAGGCTCAACTGACTACTGGGGTTAAACCACAAAAAGCTCAAAGTAAAAAGAACTGTTTTTACCCCTTGGTAAGTAGTTTGTGTTAGACTGTCACTTGACGTTAGGAGTTATTTATTTAGCACAGGTTTGGAACTGTTTTTTGGTTTAACACAGAGACTGTAGAAAAACAACGATAAAAATTAAATGGTGATGATTTAGGAAGTATGCATTATAAGATCAATATGCATGATAAGACGTCAAGAAATACCAGATCTTGAATCTAGGTTGTCATATTACTACAACAGATTTTGTTTCCTTTTTTTATACAGTGATAGGCCTTTACAACCACAGTGCAATTTTATGCTAACTAGGGTAGCCAACGTCAGGAAAGAATTAAGAGACGATCAATCAACTTTCTAATACCTACACAGAAGTTAGTAACACGCTAATTTTAATTGCTACAGTTACTATGGGCCAAGTATGGTAAGTTCATTTAGTTAGTTTAAATTCATCCATGGAAAAAATTGAGAATTACAGGGTAATACATCTAGAAAAACGAACCAGCGTAACTGTAAGTGGTCAAAGTTGCAGCTTTAAGGCTTATTTTGTCAACTTTTGTAGCCTTTATCCTATCACTACAGCTACATGTGTATTGTTACATTGTACTGTATCTTTACAAGCTCCAGTAAGTTATTACCAAGTATTAAATCAAGTTGTTCCAGTAGCCAACAACTGCTGGGGGTTGCAGAAATAGGGTGCATTGCTGCACAAGCGCTGTCTAAAACATAAAATATCTATCTTTTAATTAATAAAGCCAAGAAGCTGTTAAATCTTATTCAGTAACCAATAATCCATTTAATAGATTTGTTTAAAACTCGATCATATATTTTAAATGCTTACAATTGATTTTGCCTCATCTCTTCCAAACAAATTCAAAGGAAGGATTTGCATATCAAGTTTAATATGGTGGAGTACCATACAGCAATGTATAAAGAGTAGAACCTAATGAAGATTTCATGTAGCACCTGTGTTTTATTTCTTCCCTTCTTTATGATCCTAATATTCATTTTAAAAATTTTAATCAAGTATTTCCCAAACAAGCCTAATGGCTTATACATACTTCAGTTGCATCTGAAACAACAACAACAAAAAAAGCAATAGTATTAAGAAGTAAACTGACTTGAACAGACAAATTTAATAGACTCTTACATTGAAATGAAACACCCCCAGCTAGGGGCCTAGGAGGGGGGCAAACCATAAAAAATAAATATTAAACTGAAAGTATCATTGTCTTTCCCTTTTAACGAGATGCGGCATTTTAGTAAGTAATACTGCTGATGAAAACCCTTTAATAACTTTAGCAATATCCTTCAGCTTTCTCCACTGTGTACCACTGCAGACTGTAACTCCTTGTTGCAAGTTATCCTCTTTGACATCCCTATTCATTGTTGTATTTTCCAAAATCTTTTTTGACATTTAGGTTCTCTTTCTGCCTCTTGACCTTTCTTACCACTCCCTTCCTAAATCTTCCTCTGAATTGTAACTGCTTCTATTTCTCTAAATACCAGTAAGGCACTCTCTTCTGCTTAACTATCATTTCACAGAAGAATACCGGGAAGTGGATAGTAGTAGTGGTGAAGAAGAGGAAGAAGCAGCAGAACTTGCTTTAAATAAAAAATAAGCAAAAGCTGCAGAGCTAAACTCACCACGCATTACTGGCCTATCAACACAATGTTTCTTCTGTTTCATATTAGATATGCACCTTTTCTCAAAGCTCTTAGTCCCTTTCTGCTCCTTGATTTTTTATCAAAGATTCTGATAAGTTCCT
This sequence comes from Netta rufina, assembly GCF_964035555.1. Lineage (NCBI taxonomy): Eukaryota > Metazoa > Chordata > Aves > Anseriformes > Anatidae > Netta > Netta rufina. The sequence continues at coordinate 30,878,148 of NC_140126.1, read as the reverse complement.
TTTCCTCATTACTCATTATGTCAGGGGAAAAATTAAATTCTGATGAAAAAAAGAACCTCTTTCTCTACTGTCATCTATCACATTCCAAACTGGCAAATGTGTTCTTTGCACTAAGATTACAGTCAGGAAACAACTAATCAAGGTTTTAAAATATTATAAGGACCTTTACCCCCCCCCAAAAATGAAAAAAAGTATCCTTGTATTTCTTCATTCATTTTTTCTTCAGCCTGCTAACACCTCATGACAGCAATAACTGCTGTCTCTTAAGTATCACGTAAACTTGAAATACTTCAGAGGTTACTGATGTACACTCTCCACTCCCAAAAACAGAAAAGGAAAATTATATTTGAAGTTCATCTTTAAAGTCTTTTCTGAGTACTATAAAACTCCAATGGTATACATTCATCTCCTCCTAACATTTTATGTGCACAAAACACAAAAGATTTGGTTTATTCACCAAAAGAAAAATTTCTGATGCCTGTTTCATAAGAATAATCATCTTACCTTTACAGTTTCACTTAAGACTTGGTTTTTATCTGCTTCTTCACTGGAGTGCAATTCTAGTTTATTATTTAATTCCTGTAGCTGCTGTGCCTGTTCATTCAAAAGCACTTGTGCCTGATGCTCCCGATGTAATGCATTATTTAATTCTTCACATGCACTTTCAAACCTCTCATGAGTGATCAATTTCTGATAAGGGAAATAAATTGTGTTTGATTGTGTAACCATATTCATTTGTTTACAAGGTTGACTTCCAGAATTCTACTTGCTAGCATATGAAATTCTAAAACAAAAGCATGCTTGTGATGAGTACTTAGGTTTTTGAACATGAAGACAGATCACTAAACACTAAAGGGTAGACAACATTATTCACTGTATTTTTTTCTGAAAAATATTCAGGGTACCGTAAACACTATGCATTAATTATTCTATCCAAATTAATATACCCAGGTTGTAAAAAATTAATATTAAGAAGGAAATATGCAGATCAATGGCCTACATTTTAGTGTGCATCTTATTAACCCTTGCAAACACCTGCCTGGAACCTTCTTCCCACACCCACTACAGTCCAGAGGAACAAATAATTCCTTGTGAAAAATAATTTACATCTGATTGACAATGTAAAAGGTGACAATCTCATGTAGCTCTCCCAGAACTGTAAGGAGATAAAACCCATTAAAAACGAAACCGAAGATGATTAGATAGCTTTGCTAAGTTAAATAATAACAATAACAATAACAATAACAATTATTATTATTATTATTATTTAAACCTAGGAACAGAAAGGAGAATGGATGTGAAATCATCTATTAAATAGTCTCATTGGAAGTGTTTTGACTGGGTCATACTGACAGATCTACCAGCTATGCTTCAGGATCAACTTCGGGCACTGTTACAGATAAGAGTTCCCACCCATTTACTTTCTCATATTGCTCAAACATGAATTCAATTTTTAATGTAACCTACAGAAGATAAGCATAGGAAGAAACATGTCCAGTCAATCTCCAGTATGCAAAAGCAGGACAGATTTCTTCCCTCCATCTGTTCCCGCCAAAGGAACAGATGCATCAGGATGATAGGGAACATTCCAGCAACAGACAAAATGGAGTACTGGGGACAGAGAACTCACATTGCAGGGCAGGATAGATCCTGCCCTGAGAAGGATAGATCCCTCACACACCTGGTTTAAAGTTGTTAAGGAACCTTTTTCTTGTTTCTTCTCATTCCTGCCAGACAGTGCTATGTACAGGTTAGTGGACCCATAGTGCTCAGGTAAATCATCTAGCTACTGCAAAGGTTCAGAGGAATTTGGTGCATAAATGCTATTTAGAGTGCAGCAAGGATTTTGTTTTGTTTTGTTTTTCTTTCCCATAAACTCACTCCTTCAAGGAAACAGACAAACTAAAATTTGCACTGACTAGCTCACAATACTACTCCATACTCAAAGACAGAGTAAAAAATGTATCATAATGTTGAACAGTATCAGTATAGAATTTAAAATATTACATTTATACTTTATGAGCTTTATTTATACTTTATACTTTTTTTTTTTTTTGTCATGAACATTCATATTAAATACTCTAAGTTTACTGTTTTGACATGATAACTATTAATCATTTTAGAGCACAAAAATCACACCAACATTTTCAACACATGGAAGAAAACTGGAGCTGCTGAAGCCCGAATGTGTAATTTACATAGAGTATCTCATTCTGCAAACCAAAGAGAAACTTGTATGGAAAGAATTCTAAATACATCTGGGTTGAAGTTTAGTGACATTTATGCACCAATTTTTCTGGAAAATTTCTGGAAAATAGCATATGAGCTTTGTAGATTTAATTGTTTTTCAAAAGAACACAAAACAAAAAATGTGCAAAAAGAAGGTCTCTCTTGTAAGCAGCCTTACCTAAATCAAATGTACTTACAGATTGCTTAAACATGTTTAATTGCTCTTGCAGGCTCTGAGCTTTGTCAGCCTCTTTTTTCATCTCACTGAAATTCCCTTTGAATTCTCCAAGTTCTAGGCGCAATGAGCGTCGTTCCACTTCTGCCTTATGAAGTCTTTGTGTAAACTCAAATATTTGCTTCTGCAAGGATGCTATGCTTTTCTGTTAGTAAACAGAAACAATATTACACACTTTAAAAATGTGCCATTTTATATCCATATGGAGAATCAGAGAAACATAGAATATCCCAAGTTGGAAGGGACCCATAACGATCATTCGAGTCCAACTCCTGGCACCACACAGGTCTACCCAAAATTTTATACCATGTGACTAAGTGCACAGTCCAAATGGTTCTTAATCTGATTTTAAAAAATCAGTTACATTGAGTACCCAAGCAAAACTGTCATCTTGTCATTGATCTCTAGAAGATGCACACAAGTGCAAAAACATGAACCCATTTCACCCTCTCTTGAGGGTTATTGCAAATTTTGTTTTCAGAAAGTATCTGCTTTCATGTAAGACCCACAGAGGAAGACAGACTCTATGAGAGAATCATATCCTTTAATTTTGGTTAAAGGGGAGAAAATTATCTTTTCCTACTGAAAGGCAACCCAAACAAATTTAAAACAAACAAAACAAACAAACAAAAAACATTGTTAAAGTGAGAAATAGGTTTCTTTTTCTAAAGTATATATAATTTTGATAGAACTTCCCCTCCCCCCCCCTTTTTTTTTTTTGTATATATCAATTCTTAGACGACAAAAGAAAACATCCAGTCAGTGCATAATGCTTTGGAGTATTTCACGTCAAGTTCTGATCCCCTATGTAGCTGACTTCAACTGAGTCATAAAAAATCTGAAACAAAAGTAATGTTGCTATGAAGAGAGTTTCACTGTAACACTTTTACTGTGAACCTACAGTTTACATGAAGTAGCACATGCATACCATAAGGGGTAGTCTGTCACAAAATCCAGCTTCCACAGCCTGGGCGTTTATTTTATGAAGTCCACGAGCCAGCCTCTGTACCAAGGAGTCCTTCTCCATATAGGAAATGCTCCTGCTGCTGTCTAGTGGAATAGTCTCCATTATTACATTAAGCTTGTCCATAAGTTTTGAAAAGGAGTTCCTAGCTGCACTTACAAGTAAGTGTCCAGAAAGCCAGGAATTTGGATCTTCAAGAAACAAAAACAACAACAAAACATTATGTAGGTCATTAGCGTTTGTTTGGTTTTTTTTGTGTGTTTTTTTTTTTTTTTTTTTTTAAGAGAGAGGAAAAAAAAATAATAATAAATAGCATCTATAAAATACTCAGTAGGAAATTTCCATTAGAGAATGGAGACTGAGGTCAAGGGAATTTCTCAGAGAAAATCTGGGACAAATTCTGTATTGAGCATTGAACATTCTACTCCTATCAATCTGTGGATAGGCAGGGTAAGATGGGATAAGATTCTGGAGAATAGGATTTGTTTTTCAAAGAAAATTTGTTCATGTTCACCTCCAACAGTATACATTCTTAAGTCTTTCTTGGATGTTCTATTTTTGTAATTTATGAAACATATAAGACAAATGCAAGCAAAATGCCAGACAGGTCAAATGTGTCAGATGTGATAACACATGGTAAAACACTTTATCGCGGTATTTACATGTACAATGCAAATTTCTGAGCTTTTTCTGATTCCTCTTCCCTCCCCTCCATAGATGTCTAAATCATTTGCTGTTCAAAATTAGTGAGGCTTGGTACCTTAATGCCATACTATTTATATTCTGAGACAAGAGAATATAATTTACCTTATTCCAAGGCAATTAAAATTTTACAGCTACAATTACTTATTTCCCCACAGGATTTTGGTAATCATCCTTCTCATATAATGGACTTAAGGCCCCAGCACACCCAACATGTCCTGCTTACTGCTAGATTCGTCAGGTCTGTAATTAATAATTGTGTTTAATGTTGATAAATAAAATTGTCAGTGCTCCTTCCACTAATTGGTATTCCAGATAAGAGTTAATAGGTTTATTTATGCCTTAATAAAAGTCTTGTAATTTAGTTTTCCCTCTGCTAGGCAGGTCTTAATCTGTCATTACTTGTCTTATGATACTATCAGTGTAAGATGACAAGCATGGAAGAGCTTATTTACATTCAGTAGTACAGATCTCCTGTTGCTGTAGTGAATTAAAATATTTGCTTATAAGTATAAACAGAGAAAATAACAACGATAGCTTCTTTTTTTTAAAGTAAAATACTTTTTTATATGTTGCAAGGATAAAGCCAAAGGTTGTAAGTAAACAAAAGATTATTTTTATCAGATTTCCACTCTCAAAATAAAGAGTTTATCATTTACATTAGACCAAATTTATCTGTAAGCAAACAAAATAGCACCTGATAAAGTCAGCACTCTATTCCTGATCACATCCAAGATAAACGACTTTCATCATTTTAACTCTTAAAAAGTTTATTCTTGTCCTACCTTTCAGTTTCAAAGGCCATCTCTTTTCTCCAAATATAATGACATCAGTTTGAATGTTTAATTAACATAAAACTAGACTGTGTGCACTGCCTTCCATGTAAGATGACATTGAAAATATTCTAAAAACCTCTCCTTTCTAGTGATTACTGGTAAATATCAAAAAGAGAAAAGGGAAAGGGAAAGGGAAAGGAGAAAAAACACCTGTCAATGACCTTTTTCTTCCTTTTCCCTAGTTTTTCCATCTACACCTCATTTTATATGAGACAGTTTGCCTGTCAGAAAAAGTAGTATTTCTTCATGTGTTCATTACCAAGGATGGCACACTGTTCCTTACTGCTATAATACCCCCAGTTTAACCATATGAAAAATAATTTAATAATAGTTTGGGGAATTGTACTGTAACACTGTATTTCACAACCAGTATTCCAGCTGAGGGCCCAATAACTAAAGACACTTTCCTGGGATGGAAAAGAAAAAAAAAAAAAAAAAAGCCTCATCTCTGTTTAATTTTTAATGAAGAGTGATTTAGAGTAACCATGAAATATGTTGATGCAAGTTACTGTTTTGAAAGACAAAATAAGAATATAATGCAATTCCACACGGAACTGGATCTATAATCATTGTGAAGAAAATAAGGGATTTAACCATAATCATTTTACATACATGCCCTCAAAGGATCAAGGATACAATAAAAACATTCAGTTTTGGATATTATAATGTGTGTAACACAGGATTAACACTAGTGCAGGTAAATCACAAAGAGAATTTAATTCTTACATTAAGCAAATTTAGAAAAAAAATCTTCATTTACTGACAGGTGAAGAAAATTCTCCTTTAATTTGTTTTGGTGAAACAGAACTGGCAGAAGGATGAACTCAGTAGTACTACACTAGACTAAAACATTCATGCTTCAAAACCTTTGTGTATGTTATAGTTGATGGTATTTGTATTCAAACAACTGGATTTGCATTTTTGCTGATTTACTGCAGTACAGATTCTGTTCAAACAAACCTACAAACACAACCTTAAAAAAAAAAAAAAAAAAAAAAAAAACTAACAAACTAACAAACTTTTATTCAAATTGAAGCTAAGAGACCATTCCAAAACATGCTAGAATGAGAACCAAACTAACACACAGTGTGAAGGGAAATGATCATGATTGTTAAATCAAAATCACTTTTTAAAACTAAAATGTCAAGAAATGAGCCTCAAAACAACAGAGTGCACAAGTCCAGAAGTTCCAGTTCTGAGTGATACAGATTCAGTTTCTTTGGTTTCTTCCTCAAATATGTCCATCTTTAAAACTCCTTTCAAGACACCGAACCACTCCATGCTGCAGATCCACACAGCACTTTCCTGTGCCTACTGTCTCTTGTTATATGCAGTCTCATCTAGAACTGCTGTAATTTCACGACATAAAGAGAGAAGATGCCTCTCAGATTGCCTATTTACATTAAATAATTTTTTTAAAGTTTTTTTTAAAAAATTAAAAACTGACTTAAGTCAGTTTGCAGGTTTAAATCTTACTTGAAATACGACTTACAAAACATAAAAGGGCTTCCCAAGTATGCAAGCCTTTCTTTCAAATATATTCACAGCCTTATCACTTTGGTACTTCAGGAAGTTTAATTTCCACCTTTAAATTACTTATGAGTATTTTTTTGGGCCAAAGGTTATTTGGAGACTTTTGATCTCATGAGCAACAGAATCCCAAGTAATACATGTGCAGTAAGATCTTGAGGTTCTGTAAAAATACGACTTAAATACAGATGACCTATAAAAAAAAATCACCAAACTGACTATGATTATCACATTCTCAGCACGGTTCTTGCTAACTCTAAACATCAAAACTACTATGTACAGAGGTATCATGTAAATAGAGTCCAACAGAATTCTTATCTACTTCAACATAGGCGAAATATCATGATGTATCATGATGAATATCATGGGTATTCTAACTAGACACTTCAGCATGTTGATGCTGCTGTAGAGTTTATCTTTGATTCCCATTCAATTTGCTTCTCTTATTCAGTACTCTACACACAGGAACATTTGCAGTATATACTGCAAGTCCATGCATGTCCTGAAACACAGTACAAACTTTGTTTCGTATGGATGCAAATTTAAATTGCTGAAAACTGAGCCAAGAGGGCACCTGAAACTCAAAGAAAACACTTTTGATTTAATGGCTAACCTCTGGTCTCAGTTCACTGTTTGTGGTCTGTAAGCTGTATCACCGTCTTTCCATCCTGCTACTTCCCTTTACTCTTATAAATTATCCTTCGTTTCTTTTAATACCCTTTATTCGATGACACAATTCTTAGAACTTGGAAATTACAATGAACAACTATGGATAACAGCAACATAGAAGGAACAAGTGAGATCTTGTATCAATCCTCATTGCAAAGAAATTAAAGAAGACAGTTAATAGCTGGGAATCAAGAGATGACATATCCGGGAACTAGCATTAAAATTTTCTACAGTCATATATAACATAACACATATATAATACTTATGTGAGGAGAGACTGATAAAATTAGGTAATCTAGACAGAAGGCTCATTAAGGATCTACTTAAAGAGGGAACACAACAGGTACATAAAATTAAGACTGCTATAGTGTGTCCTAATTGAGAGCATTTTCTTTCTCTGTCAGAAACCACAAGATAGCAACTAAAATAGATGAAAAACTCAGTTGTTTTCCAGATGCCTGTAATTCTGGAAATTATAGGTCTATATCTGGAATTCTAGATTCGTATCATATAAAAGGCAGAAATTACATTCAGTCAGTCAGCAGCAGTAAAATCCCAGGTTAAATGCATCAGCTTTAGGGCTTTACTTAAGACAGTAACAGACTTTATAAAAAAAAAATAGTTTGATCTTCAGTAAAATATTTTGTAACAGTGGAACAAGATAACTAGGAATTTTTAAATATTATGTCATTGGACGCTTTTAAGAACAAGTTAATCGTTTATCTATTGGCATGGTATAGAAATGGTTTTTCTAACTCACAACAAAGCAGTTCAGATTTCTAGAAACATTCTTGAACCTTCTGTTTCCATGATTCCATGTACTGAAATGATAGACGTATCATATCACCAATTAAAGAAAATTGATATGTTCTACGAAGGCAGTTCTCCAAGAATTTGATACAGAATAGTATCAAAACAGCATGAAAATAGCAATCATGTAAATATTGAAGTTTATGCCTTTTTTTTTTTCTTCTACTACAATAACATATTTCTAAATTTACCTGTTTTGTTAACAACATCCTGTAATTCTGTGACAGAACTGATTATTGCAGCATGGAGCTTAGAACTAGTAAACCAGCTGAGTGCTTCAACGCAATGAATTTGTTCCTCTTTGTGTCCTGTGAAAAAAAATTGGAACTAGCAATAAAACCAGGTGACACAAGTAAGGCACAATACTATCCTCAGCTCTTTCAGAAAATGACCAAAGTACATAACCTACAAACCAATTCTTCTTTCACAACATTTTAGACTATATTAAGTACTCTTCAACAACTACTGAAACAGTAAATGGATCTTTGTCTTTGTGAAACATTTTTGATAACATTTGATACTGTGGGGAAGCAATCTTGTAAAAGAAAGGAACAGAAAGACTAAATAATTCTTAGAAGAAAAATTTAGAAATCCTATACTAATATTTTATCTGAATTAAAATGAAATCTTTTTGCATTTTTAGTATAAAAATATAATTAAAGTGATTAATAAAAAAAGGGGAATCATCTTTTTAGAAAAAGATATGACACAAAAGATATGTTAGCATTTAATTAATTCTAAAACAGGTTAACACAAATGTCGGAGATACGAAATAGTATGAGTTCACATGTGAAGCACTGAAAAAAAAGCTACAGCTAAACAGACTAAGTAGTTCCTTTTAGTGGAAATCACATTTGTCAAGAAATCTAGAAACCTCAAATCCAGAAATGACATTTGTCATGTCACATCAGTCTTTTCACTTTATTATTAACATTATTATCTGCTACTCGCTAACCATTTAATTTGACATAACACTTATAAAACAAGAAAACAATTAGCTTACTTGACAGATTATGCTTGCCTTTGGAGTCCCCTACACAAACTAGAATTCCAATGCCTTCTTTGAAGCCATTTGCCCAGGAGAAGAGAGAACTAGAAGACTGAGCTAAAACTTTAAGCCTGTTGGCTGCCAGAACTGCAATCACACCTCTTCGGAACACACATATCAGGCCTTTGAATTTTCTTTTCTTCATTTTAGATTCTTGCTTCTTTTCCTCCACACCAGAGAGAGCATGAACTAGAGTCCTAATCTCCCGGTTAACTGACTCATAGATGTTGACCTGATCCTGCAGAAGATGTCTTTGTGTAGACAGAGCACATGATCGGCCATAGAGAGGATACAGGGCACCTGCCAATAGTGCACATGCTGCCAGGAGAGATGAATGTTCCTTCTGAATCTGTGTTAATGTATTTTTCACACAAATATTTTCAAGGGCCAACTTCTCCCATCTTTTTTCAAGGTCATAGATTGTTTCCTTGTTTTTCTCTGCTGTTTCTTGGTATTCCTGGGATAATAGGGGCAGGGGGAGAATAAACATTAATTGAAAATTATTATTTAAAATAAAAAAAAAAAAATCAAAATCATTTTACCTAAATTAGTTGGTTTTCGTCTTCTTTTTTTTTTTTTATGGAATTATAACAAATTGAAGGAACAAAAATTATCAGTCATGATTGTCAAAGCACGTCTCCTAGAAAAAAGTTACAGTACCAGATACATGCAAAAACTAACCAATAACATGCCGAAAATTTGCACAATCTTCAACTACAAACTCTAGATTTCTGAAGCTAATCCACTTCTGCAACAATACACAGAGGTTTCAACAATACCTGGCTATCCACAATACATTTTCATGAGTTCACTTAATAATAAGCAATTACATGCTCTAATTTCAGAAAAAAAAAATATTGTTCTTCAAAGCAGAAAAGAAATTTACTGTAAGAGATAGGAAAAAAAAATAAGGAAAACTCTGGAAGATAAAACTAGACAGATTGGCAGCAGCTGGGAAAGGGGAATTAAAGGTGATCTCTTAATTACTTTGTAATCAACCCCCTACTTATATATTCACAGATTAATTAGGTCTCATACAGAACAGAGTTTTGAAAAAAATGGTGTAATACATATATTTTTATGTTGACTGCAGCCATCACAGATTTTTTCAACTTGCAGAACTGTTGGTGTTTTTTTTTTTCACCCTTCTCTAAGCCCTAAAATAGGGAAAGAGGGAGGTTTGAAACAGTAAACCCAAACAGCTAAATGAAGACTCCAAAAAGCTAGGGAATACAAGGACCATGCAGATTAGGTGCTATTGATGACGGGCGTGTTCTTATACCAGAATCAAGACAATGTGCCATGGCCTCTGATGCTTAGACTAGCTCCCTGATACATCAGGGTCCTCTGTGACTCAGCCACTCAAAGCTATGTTTAACAGGATTCAGTGGAGGTAATAATTTTTAGACACTTCGCAAAAAAACCACAAGCTCAAGTTAAACTTTTATGCCCCTGTTACAATAAACAAACACATAAAGGTAGAACAAGTGTAATGCTAAGTAATATGACAAATTAAAGAGAGGATTATTATCAAGTCTCAGCTGCCTCTCGTATAGCTCTAAGCAGTTTTGTCAGAAATGGGGAAGAGGTTATTCCTGTTAGCAGTGGACAAGAGAGAAATGAAGTGACATTTACCAGTCACATTCCCATGTATCAACTTTGGTACTGGTCTTAAGCAAATGGGGATGGAGGCATCCTAATTTCTTCTTCCTCCTTCACACAATAAACACAAAAAGGGGAAAAATACATAAACTATCCCTGAAAAGGAAATAAAAAGATTCTGCACTTCTGTAAAAAGGTAACCTATGTCAGCTCAGAATGTCTTTGACCAAATAAATATTTAATTATTTTTGGAAAGAGAAAGCATTTTAACTGGACTAGGAAGACAAACAGAATAACAGCTCTCTCATGACCGAACTTACACACATTGCTCTTTAAGACAAAGAAATAAAATACCAACAGGTAGACTTTACAGATGGTTTGACAATATTGATGTTGAAAGAAAAACATACTACAGTGTTTTGCATATAACCAGGTTATGTGTGTTATTAAAATACTTCCAGTGATAAAGAAATATAGTAGGTAACTAAAATACCTAATTATAAAATGAAACTTACAGGCCTCATATGTCACTTAACTGCTCTAAAATTAAGTATGCACAAGTACAAATACTTTCAGAGCTACTGCATTATTTAGAATGCTTCATTTTTACAGAAAATAAAAAATAAAAAAAAAAGAAGAAGAAAATCTGATAGCATGACTGGAAGGAATTGAAAAGGTAAGCTGAATTTAGAAAACAACTTATGGTTTCTGGCCATTACAGGTGAAAGGCCAATATCTGAGTAAACAAACTTAAAGCGTGATCCCTACAGGGTTGTTGGGCAACAATACTAACATCCAGTACTCTGGCTAATTAAAATTTATAATAAAAAAAAAAAAAAAAAAGTAGTGTTTAAATGTTTCAGGTTATATGGGAATACGCAGAAGTGAACAAGACAGTGACTACAGAAATTAAAAAATAAATTGTAAGAAAATGCACCCTCTTATTATTAGGGACTGATAATTAATTCTGTATTTCTCTTCATCATTTCTAATGTTTTCTTCAAAGCTTAAAAGCACAATTTTGAAAGGGAGAGAATTCTCCTCCTAAATGTTGGTAGTTTGACTTCCTTGGGTGCTTGAGTTTTGAGAGATTCCTCACTGGGCTACAGAACTTGGTAGATTATGACATTCCTTGACAAAAGAACGGATGTTACTAGTAACACAGTTTTATCCTACTTCTTTCACTTTATTTTGGCAAGAAAACAGAACTGGAAGCTAGAAATATAATGATGCTAACTTCAAAAGGTTTTCCTGTATTTCAGTTAGTTTCTTTTTTGTGTAAAACACCAATTTTTGATACAATTACAATATAACCACAGTTGTTTAGTTCACTCACCTTGAAGTAAAAGCAAAGATTCTTTACAAAAAAAAAAAAAAAAAAACACAAGCGAAAGAAAAGCCATTTTTCTCCCTCAAGGATTTTTTTTTCCATTTCCTATTTAGTAAACCTTTTATTTTTCTGTTGAAAATAATAATTTAAAAGTGGTTACAGGAATTTTCTCTCACATGTATTTGCCAGAACAAAACACTACTATATACTTTGTTGCCAAAAAAACAGGGACAGATTAATAAATGTCTACATAATAAACAAACAACAACTCATAGTTAAGGTTCAGAGGACTTTTCCTATGAGACTGTGTACAGACTAAATAAATAATTTGTGTAAGGCTAAGGAACAGGCACTGTAACAGAATGGTACATCATAAAATCAAGGGGACTATGCTTCTGCTATAAAAGGCAAGGAAAAAGGATATTCATTTTAAGGTCTGTTGGCTATATATAGAAACTAGGAACAAAGAGCGGTATCTGTAGAGAGGCTTGTTTACTGTTGGCCTGCAATAAGGCCACTGTGGGAATTTCTGCCCCATAGAAAAACTGCTTTCCAGTTAACATTGTCCACCTGATCAACAATAACAGCTGTGAAGTACAATCTGTTAATATCCATAGATCCCATCTTGGACACCAGGACCCTGAACAGACAGGGACAGAAGCAGTGGCAGTTGTCATTGCTACTACAACCTCCACATTGCAATGTCACATTTTAATAACTAGGAAGCCATTCAGAAAAGCCCTGTTTCTCCACTTCAGTTCTAAGAAACAAAAATAGCAATCTCCACACTCCATTACTCATATTGCTGTGCAGGTAGAGCTCTAAGTTAACGGGATAAAGTCATCAGCACAGATCTAAGACATGCCTGAACTGAAAGCCTTCTCTTTGCCTTCACATATGTTTCCTGTGGAAACAAGGCTACAGCATTAGTGTGTCTGCATAGCCCTGATCCATCACAGCAGTGAGCTTGCAGATTAATATGGCCAACAGACACAAAATGCACTATGGAAAAATCAATCTAGTCTAACAAGAAACAAGCAGTCAGGATTAGAACAGCCCTAAGAGCAGATGTCCATGGAGCTTATGGACCTCAGAAAGGTAAAAGCTTAATCTGGTATTTGTAAGTTCAACGTCTGTCATAAGGTAGAAATCCAGAGGAAATGAGACTGTCTTCTTCCAAGACTGACACTAAATGCTAAGGCAGACAAGCTGGAACGTGAGAAAGAACAAAGATAAGACCAGATTTTGTTGAATGAACTCCTGTTTGAAGTTCAAAGTGTATACAGATGCTGCACCACCTAGTTTCTACCACTATCAGCTTGTAATCCTACATAACTTGTTTCAGAAAACATGCCCAGATATTTCTAAGGGAAAGCACTTCCTTTTTAGAAAACTTGTAGTCTTTTACAGCACATTGAAGTAAAAAGTCTTTTCCAGAAGACATGCCTAATGCACAGGCTGCAAAAGAGAGTGGTATTTTCAGTGCATACGCTTGCCAGCTACAGTTGAGAAGAATGGCATACTCAGCAATGTCCCAAAGCATGGTACAGTACTACACAGAATAAATTCTCCACAACACATTACGGTCTGAAAGAGATTATGCAGACCTTTGTTTCACACAGTATCCATAGCAGATAGAAATCTAAACTGCATAACCCCACCACTTCTTTTTAAAAGGTCATTTTCAAAATTAATCTTCCTTATTTCATCATCCTTTTTGTTGATAATGATCTCATAACATGAAAGTACAGCATGCTGGAGGAAGTCACTATGAGTCTGGATGCCCCTTACAGGCACTCATGGGGATATTTTTAGCATTGTCAATATCCAATGGGAAATGTAAATCTTGAGCAGAAAACGTTTAAGATTTTAGCCCATTTCCAAAAAATCACAATAAACTGCTTTGCCTAAGGAATACTTCATAAATACGATTTTCAGAGAGCAGACTTCAAAGCTTAAAATCAGAGACAAAAGCAGTCTTCATCTGACAAAGCATGTTTCAGACAGTAGTCACAAATAGCAAGTCATACGTTATTTCTTGTATTTCACAACAATTTTAATTGAAACATTTCTAAAGAGATGTGATTGTAAAGACAATGAATTATAGTTGTAGAGTAACAGTAAGAATTTTAGATGGTGAATAACTTTACTAACAATGACTGATGACAGCTTTACACTTTTGAACCATTGCTCACCAAAGTATTTGTATAAAAAGTCCTTTAACACTGCTGAAATCTACCACTGTAACTGCTAATTAGTTCTCAGGGTAAGAACAAATACACCTAAATTCATCCCCAGATGACACCAAACTGCTGTTATTCTACAAAGTCTTTGCAAAGCATGACACTAAAAACTAACTGCTGAACTACATAATTCCTAAACAAGCAATTTCAATCTTAAAGCTTTAGCATTCTCAAAATATATAATAAATATATTAGCAACTGCTGGACAACATTAAGCACTTAATTTCTGGAACATTTTAACAAGCAGTCACTTGTTTCCTGTCCTAAGTGAATTCAATACTAGCAGAGTTGTTTTAGTAGTGGTGATTTTTTAAATTTTATTTTAAAGAGATACTAAAGGTCCCTTCCAACGTCAACCACTCCGTGATTCTGTGTAAAATTCCCAAACAACCTGAAATTGGTTAGGAGCTCAAGCTACTGAAATAGTCTGTTAAATATTTACAAGGAAAAGAAATTCAGAAGTTCACAGCACCATACCTGTGCCCTTGCATGAACTTCCCCAAGGAGACCTGAGTACTGCTGTTCCAGATACTTTTTTTGTTTCTGCCAACAGCTTTCCTGTGCTTTCATCTGTTTGGCCATTTTGCTAAAAGCTTCTTCCTGGCTTTGCTGAAGCTCCTTCATAGTATCGTACTTGTTCTTATAAACATATTCTAGGTGAGATACCTGCGTGACAAGCATTTAAAAAGAAATTCTTTTATCTCTTGATACACTTTTGGATTTTAACTGTGCATATTAATTTAATTACAGAGTCTTCCCCAGCATAAAATCTAAATTTTAATTTCTTCAACTTATTTATTAAAAATAAAGTCTTTCATTACAAATGGTTTTCTTGAATCTTGCAAGGCATATGTTAGAATAGTGGCTTTTCTCTATTTTCAGTTTGTTCATCCCTATACCCCCTTGAATATAACTGTTGCCTTCTGAAACTTAACTAGACATCCCTTACTCATTTTGAAAGAAGCGCATTACATCTTACACTGCTAAATTAGTAATCCAAGTATACCAGTCCTCTAGCAGTCTGCAAGGACTTAGGGTAATAATGAAAAAACAGTCCTTAATTTTACTTCTTGTTTGATTGGAAAACCAAGACATTCCACATATTATTGAGTATGAAAACAATTGCAAAAACTTTAGTGTACAGAATGTTTTTCTCAAAATAAGCTCGTCAGTTTATAATGTGATTTCAATGAACATGAATGAAGTGATTCACTCTGTGATTTAACTTTGCAGCTCCTATGCAAACCAAATGGAGGAATGAATCAAGCTAGCAACAATCTCTAATATATGTATATGCACTTTGTTGTGAAAGAGTATCAGCAATATACCTTCCAAATACATCACATCAAACTGCAGGAGAAAACCTTTGTTCTTAAGAAGTGGGTACACCACAGGTAACAACACTGCCCCAAATCCATGAAACACTGGTAAGTACATGAGAAGAGCCCTACAGACCTCACAATCAATCTCAATAGCCATACTAAATTAAACCGTACAAAAGAGTTAGGCGCACATAAACCCAAAAACACTGTCAACAATGTTCATTCCCATCTCCTCCCTTACATTCTCCTTCTTCCTCTACATTTAATCAAAAATAGAAATGTTGTCTTTCTGTATAATCCAGAATTTATTCTAATATATCCCTCTTTAGTAATTTTGATGGACTGCTGAGGTTTTTTACTAAATGATGGAAGGAATCAAAATGATTCAGTGTAACTAGCCCTGTCCCTTACACAAGCTAGAAAAGTGGTTACAATTCCAGCAGATGAGAAAGTTCTGAAAGAGCTTTTCCCTTCCTATGCTCAGTAACAAAACGTCAGGGCAGCCAAGATCTGGAATCATTCTAGTAGACCATGTCAGCACAGGAGTGACCTGATCAATGGAGTCAGAACATGAACTGAATGAAATTAAAGGGTGGTATATGTCAGTCAGTGGAACCAGTCTCAGTCTCTTCTTCCTAAAAAGTAGGGATTTCTGGGGAGAAGGGCCATGCAAGCTTATTAACATTATGATCACTCAGAAAAGTACAGTTTCTCCCTGGAACAAATATTAACATATGTTGACATGATTTATAAAAATAACTACTTTCTATTGTATTTCTGAATACAAATATGGTAATCAAGAAATCATAATTAAACAAAAAACACATTGGCATTTTTTTCAAATACTGTATCTGAATCTTAAACCCATAATTTAAAGATGATGTTCCTGAAGCAAGTGCATTTTGTTTCTGTTTTATGCTAAAATAAAGACTTGCTTTATTAGTGTAAATGACTAAGTTCTTTGAATTGCTTCATCAGTAAGATTAATTTATTTTCTTTTAATTAGGTCCCTGTGGCTAATATTGGCTAGTACTATTAGCATGTCCTGCACAGAAAGCGGAGCTTAGAGACTTCATACAGACTTCAGTCACATTTACATGCCCACAGCAATGGCATCAAACTGAGTTGTAGACAAGCCATAATTAATGGTATTGAATTATTAACGTCCAAATTCTTTTTGAAATAAGATGAATGTCAGTCCTTTTTAATGATACTGTGATGTGGACAAATGTCACTGAATTTAATAGAGGTAGCTGGTGCCTAAGGACACTTACCTTCTCATTAGCCCTGTTGAGGTCTAAGATCAGGGCATCAACATTCTCCTGCAAGACTGCACAAAGCTCAGACCAAGAGAATCTATCTAGGATGCCTTCTGGTTGTTTTATAAGCACACAGCCAGCTACCAACCGCTGGTACAAGCCATGGAGGAAGGTTAGCTTCTCCTGAGACAAAAGAAAATGTAACTGTTATATATGAACAGCGTTAGAATCTAAAGAGGTACATCACACTTGCAGTAATATGAGCTGCACACAACTGGGAGGAAAAAAAAAATCACCAAGCTCATTGTCAATCTTTTGAAAAGCGATACTGCTAATATTTGTGGTCAAATATATTAAAGCCAGAGTAAGAATACAATTTTTACAAAACTTGTCTGGCTATACACAGCATACAAATACATAAAATTTGATCTTGCAGTACTCATGACCAGTACCTAATACAGATGCAATTTTCAGTGCTATTAGTAAATACAATTTAATTATTCATGTTAACACTTTCAGGTACATTGAAACTGTACCCACCTCCAGTATCTGCACAGCACACAGAAGCCTGACTGGCTTTGCAGCACAAACCACTGTTCAAACAACTGACACGTTAAATTCCTTCAAAAATTTATTCTGCATGGAATATGTATAACCAAATAGCTAGACAAAACAGGCTTATGGCTTCATCAGCTAAATTTCACGAACCACATCTCATTCATTTACAGTGACTTCAGGCAGTGGTATAATAAATTGATGTAAATTGTACATAATCTTTAGCAACAATTGCATGCAAAGGAAATTCCAGACTTCATCGTTCTAGTACAGATAGGCAACTTAGTAGCTTTCATTAAGAAAACAACAGAAAGCTGTACCTCAATAACCGCCAGAAACGGAGCCTTTATTCAAAGTCAATAAACCAGTGGAAAGGTTCCCACTGTTTGCCAGGGGCCCCAGTGAAGCTTTAAATCAAGAAATTGTGGATGACTAAGTTGAGGAACTATGGTCTTCCTGAGACCTTTCCATTGCACTTAGATGCATTTTCTCACAATTATTTAATGGTATTTTAACTTAAAAAAAAAAAAAGTAGTTCAGTTTGTTTTTACTTCATTTTTGGCAGATCTTCTATTTCCCCAAGGAAAATGCAGTGTGCCACCATCATAGCATTTTTGCTTGAGCTGTGATAAACCGAGGATGATAATTATCCATTTGGCATGAAAATAAGGGATCCCAAGACCCCAAATCAATTCACACATGTTGAATGCAACCACAGTGCTGTAGACATGCTGACTTTACAATATAACCAGGCTTCTAGTTTCCTTCACTTTAATCATTATCTGATGTGTGTATAACAATTCCAGCTGCTTCATGTGGACACTATTTAAATACCAGACTGCTAGGGAGGTGGAAAGAATGTTCCCTTTTTACTCAGTTGGCATTCAAATTTAAATTTGTGGAAGTAATGAGCTCAATATGCACAACAACAATGATAAAGAAAATCATTGCTATTGCTAATACAGAACTACTTTACTGGGGGGAAATAATAAAGCAAGAAAATTAACATCTGTAAACAAATACAAGGAGAGAGAGAGAAAACAGTTCTGAGATAAGATTTTTTTTAAGCAATTCCCACTTGTAGCACACCACAATGAGCTAAAAGGTCACAAATAAGATTTTTTTAGTTTTTTTGTCAGGCATGCAAAATTACCTCAATTCCACATTTGCTATCTATCAATTGCTATGTGAATCAGTAATTAACAACATGTGAAGATGATACTGTTGTAGGTTCCAAACATAGAACACTCCTGTTAACTTTCAGTTTGAAAGAAAGAAAAAATGTTCATTGAGCGTATCTGTTTAAATAATTTCAGTTGTTCAAAAGCTCAAAATACTGGAAGAGTTAAGATATTAGTTCCAACACAGACGGAAGCAGAAACAATATATCCTGAGATCTTGTAGATATTAAATACATTTTTAAAAATACATATCTTAAAATCATATTTTGGGGATAAATGTTAAGTCTAAAGGTAACCATTTGATGTATGTAAATGTACAAAGTAGAGATTAAATAAAGACTCTTTTTGACAGTCATCTTGTCTCTGGTAATACCTCCATATCCTTCTGGTAAGCCCTGGTAAGCTTCTGGATTTCATTTTCAGATTCTGTAGCACATACTTTCTCCTTCTCCCAGCACTGCTGTACATTCTGTAGCTCCATTTTTAAAGCTCCTATTAAAATCTCTTTGTCTGCACACTTAGTATGCAGATGATTTAACTCTTCATTGGCATCAGCCAGGTTATCCTGTGCTTCCTGTAGAACAGACACAGAACAGAAAGGTTGGTACCTTACTCTAGACGTCTGCATCTGAGGAGGTAAACATTTACATTGCCACGTGTTCAGAAGACTCCAGGCTAATCTGACTACATCTTACCAATAATGGATTCTCAAAATTGGCAATAGTCCTTTTCTGCAGCTTAGAACTAGACAGCATCAGAAATCCATCTCAGAAAGTTAAAAACTCCATGGTACACTGACTTATCTTTTTGAATTCAAAATCCAGGTTATCTCCCCAAATGAGAATTCAGAAGTCATGAATGCAAATTATCCTCCGCAGAGTGAATTGGTCTTTGAGACAGTGAAAGATTTTTTTCATAAGTAAATCTTTGATCCATTACAGCCAGGTTGGTGGACAACAGAGCTACTGTGAACCACTATATTCTTTATCTGCATGGAAAAAAATAATAATTTGAGGACTCCCTTTGGAGGTTTGACCATGAATAGAAATTAATCATCAGAAATGGTCATAAAGATCATGTTACCAATACCAAATCTCACAAGATAAAGAATTTATTAAACTATCCCTTATAAGACAAAAGATTGCTGACATACACATGCTTACCCTTCCTACAAGTACTGGACTTCCAGAACTGCTAAAGTTTGTTAAAGGTCAAAATAAAAGCATTGTTTCTTTTTCATACAACCATAGCTGCTTATATGGAAAATATAATAGTAAAGATGCTTCCAACTCATTAGACAATGACTTTTCTTCCTCTTAATGAAAATATTACAATATTAAAGCACCAGTAAGTTTCTAACAAATCTTTTCAGGGTGGATCTAGTTTTCAATCATTTATTAAATCTTATCACTGAAGATTTAAAGTGACTGCGTGCATACACAATCACTTAGTATGTACTACATACAAAGCAGCACCATCTGTGTGCAGAAAATGCATTTTTTGCTTGAAGAGTACACATATCTGTTGCAATAGGGTCTGCAAATAATAAAGCACCTAAGCTTTAAAAAGACCTTGTAACAGAAGCAGAAACCATAAGTGTCCTGAACATAAACTAGTTAGTAAAGAAAGTTCACATCAGATGAAAGGATATGATGTTCAAGTATAAACGAATACGAAGATTTAATGAATGTTGCAGAAATATCTCTGACTAAATTGAAGTGATGAAGCAGTATATACCGTGCAAAACAATCTGAGAAACACTGGGAGTAGAGACATTCTATTTTGGCAGTAATATAATACACTGCCAGTTGGAACATTAAGTTTAACCATGACCTCAGGACTTCCTCACTCTCTTGG
Organism: Netta rufina; assembly: GCF_964035555.1. Lineage (NCBI taxonomy): Eukaryota > Metazoa > Chordata > Aves > Anseriformes > Anatidae > Netta > Netta rufina. The sequence continues at coordinate 30,857,776 of NC_140126.1, read as the reverse complement.
CCACTGATGTAACCAGACAGGACATTACAAAAGTGGTATGTTAGCCAAAAAAAAAAAAAAATAAATCTCTTTATTCAAAAAGGTTTCTGAAATGTCTTTACCAGTTCCCAGGTATATCTTACTGGTATACCTAATGCTTCATACATATATTGTCTGTTTTGATAAACAAAAACTAAGGATGGACATCTTTAATAAAATCTCCGTTCACATAAACAGAGATAACGTTCTTCCCTAATTCTTAGTTTTCTTGATAAAAGTAGATACAGTTAGTTAAGAAAAAAACTACTGAAAGTCATCTCAATATAAAACAATACTTTGCAAATTGAAAAACAGATTTCAAATTATTTCAGAAGTGCAATCATTGAAATGTTCAGTTATGTAGACTCAGGTGGTAACCAGAATGAGATAGAATGACTTCACACAAGCTTGCAGAGTAACTAGTCTGCTCAACAGAATACAATGATTCAGAGACTTATTCAGATACGATGAAAAGATAACTTAAATCCAGATGGATACATTTTGAAGAACTTTCAAATTTGATGTTAAGTTCATGAAACCATACCTTAAGGTCTTGACTTAAAGCATACATCTTCTCTTTGGATATCTCAAGTTCTTTTGTCATCTTTTCACACAAAGCCGTCATTTTCCCAAGCTGTAAAAAACACGGAGGTCAAAAAGACTCTTACGGAAGATCTATATAATCACTTTAATATAAAGGAAGAATTTTGTATAATAAATTTTTTTTCAATTCCTTTGACAATATTTATACTCTCCACAATCTGAATAATGTGCTATTAAAAAAAAAAAAAAAAAAAAAAAAAAAAAAAAGAAGCCCTAAAAACTCTTTTATAGTGATTTACAATAAATAGCAGTGGCTAAATCCCAAACAGAGCCCATCATTAACTTTTCCATCAACTCTCAAAATGTCTGACAAAAACATAGACTTTGAAGTGTGTTTAAAATGTAATAAGTTCAAATTATGATTTGGGGAGTGGTTTGAGAAAACAAGCTTGCAAAGTCACTGGCCTTTTGCACAAAGTGTCCAGCTAAGAGAACAGTCTCTTGCTTTTTACAGAGTGCTGCCCAGCAGTCAGATACCAAGAAGCAGCAGTAATGATCCCAAGAGAGACGTGTTGACTTGTCAACTTTTTTGATTTTAGAAGCAACCACCTTAGTGCTCCATATCACCACTAGCTTAACTTTCAGAAAAAAAAAAAAGATAATAACACATCACTATAATCTTTGTTGTTGGTTACCTGATGATAAGGTTAGTAACACACTCATCTGAAATAAAACATCAAATAGATATGTACTACACTGAAGGCTACTGCTCACACCTGAACATTCAGGAACAACTCCTAAGTAAAATATCCCATTTACAAAATTTACAAATTACTCTGAATTTTTTGGTGTTGTTGTTGTTCAAATTCAGATCAGAAGACCTGGCAGAACCCTCAGAAATAATTATGGTAAACTGCAGACTGCAATTGGAATATTTCCAGTCTTTTTACGGTTAGTAACGGTTTAGTAGCCATTTCTCTCTCCCCAAGCATATTCTAGCCTCTGCACTAGAGCCTCTGCACATTCTGCACAGAAAGTCAAAAGCTTATTCTCCATCAAAAACAAAACACGCATACAACTTTCAGTCACACAAACAAACTATATCACTTGATCTAGTCATTAACACAGTAAATTAAAGGTGACAAATTACAAGTTTACCAGTATATTTCACATGCCCACACAGGTGTAGATGTATATTAATAATTCCATCAGTATGTGCGGTATTGTTGGAAATCTCACTACAAAAATAACCACTACATAATTACTCAAAACTAAACCATTACTGCTGTGTATTAAAACATCCTATTTTTATTGCACAGTGCCCTTCATAGTCCCTTTGAGTTTTATTGTATTATTACAAACAGTTTTATTACTATACATATATAATATACAAAAAAACAAAAGCAGTGTTATCTTTGGGGACGGGGTAATCAAGAAGGACAGAGCACTGCCCTTTCTGTGCACCATGAAGGTGCTCGGTGATCTCTGGCTCTGTATGACAACTTCAGGGTCAGTCACATGCAGTCCTACTGGGAAGTCTTGTGGCAGGTCATCAGTTGGTCCTGCTCTGCTTGCGATTTATTTTTCTTGACAGTTCATTCTTCTTTCTGTCAGAATACTCTCTTTGCTTTCTTAGCAGCCACCCCCTTGGTCTCCCCACTGCTGTCTCTGGCACGGTTTCACAACAAAGCACATCACTAAGCCAAAGCCTGCTGAGTCGACTTTTCAACTGTGCTGCACACCACGTGACACTCCTCCTCCCAAATAACAATTCGCTGTGGGTAATATGTTCCTAGTTACTCTGCAGCTTCCAGACTTGGGTCTCAGAAGAGTTTCATAATGACTATACACGTCGGCTCTCTTATCTCGCTGGGAGAGACCTAACAGTGCTTGCTGTTTACAAAAGTATAATTGTATCCATGGTCACTTATTTTTGCGCCCACTGAACAAACTCAAAGGTCTTCCAGGAGACCATGCATTTTCCTGTAAGAGGGGCAAAGCTCATATACTTTTTTTTTTTTTTTTTTTTTTAATATTGTGAATGCCTAGCTAGACTACGCATTTATCAAAACAGAAGACAAAACCTAGAAATGAAAAACCAGTACTGGCATTTTTACAGTCTTACTACACCTTGGTCTTCTGTATTTGCCAATGTTATCCAAAGATAAGCTAATTAAAATTTTGCACAGAAAAGCTTTAACAAAGTGTAGTTAACTTCTCTCTACAGCCTTTAAAGCTACAAATTCATAAAACATTTAAACCCAAGAGGATTAATTTAATCACATTAGCAATACAAATGAGAAAATAAATGCAAGATTGTGACTTTTTAGACAGTAAAATAAAAGGTCAGTAGAACTGCATGAAAAGCTTTTCTTTTTTTTCATGGGTAAGACTCCAAAATTGAAATGTATCAATTGCCATCTTAGGTATCTTAAGGAAAGTACTGTCAAGGTGCTATTTTACTTCAAAGACTGCAAAACACCATCAAAAAGTAGAGACTTCATCATAAACACACTCATCTCAGAAAATTATGCCATTTTTTAAATATACAAGGGAATGCATATTTGCATATCTGATACAAATGACTGTTGAGTCTTAAGTGATATTTAGGAGTACTGTAGTATACACTGCCCGAACTCTTACATCTTGTCTTCTTTTAACTGAAATCCTAGATATGGAAGACCTATTTCCATGAATGATTATTGAAAATAATAAGCCCAACAGATTTAAAAAAAAAAAAAAAACCTGGGAAAAAAACCTCTTTTCCCCGTCCCCCCAAATATAAGTGAAACTTTACCATAGGGCAAGCTTAGAGAAATAGTAGTGACAGAGGCTATTTCTTTTCGTATACGTGAAGCTGTCAGCTCAACATTCCCTCTCTTCTGACCTTTGTTACAAGCAAAGCGTATGTACTGCTGCAGGCTGAAGGCAATACATATAGAGCCAAACAGTGCAAGTGTTACCTCATTAGACGTATCTTCCAGCTTGTTCTGGTAAGCTGTCAAGGTACAACTCAAAGTCTCAAGGACAGAGAAGCTTGAAGGTTTATCTTTGTCCTTACAAGTGCCTAAAGAAAAATAGAGAATGAAAATTAAGCCCATAAAGCCACAGAGAGAAAACTACTCGCACTGGATGAGAAATATTAAAATTAGTTAGGGCTTCAGTGACAATACAAAACACTGAACAGCAGCCTTGCTTTCCACAAAAGATAAAGCTGAATAGCCATACTTTCATAGCAAATACAGCTGAAAGACATTTGTATAAAAGTTTTAATACAAGATACAGGACTGTAAATTCTGGATTACATTTTTACCTAATGTATTTGGTATGCAGTCTCATATATAATTTCTACAGTGGTCAAAACTGTGTCATTCAGTCAGACCAGCCAACATTAAAACCACACAATAACACACTTTGAAAAACACATTGCCTGAAAGTTAAGTATGTTACACTTTTCTTGACATTATTTTGCTGTTGTGACTAAGCATGCAAATTATAATGTAGTACTTCATTTACTCAAAGCTTAACTGAGCCAAAGATCACATGACTATATTATGCTTGGAGAGGTCTTAAAAACCTTTTAAATGATCTTGAATTTCATTCCAAAGGAAATAATAAAAAAAAAAATTATTATCTGTCTGCAGAGTCCTACATAATGTTTCAATTATAAATCTTCAAGCTGATATATCCATTATATACACACTATACTTATTTATTAAACTTTTAGATGGAGACTTCTGATCTGGTTGCCTTAATTAGGGACATATGAACAAGTCTGAACATTCCAAAGCCTGTAGTACAATGTGCTAAGAAAGCAAAACAACCCTATATTGATCAAGAGGTCACAAGATGTCAGCTGATATTAAATTTCCCAGAAAAACGTACTCATTTTTTCTGGTGTTACAGCAAAATAGCAAGTTATTGACAGATTCCTCTTCTCAGCTTTGTTTATATTAGTATGCAACTTTTATAAATCCATTTTGTAACAAATAATAACATCACCTTTTCCTCAAGCCTTAGAGATAAGAATGTACAGGGCTTCTCCCTATTACCCACTGCATGAATATTTTGAAGTGATCCTATTGTACAGACGAAAAAAAAAAAAAAAAAGTACTATTCTTCTACACTTCTAGCTCCAAGAAAGCTGTTATGAGTAATGTGCAATTATCATCATTTTTCCCAGAGAGGCTCATAAAGTCAAATCAGATACTAAATACTAAGTCTTTTCATTGGGTCAGTCTCAGTCCTGAATGAAATTTTGTCAGTCAGAGAAGGTGGCCTTACAGACTTCCAAGTAGTTAGATCTTTATTTTTTTTATATAATTCTATGGTTAGTATTATCTAATTAGTATGACATTCTAAAAAATGAGACATCTTGTATGCCACACATAACACTATTGTTAGTGGAAAACCTGCACACACATGCAAGTTAGAAAATACTGCCAACATCCATTCTGAAAATTTAAGTTTTAAATGAATTACTGACTTCTTTCCCAGCCCTTCAATGCCAGAAAGCATAGAGTATGGCTGAGTACTATTCAGATTGGACAATAACTTTTCTATTCAACTTGCTGGCCGGCTGTTTCTGTCAAAGTTATGCCTAGAAAAACCAATACAGTTTTGTAAATTTGTTTTCAGTCTCAGGAGCATAATCTGCCCTACAGCATAAAAGTGAACTTATAAAGAATGCACATAAAAGTGAATTTAAAAATAAGGCACATCTCTAGGACAGAATGCTGCTCTGTCTTATCAGGTACCTCCAGTGGACAGCTACATGTATTTTCCACAGTTTCTAACCATCTACAGAGTCAGGGAAAAGCAACATCTTCTCAATGGGAGTCCAGTGCCCTGACTCAAAACTCTGAGTCTTAGAACTGTCCCAGATGGCAATTTATTACACATACAATCATCCTGAGAAAAAAATCATAAAATCTGACCTTTTGTGAGAAGTTCAGATTTTAGACATAAGTAACAGATCTGTAACACCTTACAATACTGCCGTTTTACCATAGCTAAAGTTAAGGATGCACAGGACTCCAGTGCTGTCTTTTCAATTACAAAAGCAATTTCTTCCTATTATCTATTGTAGGAACACTTAGCAGTGAACCTGCACGGGAAAAAAAAATAAAAATAAAAAATAAAATAAAAATACTGTTATTCCCTACTTCTAGCTCCAAAGAAGCTGTTTAACATGGAGTTATCATCAATTTAAAATAATAGCCATTAAGTCAATCTAGCAGTTGTCTTCCAATCCATATTTTTCATCAAGCTGTCTAAATAATGTATCTTCATTTCTGAAGTCCCAACCTCCAGTGCTGTCCCTAAAACATGCCTTTGAACTGTCTTAATTTACATCATGGTTGCCAAGAACAGACTTTTGCCAGTAAACTTTCCATCCTGGCATTCTTTGCCTTTGCTGCAACCTTATTTTCTAGGCAGCCCAGCTTGCCAACAGAAATACCAGATTCCACCTTCCTGCATTAGCTGAAAACAAGCCTACAGCTTTAATACTGGCCAAATGTTGTCTGTTTCCATACAGCTATGCAGGAGACATGCAACATAATCCAAATGGCACTGTCTTGCTGGAGAGGCCCTACTTCAGCAACAAGGGGGAAAACAATACTTGAAGCATTTGCCCAGTATCACCTAAGAGTTTTGGGGAAAAATCTGGGGAAAATGCCAGGTTCAACATGACTCTGACAGGAGGTAGAAAGATGAGTAAACTACTCTTTCAGTCTTTCAGCTTATTCAAACAGCTAAAACTCTTATCTCTTTATATTCAGTTCACAATTTTCTTTTTTTTTTTTTTTCAGATTACTGCAACTTTTTTTTTTTCTTTTTTGCTTAAAATGAAGACAAATTTCCCTGAGCTCACACCCTACAGGTGAAAAACTACAAAATATGACAAACTGAATATGAACAAACCAAAATCATGCAAATTGGCCAGTAACAGTAACAATGCTGTGAAATATTTATTAAGGTCACTTAAAAAGTGGAAGATGTAGATTGCGCTTCTTAGTTTGGAATGTATAAAGATTTATTTTGTTTTAATTTCTTTCAATCTGACAAATATAAAGTCTTCTTCTCTTTTTCCTGGATAGCTCCAAAAGCACAGCAACTATCAGCACTTAAATGAAGGGTCTGGAGCCTTTATATTGACAGATTTTTAAGGCCACTTTTTTGACCACTGGAATTGAAAGTTTAAAGAAAAAAAAATCAAAACAAGGAAGACTGTCCAGTCAACTGTGGCTCATGTAGCATCAATTCCCCACTTCTGCTAATTAAACTATGAAGATTTACCAATGATTTTGACTTTTACTGACATCAAGGTGTATCCATTTCAAATAAGACATTTTTCTTGAAAAATGATATTGTTAGATAATAAATTCCTAAGAGTAACACATTAAGCTGAGAGCATTAAAAATGTTAAGTTTCACACTTTAAAAGCATACTGAACATGTAGAACAAATATATTCGTCAACATCCACTTCAGTATTAAAGACTCAATCTACAGCAGTGCTAAATTTGACTTTCTTCCACAACTAAGCCTCTACAGAGACACTGAAGATTAAAAAAAGATCCCTTTAAATAAGATCTTTCAAAGTTTACCTCAAACAACAAAAGCAAATTAATACTGAAGTTACCAAATCCCTAATAAGATAGGTTAAAGCTGTGAGACAGGTTAAAGCTGTTCTCTGCGAAGTTTATCACGAGGGAGAACAGAAAACCTACCCAAAAGACAATTACTACTTTGGAACTGCACTTTGGCAGCAGCATCCAGCTCCCTCCAGAATTGCAGTATCCCCTCTGGGCATGTGGAACTTTGCAAGACTGAGGAAAACATACAGATTTAAAGAGCTTTTCAGTCTGACATATCTGCAGTAAACCTATAGGTATTACCCACAGGAATTACACTTACAATTTCAGAATAAGACTGATACCAGCTCCCAAATAAAAGTTATATAGCCCATATGAAGAAATCAATTTATCACATATGCAAGGCTAGGCCTTTGAGAACAACAGAATTTCTAGGAAGTTCCTTTACTCTATTTTAACAGTACTAGGCCTTAAAAAAATCTTAATTTATATGTGTATCTTTCCTTAAAGGTGTTATACCACCTTTTATGTCTATTGGTGCTAAACATTGCAGAAACTTGTCATCACAATTTAAATCAAATAAATTAATTTGCCCTTTAAGAAACTTTTGATCTGGTTTTGTTTTGTTTCATTTGTTGTTGTTGTTTCCAGTTTATTTGCTCTGTAAACTGGAAGCTTTTTGTGTCTAGCATAGGACTTTCTAACAGAAATCACATGGAGAATTTTTTGTATACATAGCGTTAAATGAACATTTCAAATGAGAAAAGTGTATTGTTTTCACCCTTTAAAAAAGATCGCAAGCTTTTATGTTAAAATTCTGTTTGTTAGCCACAATTTCAAATGTTTATGCATGCAGCAGTTTGTTGACTGACAACTACTAACTTGCAATTCGTTATAATTAGAAGAGAAAAATAATTGTATTAGATCAAATGAACGCAATGAATGCAATACAATACTAGTGCACACTCAACAGCAAAAAGTATTGTGTTATATCATGTGTCCTACACAACCTTTTTGAATATATGACCTTTAAGTTGCTGAAGGTTGCCTGAGAATTTGGCTCAGTTCAGGCAAAACATCTGTTCCCTTTGCAGGTATACTGTAAGGACTTTTTTCTCAGTTGGATTTAGAGCACAGCAAGTGAGCCCTTTTCTGACCGATCATATACACCCCAGCATTTGTAAATCAAGCTCTGGGCTGACAACAGCAGGTCCACATTCCGTCACCCTTTCTCAGCTAGGAAGGCCATTTGACTGCTGTGAGAACTGCTCTTATCATGTCATCAAATCAAAGCATGTTGAGAAGAGGGAATGCAAGAGGCATCTGCAGAATTCCCACAATGTAGTGACTTTGGAACATTGACAGATGCATCTGTCATTTTATACCTTCAACTAACCTGCTGTCCGCTGGCCTGACATAGCAAAGCTGTCCAAGAGTAACTCCAGCTCTCTCATGTTGTTTTCATACGTCTCTGTTAGAAAGACCTGGTGTTTCTTGGCCTTTATTTGACAGGAGAGACAGACAGGAGAAGAGGAGGAAAAAGAAATCCATTAAAATAGTAAACATAAGCAATACTCAAAAATGAGTCAAATGAGCTAATGCCACAAATAATTAACAGGGTTTCATGGAAACTTGAAGCACATTTAAAATAGAAGATAAGGCTTCAGGTAGTCAAAAAAAAATAAGAATTCGTCTAGAAGACCTTCTGCTTTAAAAATATCTTAATGAATGATGATTAACTGCTGCCCATGAAGCAATATGCAAGCAATGAAATCTATTGTTATACCCTACAAGGGCATCCAGAAAGACACCAAACTACTGGCAGACAGTCTAGAAATTCATGATTTGGCACTCTGTCAAACCCCACACCTATTCTCATTGCAAACCTGCCTACTTCAATTGTTAATATCTTCCAAGCTTGATAGTTATTTCCTCAACCTCAGAAACTTCTCCCTATGAATGGAATGTAAAGCAGCAGAGCCTTTCAGCTTCTAGCATTGAATTTTCTTAAAGAAAGCTGTTAAGTGCAGCTTATGTTCAAATTAAAACACTTTTTATATTGAGGGTAGAATGGTATTATAGCAGAGTTTTTAATCAATGCAATAATATAGACTGTATCATATAATTCTTTCAATTTATATCCAATATTAAAACTTGCAGCTTTCAAAGACTGCTATTACAGATGCTTCTGTAATTCCAGATAAGACCAACATCCTGTTGGACATATGTAGCTTTGACTTCTAAAAAGAAAAGTATAATTTTAGACGATCATTGACAGAGTGTGTTACAACTCACAAGTTTAAAAAAAAAAAAGTAAACTAGATTTAAATTTTTTTCATAATTTTCTTATAACTAGGTTTATGTTCAAAGATGTCAAAGGTTATGTTCAAAGATGTTATGTTCAAACTAATTATTTTTAATTATTCAGTTTTATTCTAAATTCTAATACTTATTTGACTAATTTCCACTTCTACTTTGTTACGGACGTTTACCCTCTTTGCACTGAGAAAAATCCTACTGTTTTGTATCATATCTATAAACTATTGCTTTAATTATGCTTCACGGCACATGTAAAGACCCAGTCAATTTCTTAAGTGTGGGAAACATCCTCCCTAAGAAAACTGCTACTGCTACATACTTACTGGTAGTGTATAACTGGCAGGCAAAAAAAAAAAAAAAAAAAAAAAAAAAAAAAAAAAAAAAGAAAGAAAGACTTATTTAATTCTCTGCAGTGTTCTTCACTATTCAGTTTAAATATTTTATAAATTTGCTTTGCTCTTTCAATTTTAATTATATGTACTGTATATCAACTAATATATTATTCATGTGTGTATTTCAATGTTAGGTCCCCTGTAGCATTTACACGCCTTTCCTTGTGTGAGTTTGTACTCACTTCATAAAGAATTTCCAAACCACTTCTATATATTTAAAAATAAGAAAGTTTTAATTTTTAGTCTATAAAATTTTCTATGTAGAGAGAGATTGTATTTGCTGAAATCCAGTAAAAATAGTTTACAGGATGCAAATATAGTAAATTCATTACTGTCCTGTACTGATATAATCTCAGAGACCTCAGTTATTACAGATAAGTTAACAACATGATCAGCATCATTGTAGAATAAATACTCTTTTTTTATATAAAGCACTCCAGCACAGACAAAAGCAAACTAAATCTTCCCAGAAAAACCCTTTTCCGTGAAAAATTCAGATGTGAGAATTCTTTTTCTCTCTCCTAATCCAATGTTTTCATTTGGTTTAGTTAATTTACCACAATTTAAACAGTATATTGCAGTTTATTTAGTCTTCACTACTGCTCTGTGCTTTATTTGCTAACTGCGTCCATACTCTCTAAACCAATTTCAGTCTCTGTTTTTCAACAGCAATAAAGATCAAAGCAAAATTCTTTAGACTAGCCAGTTTCTCCACACTTCTGCTGCAAAAAAAAATTGTATCCTTCCTTTCTAACTCCCATTTTCAATCACTCTCTCCCATTATTAGAAATGAATACTGTGAACTACAGCGTAGGAAATCCAGCCACTGGATAAGAGTACAAAAGGGTCTGAACACATCGATCTAACTTCTTATGTCTCACTGACAGGTATCTAATAAGAATGCGTAGAGTCATAAAATCATGGAATAATTTAAACTGACAGGATCTCTGGAGGTCATCTGGACCCACTCCCCACTCAAAGCAGGGCCATGCTTGAAGTCAGGTTAGGTTGCTCAGAGCACTGTCCAGTCAAGTTTGGAGTATCCTCAAGGACAGAGATTCGACAACCCCTCCAGGCAACCTGTTCCAATAGCTCACAATCTTCACTGTGAAGTGTTTTTTGTTGCGTTTCTTTTTTTTTTTCCCCTTACAGGTAGTTAGAATTTCCCTTTCTAAAACTTCTGTTTGCTCTCATACTTGCACTGCACAAATCTAACGAGAGCATAGCTCAGTCTTCTCCAAAAGCACCCATCTGATAGTTCATGGCAGTAGCTGTAACTTCCTTAGTTTTCTTTTCTTCAAGACGAACAAACACAGAGAGCATATATAACTCTGCTTTGAAAGGGGAAATGGAGTCCACTAGAGTGTAGAAGTCAAATATAATCAGTTGCAGCTGCTGAAAGATCTCTGCCAGATCCAACTATTCGAGCAGATGAGATTACTTCTCTTCCAGCACCTCCATCCATCATCACGTTTGCGTTAGGGGATGTCATTCCTGTGTGAATACTTGTACGAACATTCCCTAGATTACTTCAAAAGGGAAATTCGGTGACAAAGTGCTAAAGCCTTTACATAAGGATGGTTTGCTTCCCAGCCCTTATGAGGTGAAAGACCACTTGTAAAGTAAGCCTTTTGCTGACTTTTCTTCACTTCATGCTCATCAGGACTGACCATTCTTGAGCTTGGAGGTGATCTTTGAAAATCAAAGGCAACAGAAAACCTCCAAGAACGAACAAGGACCTCCCAGGTAAATTCAAATATATAAAGGGAGCACACAGAAGGTGGAAGTGGGGACAGGTGACCTGGAAGAAATACAAAGACACTGTCAAAGCATAGAGGACTGAGCTTAGAAAAGCTAAAATCCACCTAGACTTGAATCTAGCAAGGCATAAAAAAGGCAGAAGTAAAGGTATCTTCACAAAAATCCCTAGCAAAAGGAACACTGGGCAAAATGTGGGCCTGCTACTGACTGGGGAAGGAGATCTGGTGATGAGGACACAAGAAAGGCCTTCTCAACGCCTTGTTCACCTCAGTGCACAAGACCTGCCTCCATGAATCTCAGTTCCCTGAGACCAGTTGTAAAGCCTGGACCAAGATGATTTACCCTCAGTGGTGGAAGACCAGGTTAGGAAACATTTGAACTAACTGAATGCACCTGTGGGACCTGATGGCATGTACTCACAAGAGCTGAGCAAGTAGGCCAATGTCATTGTCAGGCCACTCTAAACTGTCTTTGAAATACGCTGGTGATCATGGGAGGTTCCTGAGGACTGCAAGAAAGCAAAGATCACTCCTGTCTTCAGAAAGGGCAGGAAAGAGGATCCAGGGAACTTCAGGCAAGTTGGCCTCACACTGATCCTTGAGAAGGTGATAAATAAGTAATTTGGGAAACCATTTCCATATACATGAAAGACAAGAAGGTGATCAGTAGTACTGAACATGGACATACAAAGAGGAAATCCAGCTTAACTAACCTGACAGCCTTCGACAATGAGACAAATGTCTTGAAGGTTGAGGGGAAACGTCACGTCATTTATCTTGACTTTAGTAAGTCTTTAGACATTGCCTCCCATAACATCATCATAGATAAAGTGATGAAATATTGGATAGATAACTGTACAATGAGAAAGATTTTAAACCGGCTTGTGGGGCTGTAAGCAGGCAAAGGGTTGTGAGCAGTGGCACAAAGCTGGTGTGGCTGGTATCCCAGTGGAGTCAGAAGTAGAGCTGATGCTGTTTAACATCTTCATTAATGACTGGGATGATGGTCAGAGTGCACCCTCAGCAGGTTTTCAGTAGAAAAGTGGAAGAATTGACTGAATCACCAGATGGATTTTCCTAGCATTCAAAAGGACCTGCAGCTACTGGAGAAATGGGCCAACAGGAACATTAGGAAGTGCAAAAAAAAAAGGTAAGTGCAAAGTCCTGCACCTGGGGAAGATGCACTTCTCCATGGCAGCACAGACTGGAAACCAACTTGTGGTCAAGTGACCATGAGATAGCAATGCGTGTTTGAGGCAAAGAAGGCCACCAGTATCCTGGGCTGCACTACAAAGTCGTCACCAGCAAGTTGAGGGGAAGTGATACCTTCCCCTATACTCAGCCCTGAGTCTGAGTAGAAAAAGACAAAGGGCCAAAGATGACACTGGTAAAACTGTAATACAAGGAGAGGCAAAGAGAGCTGGGACTGTTTATCCTAGAGAGGAGAAGGCTCAGGTGGACTTACAATGTATGTAAGCACCTGATGAGAAGATGTGGAGAAAAGGAAGCCAGACTCCTCTGCGGTGCTTAGTCACTGGCCAAGAGGCAATACACAAACTAAACTACAAGAAATTCCATTTATATACAATAAAAAAAAAATTTACTGTGAGGATGGTCATACACTAGAACAGACTGTCCAAAGTCATTGTGTAGCTTCAGTCCTTGGAGATATTCAAAATCCAGCTGGACACAGTACTGAAAAACCTATTGTAGCTGACCTTGCTCTGAACAGGGGGTGGATTAGATGATCTCCAGTGATGCCTGCCAGCATCAGTGACTCTGTCATTCTGTGTGATTATTCTGAAAGGAAGGTACCCACAGGGAAAAATGAAAGGATAGTCTGGTTGAAGCAAATAATACTTCCACTATCATGTCTAATTTCAAAAAGCCCAAGTGCATGCATGAAAATCACTTGAGAATTTTAAATTCTCCAAACTTATATTGAGTATTTCCTATCCCTCCCAAACACAATTCTCCCCCTCCAAAATATTCAGACTGGGAGGCTAGAAACCAAATAATATGGCAGCAAAATCATACTTACTGAACTCAGAATATATGCTGGATTATAGCCCCTTTCCCAAGTCAAGCCTCATATCATTAAGAAGGCTCTTAGTATTGCACAACATCTCTTGAGAACAGAAGAGGTTCTGGCAGAAGAATGTATTTCACTATATATTTACATAAACATCTAAAAACACAAGTGCGTTTTTCAAGACATTAAATAGAAGCCAAGTATTTTTTATTACAAGTATTGTAGGCTCCAACCAGGGGAAAATTCTTCCAAATGCTACAAATCTTTAAGTAAGAATAACTGGAACTATTAGGAAAACCTACTACTTGTATAAATTATTTCACCCACCGACAGAATTACAATAACCTTTCAGAGGCAGGCTATTTGCACTTATCTGGGCAACTCCCTACCACCACGGTTGCAGAGGTACTCTCATCTATAGTCTCCTATTTTGGTATCATTCCATCACCTGCTCCAGAACCAAAATTAAGTCCCATTGTTTGTTTGTTTGTTTGTTTTTGTTTGTTTGTTTTCTTTTTTGATTTATGTTGTGGTCTTTGTTTTTAGGATTTTCTAAGAGTGAACTCTGATGTTGAACGAAGTAAACATAAACCCTACTATACACGCTTCAAGAAGAGCCCATGTGACCTGATTCTGCAAATGTGTGCATATCAAGCTCAATACTACTTAAGAATAAACATGTAGGCAGGAGTCTGAGGCTCTTTCAGAACTAACTAAACAAAAACTCCAGATTATCAAACAAGGAACTGGGGTCCTGTCCTGCAATCTATTGTCATTATTCCATGAGGGATCTTCTCAGGAGCATTGCCTGTTTTATTTGCAGTTGCAGGGATTTTCTGTGTGGCTCTACTGCAAACAGACTAATTCAGTCACTTAGTGCGCAGTCCAAGTGAAATCTGTTGATGTCAGAGCATGTGCCAAAGCTAGACATAGCCACGCAGTCACTAAGAAGCAGCGTGTTCAGCTACTCCTTGAAAAGCATTTGGGTAAATGCTTTATAAAATAATCAGAATGCAGTGACCAAGCATGACCAAAGCAAATCAGTTACAGAAATAGCTCCAGAAGGCTGCTCCACAGTAAACAAAAAATTGGTTTTACCTGAGTGATGTTCTGTATTGCAGAACAGTGGCACAGTTTTTTAGTAACCAAGCATGAACTATATCATAAACAAAACAATTCCTCCAATCCCCAACAATATAGTTCTTTAGGGTACTCTTTATTTTTGTTCAAGTTAAGTAGCTATTAAATACTTCACATTTTATTTATTTTCTCGTATTAGCTAAAATTTTTGAAAGTTTGTAGAGTAGTCTTTAAAACATGCCTGGCCACGGGTAAATTAAATACAATTTCTCAAGAGATTTTGTGCCTCAGTTTTAATAACCTGAAATGAAATTCAACAAAAATGTTCAATTTTTAAATAGAACAATTGTAGTTTTCTACAGAGAAGTTTGCAACAACCTTTTGGTAGAAGAGAATTTTGTAAGAGTTTCTCTTCAGGCTTTTTTGGTTGTTTAAGTCAGGTGTTTTTTTTTCAAAAATTGGCAACTTCAAAAGCACTTCTTAGATGCCTGTCTTCAAACACTGGGACATCACAGTTTGAGTGACATCTCCAGAATAACTTATGAAATTGATTTCTTTGTAGAAGATCATTTAAACATATGCTTGTCATCAATGGGATTTATCAAACTGATCGGTCTTCTTAAACTGGGACAACAACAGAAGAAGGAACACTTGAGTTAAGGCAAGTAAAACAAGAACACAAAAGAAGGTGATACAGCATTTAACAATCCTTAGCACAAAATTAATGAAGACTGGGCCTCTGTCTTCTGTGTTGCTTTTTTTGTTTGTTTGTGTTTAATTGAAACAAAAAACTGTTCACAGTTAATCTTTGCCATTGAGTACCAGATCCTATTCCACAGAATTTGTAGAACAATCATAATATTCAGGGTGTTTCATTGTCTGTTCAATAGATAGTTGAGAGACTACTACTAAACAACAACAGTTACTGCCAATGTACATGAACTAGATTCTCAAATACTCCTGTCCTGACTTTCAGCTTGCAATAACCTACAGGGCTATTACAGACAGCCTAAATATATACACCACATGACTGCATGCATGTCTGGAAGGGAAAGATTTATATGCCACAAGGCAAAAGAGTCTGGGTGTAATCTATTACACTACTTATACACTAATTATACAATTATACTACTCCTGATAGTGTCTATACAAGGGGGAGGAAATGAATACACAATACATCCAGATTAAAGAAATTTACACTAAAATACACTATTCTTAATGACTGCAATTTCCTAATATGCATTCTGGTGAATTGGCAAGTTCCCCAAATTTCAATATACATTTCTCATAAAATAAAGGTTCAACGTCTCCCTCTTGTCTGGTACTAAGAATTAGTACTCATCCACTACTAGGTGCCAGAAATGTAAATACCCTGAGTAACTTTAAAACCTATTCAAGACACCGCTTATTCTTTCCATGGGGCAGGAATACAGCTGGGACTGTTTCAATTTAAAACAAGATCTGAATCACAATGGCCATTCTTCCAAATTCCTGTTCTTCAAGCTAAAATTTTTAAAAACCCTAGCTGGAAATAATGACAAGCTTGAGACCAATTTCCTCAGTAAAAACACAATGGAAATCTTGAGAGCCTGCTCATGCTGAACACTCATAAGCAGTTTTGTTTGATACCAACAGATTCTATCACATTCGATCCATGCAAATTTCTGGCAAACTTCTGCCACATGCTGATATTTAAAATTAAAAGCAGTGTAACTACTTTACTATACATTCAACTGAGCCATAAAAAAAAAAAATGTTCTTTTTGATATAAAAAGTTTCCAAAGAATGTATTTGGTCCCTGCGTTAAGTCTGTTTCTCTAAAAACAAACAGCCTTCACTGGTTTGATTATATTTCCAAAAACATTTTACAAACAAAAATGTTAACCTGTATTATAGCAGTATAGTGAGAAACCAATATAAGATTATGAGACTGGAGTGGAAAGGACAGGATGTCTAATGGTAGTATAAAACATAGGAAAGTAATGAACAGATCAGGAAAGCAGGATCAGAAAACGAAGGGAAGAGAACACATGTCCACACAATTTTAGTATGTGTCTGATAATGTGAATGCATGTGAAATGCTATCTACATGTATACTCAGTTTTTGCTAGAGACTTCTTCTTTTACATTTCTGGGAAAAAAAAAAAAAAAGTTGCCCAGACTGAATAAACAAGACCACACACAGCCACTCCTGCTTCTCAAACAAATACAGCAAGTCTTCAGGAAAAATACAAAGCCATCCAAGGTGATAAAAACCTAATCCCAGAGGGAACCTTTAATGCAACTCCACAGAAAATGAGTGTTTTTATTACCTGTTCAAGACAGTCCTCTGGTTTGAAATCACTCCATTGTAAAAATTAAAACAACCAGCTCTATGAACAAGACCCTTCTTTTAACCAAGACAATCTATTCTACTTTTTACCTTTCTGTAATGTTCGTTTTGAATACACTGTTTAATAATTTTGCCATTACCAGAAACCTTAACTAAAACTAGAATTTTGTCCTGAATTTTTGTCAAATACAGCATAAATTTTACTACATAAAACACAAAAAGGAAAACTTGTATCACAGAGACATCTATGAAGTCTCTAATGTTCACAGTAGAAATATGTGATATTGAACATATATTTCATATGAATGCATACTAATCATTATTGACAGTAGTAAAGGGAGACAGTTGCTTTTCTATCTTCTTACTCCTTTGGTGCCATGTAAGATGACTTTTCCAGGTTAACTAGGCCAGCAAATGTCTGTTAATACACTTCTTCTTGCAGGGAAGAAGCTGTGATTCTCCCAGAAGGAAGAAGGGTTTTTTGATTTGTTTATCATTTATTGGTTACCAATCTGCATGAGAACTGAATATTAAGACAATGTATGGAATAATTCCAAAATAAAATAAAATAAAATAAAAAGTAAGATTAATCATTTGGCATGAATCAATTGAAACTAGTAATCAGCTCTATGACAAAACCTAAATTCATTGAATAGGTGAATGCTTTGCCATTCATACACACTAATTTTGTAGTTACTGGAAGAATGGCCAATCAATGTAATTTTGAAATGAGAATCCAAATACACTAAAACATTGGCAAGAGCAAAGACTGACATACAAAAGATCTATCATCTGTCAGAGGACAGAGTCATCTGATCCCAGTTACTTAAAACAGATTTCATTTATAAATGCACGCTACAGATCTCTATGAACTAACTCCTGTCTGAACTAAAGCGTATAAGATTTTTACAGAAATCACACCCAATACTGACTTTAACATTCATGATGGAGAACCCTTCAGCAATTTCACTCCAAAAGGCTTACAGGTTTCTTTTCCAATTCAGTTCTTACTTACAATTTTCACCTATTTGATTATCCATAGTCAAGGAAACTATAATTCAAGTCTACTTGTTCATGTTTTTGTTTACAGACTGTGAACACGTAACCTTTTAAAATATCTTTGGTTTTCAGATAAGCTGAACAGACGACAGCAATAAGTCTGCAGATCCTCTCTGCTGCAGGCCTCTGCTCCTGTTCACTGCTGCTGTAACTGCCAGCAGCAGGGAATTGACTGCATTTACATTAACTCACAGCTCCAGGAGATGGAAAAGGAAGAAATTTGCAGCCCAGTATTAAAAAAAAAAGTTTACATCGGATTGCAAATGCTACTACACAGTTGAAAGAGAGAAGGTTTTATAGATAATGCCTAAGATATGTGTTTTGTCCCTGCTGCTATGCAACAGGATGGGAAAATCGTTATTCAGACTTGGGGTGAGTAGAAACAGAGGGAAGGCCCCAGTTGGTCACATAAAAAAGAAAGATTTCAGAAAGTAACACAGTAAAATACATCCCACATGCCAAATCCACATCAAAAGAAAAAAAAAAATCCCCTCTGTTTTGTCACCTTCAAACAAGCATATTTATAGTCAAATGTTGCAGTAAAAACAAGATGTGTGAAATAAATGTGTGTACATACAATGGTACCTAATGAAGCTTGTATATGAAAAAGGGCTAGGTACAAAGATATAATATTCCCTACAAGGAACCATAATCTGTTTCTACAAATTGCTGCCTTTTCTAGGAATGTAAACACAAGTTAAATTCGTATAGCTACTCTTTTAAAATAGCTGTTTTCTGCAAAAGCTCTTCAGTTAAATACTCAGCAGAACACTTGAGGTACATTTTCAATTTAGCTTCTCCAGTGTATTAGCTACATTTATTCATGTTAAAAAAAAAAAAAAAAAAGTAATATGAGTAAGATTAGAGTAATAATGGAGTTCTTGCACTGCTCAGCAAAGCAAATGCATTTTTACAGTATGTTGAAAAACCCCTACGTAACAAGTGCCACAGGCCTTTTGTCTTACCATTGCAAGTTCCTCTTGTAATTCTCTGCGAGTTTTTTCATTATCCTGTAGTCTCTCAGAGAGATCTTTAATTACCTTTTTCTTTTCCTCAATCTTCTCGTTCATTTGCTTGTTTGTGGAGAAATACTCTCTTTTTAATCTGGAAAGTTTCAGCATTAGAACATTTATTAATCAAAAATACTTTTGTGAACTACACTATATACTTTTAAATATAATCAACAGATGTGGCACATATGATGTTTACACATTGTAAGGCTTCTGAAGCCACACACTATTTTTTCAACTGAAAAAGTCCTACCTTTTTTTTTTCAGAGAAGTTTTTTCAATTACTACTGTTTCTACTAAGCTTCCAGCCATAACTTTACTTGATCATTTTGATATGGACTCCAAGTTACACGTAATAAACATAATTCATCAAAACTTAATTAGCACGGTAGCCCTCTTCAGAAACACCATGCCAAGTCTTGCTTAATCAACAAGTTTGTTTTCATGTAAAAACCTCACTTCTAATGTTTCCACATTCCTGACTATATTCTTCTCAGAATGGCATGACTTCAGATTTTTCCACCAGCAGATTCATCCAAAGCTTTAAAATATTCTTCTGCTAGAACTGTCCTTCCTGGTACTCATGAAAACAAACATACAAACAGACTGTGGCATGGCTAAGCAGGTAGCTCATAAGAGCTGCAAGGCCAAACAACATGCAGGAGACAGAAGCAGGAATACAAATGCAAGGAGGAATTTAGAAAGATTGCTTATGCATGTGTGCAAGATGTCAGAAGGGCCAAAGCTCACTTGGAACTTACGTTTGTAGAGGATGACAAGGAGAAAAAGAGATTTTACCATTGTATTGTGGTAGGAAAGAAAACATGCTTGTCCACAGGGTTCAAACAACTGCTAGCAGCAGATGAGGATTGAGTCCGGGATTACTTGTGAAAACTGAATACATAGAAATTGAAGACATCAGCACATCTGCATTCAGATGTGTTGACAGAGCTGGCCAGTGTCATAGTTAGGCTTCTCATCATTACCCTTGAAAGGTCATAGAGATCAGGGAGGTCAGGGAGGTCCCTGGCAACTGGAGAAAGGCAAATATCACACCTCTACTCAGATAAGTGCAAAAGAACCAGCCATGAAACTACAGACCAGTTTGCCTCACATGTAAAAGGAAGATCACAGACCAATTCCTCCTGAAACAAATTTCTGGGCTCATGAAAGAGAAAAAGATGACCAGGAATCAGTCACTGAGGATTTACCATGGTTAAATCATGTCTGACCAACCCAGTTACATTCCGTAATAGAACAAATTGAGTTGTTGACAAAAGGAGAATAGTGGATGATGTTTAACTCAATTCTAGCAAAACTTTTGACACTGCCTCATAGTATTTTTATAGCCAAATTAGGAATTCACAGTCTAGATACACAGACTACCACATAGATTAAAAATAAAAAAGGTTAGATAGTAGTGGCTGGTAACTACTGTTGGATACTGTAGGAGTGTATACTATAGTCTGTTTAACATCTTCATCAATCACGTGGATTAGGCCAAGAGTGCCATTTCATCAATTTTGCAGATAACACTGAACTCGGCCAGGGGGACACAACACAACAAAACTGATACACTAGGAAGAACCTATACAGGCAGGAGGAGCACAACAACATGAAGCTTCTGAAATTCAACAGTAGCTCATGGAAGTTCAGAGTTTGGGACAGAAGAGCCCCCGTGAAGCAATGTGGCTGATAACCAGTTTGGGAGCAGCTCTGCCCAGAAAGACCTGTCAGAGAGCAAGCTAGCCACAAATCAGCAGCATAGCATTTTAGTAGAGAACTAATAGCAGCACAAGAAAAAAAGTTAATAATAAACTGGAATGAGCTCCAATGAATACCACCAGAATGATCAGGGGCTAGAGAACATGCCATGTAAGAACTGAGGGAACTTGATATATTCATCCTGGAGAAAAGATGACTTCAGGGAGCATAACAGACCCCTACAATATCTTTAGGTTATCAAGAAGACTGAGACATTACAGTCTCATCACTGTAATGTATGGCTGGAGGACAAGAGACAGCAGTCACAAATTGCATCAGAAAAGGTTCAAAGGAGAAAGTCGGATAAACTTTTTTCTACCATAATGGCAGTCAAGAAATGTAGCAGACTCCCAGAAAGCTTGTGCAATCTCCGTTCTTGGAGGTGTTCAAGACTTTACTGGTTGAGGCCCTTAACAACCTGATTTCATAGCTGATCCTGATTTGAGAAGAAGGTTGAAGTAAAGATCTTCTATGATGCCTTCCAATCTGAATTATTCTATGACATAACTTAACAGTGGCAACAACAAGGTCTCTCTCTTCCTTGTCTTTCCTCCCACCACTTCAGTCTCATTAGAATTTTAAGTAATCCAAAAGGCTCTAAATTCTTCCAAATTTTAAAGTTTTGAATAAATATCATCACTTCCTGGCTTTGACTTATTTCTTACATACATCCTATAGACTTATCTCTTATATAAAGATATAACATATATTTTAGCTAAACGAATACTTTATAAGTCCTCCTAATACCTATGTGCTTCTGCTTCAGCATGGTTGATTTTTTTTTTTATTTTAGCTATAGATGTTTACTTCTTATCCTTAAAGATGGCATTTGTCTATTTCAGTCCTCCAAAGTCACTCCTACTCTCATAGCTTTCAGAAACACAGTAAGAGAAGTTCCAATTTATTCTATGTCATGCCCTCACTCTTCAAGAAAAGTAAATTCACACAGAGAGCCAGATCCCTTGTTGCTTCCAATTTACATAGTGCTACTGGGTTCAGAGCTAATTAATAAATTATGCAACCCAGAAAAGTCTGTTTGCTTGGGATCTGTTACTACAACCATCTTTTTCTGAGAAAATAATTTCTCACAGTTTTAGATAGCTTCCAACTTTGGTATCATTTATTCCACATCAAGTCCAACTAAAAAAATTTCAAGTGTTCTATCACAATAAATGAAAGTAGCCAACACTTTCCAACATGTAAGACTTCAAGACAATCTTGTGGGACTCCTCCAGAAAAAGGGAAAATACATTAGGATGCCAAACTACGGCTTAAAATAAAATGTCGAGCTCCTGACGTTGTCATTAGTCCAAGGACCACAACCCTCAAAGGTAAGTAGATCGTAAGTTCTAATGATGGGATCCAGTGAAAGCAATCACTGATACTCATCAGCTTAACTGATACTTGTTTGCCTCAAAACATAAAAAAGGCAGGAGACAAAAGAGGCAGTACATGCCCACTGCATGCAAGTATCCAAAGTATACTAGTATACTGGTCCACCTGAGACCATCAGGTGGATGCCTGTTCTTTAAGCTCTGTTGACACAACCACCAAGTGTTAAATTGTGTTGGCTTCCACAGAAAGGTTTGCATTGTCTAAAATCAAGGAAAATTTTCTCAGTAGGCAGAAGCTGCTAGAAATAATTGCTTGAATCAACAAATAATTGAAAGTAGTTAAAGTACTGTCTGGATATTATACAAAGTTTATACTGATATCCAATTAACAAACAAAGCCAATGCCTTATGCATGTATGAGCTGCTCATACAATTCAAGGGCAACGTTTTGAGCTTACACAGAAAAAAAATAATAATAATAGAATAGTTCCAGAAGTTTCTAGACGGAAGGAGTAAATGGTACCTAGAGAGTGTTGGAAGACTAACGGTTCCGTGATTCATTACAGAAAGTCATACCATGTTGACAAGACATTAAAAGTTTTTCTAGGCTGAAAACTACTCCAGCTTCATTGACATTAGCCAAAAAAAAAAAAACAAATTCATCTGTTTCATTTGAGGATGCTGATTTTGTCTGCTCTAGCTGTAAATACAGATATGGACCTTGGAAAATCTGACCTTGGAATACTGGACCTTGGAAGGACTGAAGAAACAGTCCAAGAATGAGTGGGGTATATAAGATATTATCTGTGAATTTATCTGTGAAAAAATGAATTATGCATATTTTCTGGACCACCTGAATATGGCAACCTACCAGAAGATAAAAAATGAACCATATTCTGTATAAGAACAAGAAGTTACATACATGAAGAACACACAAAATGCAAATTGCTTCTTATGTAAAGCCAGTGACCCAACAATCTTCAAGTAAGGCTGTTTTGAGCACAAAATAATTTTTTAAATTAAAAAAAAAAAAAAAAGTCATTTCACTGATGCAGGCTCTCTACTTCAAGGAAACACAAATAACTTAGTTTAAGTTTAAAGCCATTTATGTTGCTAATACAGATTCATGCTCAAAGCAAGAACCACCAGGCAGGATGTTCTTTTTGGACCACAGAGAGTCTCAAAATATATTCAGTCAGCTTCCCAGCTGTTAAGACTGCAATCACGAAGAATCGTAATGTATTTCACATATTGTCACAACTTTTTTTATATGAAAATTATTTCATTTTATTAGGGAAGAAAAAAAAAGATTTATTTCTTTTAATATGGCTCTGGTTTACCTAAATGCATAATCTCACATTCAGACTTATTTTGTCCTTATTTTTATAAATAATAACACAGCAGATGTTTCAAATGTTACTAAAAACAGCTCTGTAACCATGTACATAGTAAGGATGAATTCAGTGCTCAAAGGTCCACAAAATTCCTTACCTGTACAAAATCCAGTTTCTTCTGTTTTCTGCTATTGTTTGTTTAAGTCAACATAAATACCTATGTGTACAGACCCATATAATCCCAGAGTGAAGGAAGTTCCACTTCTGCCTTTCTCCTACACATTCTAGCAGCTTCAATCTCCTTCCATGACCCCACTGTGCACCACCAACTTTAAGTCCTCTTAAACCTCTTCCTTCCCTAAACTTCACCTATTACTGTCCTTCACTTTACTTAACATTTTGCTTAGTTATCTGCCTTCCAACACCATTCTTTTGGTTGACAGTTTCTTACCCCACTATATACTTGATTCAGCCAAAGAAGACAATACAGAACTATGAATCCTCCTTTCTGCCTGGGGAACATAACAAAGCCATTCTTCCAAAAACTACCTGTTACCAGATAAAAGAGATTATGCTAAGTGGGACAGGAATTCCAGGTAATTTTGTCAGTCTGGTAATGATGAAGCAGCAAGGGAAGTCCAAAAGCAATCAAAAGGGACTTTAGAGCTTTGGGGTAACTACTTAAAGGATCAGAGGTGCAGGTTCTCTTTGCCTCTGTCCTTCCAGTGGGGGGGACCGATGCTGACAAGTGGGCTCATCACATTAACACGTGGCTTCGGGACTGGTGCAACCGGCAGAACTTTGGGTTCTTTGATCACGGGGAAGGTCTAAGTGACACTGGGCCTGCTGGCACCAGATGGGATGCACCTCTCTCAGAGAGGGGTAAGGATTTTTGCTCAGGAGTTGGCAGAGCTGATAGATAGGGCTTTAAGCTAGAGTTGAAGGGAGAAGTGGATAAAACCAGGCACGCTGGTGATGAACTAAGGGATGGTGTGCTAGAATCAGGAGGGACTGTGTGCCAGTGAGGTCCTTTAGTCAGCTCCACAAGGTGCTACGTGTAGGGAGACGCATTTGAAGTGCTTCTACACAAATGCAAGCGGTGTGAGGAATAAAATGGATGAGCTAGAAGTCTTGGCCCAGTGCCACAGCTACAACATCATTGGCATAAGCGAAACCTGGTGGGATGAGTCTTGTGGCTGGTGTGCTGCAATAGATGGTTACAGGCTCTTCAGGAGGAACAGGCAGGGTAGGCGAGGTGGCGATGTATGTGAAGCATGAGCCGGACTGCGTGGAACTTCAAGTTGGCAATGGCAAAGTTGAGAGCCTCTGGGTAAGGATTAAGGGACAAACAAAGGGGATGTCATTGTGGGAGTCTATTACAGACCACCTGGCCAGGACGACAATGCCAATGAATTATTCTTTGCAGAACTAAGAGATGCCTCGAGATCAACTGCCCTTGTCCTTATGGGGGATTTCAACTTGCCAGACATCAACTGGTATCACCACATGCCTGACATGAGCAGGTCCAGGAGGCTCATAAAGCACCTTGATGATAACTTCTTGGTGCAGGTACTAAGGGAGCCAATTAGGAAAGGTGCCCTGCTAGATCTGTTGCTGGAGAACTGAGAGGGTCTTGTGGGAGACATGGCAAGTGGCGGCCGTCTCAGTCATAGTGACCATGAAGTGGTTGAGTTTAGAATTTATGGTAACAGAAGGAAAAGTGCCACCAAAACTTCAGCCCTGGATATGGGGAAAGCAGACTTCAGGCTGCTCAGGGAACTAGTCAGCAAGGTTCCCTGGGAAACTGCTTTTGAAGGCATTGGCATCCATCAGTGCTGGTCAGTCTTTAAGCACTGCTTCCTAAAAGCACAAGATCAGGCGATTCCAAAATACCAGAAGGCAGGCAGGCAAGGCAGAAGGCTGACCAGGGATCTTCTACTGGAGCATAGGCAGAAAAAGAAAGTGTACGGCTGCTGGAAGGAGGGTCAAGTGATGAGGAAGGAATACAGGGATGCTGTTCGTGTTTGTAGGTAGAAAATTTGTGGGGCCAAAGCCCAACTAGAGTTGAAGCTGGCCAGGTCTGTGGGAGACAATAAAAAAGGTTTTTTTTAGATTTGTGAACAGAAAAAGGATAACCCAAGAAAACATAGGTCTGCTACTTGATGGGGAAGGTCACCTCACAGAAAAGGACATAGGACAGAGACGTTTAACGCCTTCTTTGCCTCCATCTTCAATGCAGATGATGGGCTTCAGCACCCTGGGTGCCCTGAGCTAGAGGACCTTGACAGTGGGAATGATAAACTCCCAACTGACCCTGAACATCTGCGGGAGTTGCTGCTCCACTTGGATCCATTTAAGTCCATGGATCCAGATGGGATTCATCCCAGGGTGCTTAAAGAGCTGACTGACACCACTGTGGGACCTCTCTCAATTATTTTTCAATGGTCATGGGAATCCAGAGAGGTCCTAGTAGACTGGAAGCTGGCAAATGTTGTACCAATTTTCAAGAAGTGCAGGAAAGAAGAGCCTGACACCTACTGGCCTGTCAGTCTTACATCAGTGCCTGGTAAAATTATGGAGAAGATGATTCTTGAAGTTATTCTTGCACACCTGGGGGGCAATGCAGTCATTGGTCCCAGCCAACATGGGTTCATGAGGAGTAGGTCCTGCCTAACAAATTTCATCTCCTTTTATGATAAGATCACCCATCTAGTCAACCAAGGGAAATGAGCTGACGTGATCTTTTTGGACTACAGCAAGCCTTTTGACACGGTTTCTCATTGGATCCTACTGGACAAAATGTCCAGCATACAACTTAACAAAGCCAGCATGTGATGGGTGAGCAATTGGCTGATGGGCAGGGCTCAAAGGGTTGTGGTAAATGGCACCACATGCAGCTGGTGGATAGTCACTAGTGGGGTCCCTCAAGGCTCCATTTTAGGGCCAGTCCTCCTCAATGTTTTTATAAATGATTTGGATGTAGGACTAGAAGGTGTTCTGAGCAAATTTGCCGACGACACCAAACTTGAAAGAGTTGTGGACACTGCTGAGTATGGAAAGGCCTTGCAGAGAGCTCTGGGCAGACTGAAGAGATGGGTGATCACCAAGCACATGAAGTTTAACAAAAGCAAGTGCCAGGTCCTGCACCAGGGACAGCGCAACCCTGGCTATCAGTACAGACTTGGCAACGAGACGCTGGAAAGCAGCCCCACAGAGAGGAAACTGGGGGTTTTGGTTGACAGCAAGCTGAATATGAGCCAGCAGTGTGCCCTGGCAGCCAGGAGGGCCAACCATATCTTGGGGTGCATCAAGCACGGCACTGCTAGTCAGTCAAGGGAAGTGATGGTCTCACTCTATTCTGTGCTGGTGTGGCCTCCCCTCGAGTACTGTGTGCAGTTCTGGGCACCACAGTACAGAAAGGACATGAAACTGTTGGAGAGGGTCCAGAGGAGGGCTACAAAGATGGTGAAGGGCCTAGAGGGAAAGATGTATGAGGAATGGCTGAGGTCACCTGGTCTGCTCAGCCTGGACAAGGGGAGACTAAGGGAAGACCTTATCACATTCTACAGCTTCCTCACGAGGGGGAGTGGAGGGGAAGGCGCTGATCTCTTCTCTTTGGCGACCAGCAATAGGACCCAAGGGAATGGTGTTAAGCTGTAACTGGGGAAGTTCAGATTGGATATCAGGAAAAGGTTCTTCACTGAGAGGGTGGTTGCACACTGGAACGGGTTCCCCAGGGATGTAGTCACGGCACCAAACCTGTCAGAGTTTAAGAAGCATTTGGACTGTGCACTTAGTCTGAATTTTTGGGTACACGGGTACACCTGTGTGGAGCCAGGAGTTGGACTCAGTGAACCTTATGGGTCCTTTCCAACTTGGGATATTCTATGATTCTATGATCGTCTACTCTCACACACTTCACACCTTTTCCTGTCATCTTCTTACTATGCCAAAACTTTCCACATGAATTCAAAACCTGTAAGTGAAGACTACGCACTATAAATACACAACTTCAAGACAGAAATCTTAAAGATTCATCTAGCTCCACAAGGTCAATAATTTTCATTATAATTCAAGTGTATAGTGAAAAAAATCTACTAAAAGCCTGTCATGTATGTTTTCCTACACCTCTCACACACACTGCAGGAGACAGAACCCTATTATAACTACCATTTTCAGTATTTTGCTTTGACAAATAATCTGCATAACAGATTGGTTATTTTCTCCACCTTCCCATGATACGTATGCTCCCAGTATGAACCCATTATTAACAGAATGCCAGGCACTTAGCCTTGGTTTGGCAAAGCGCATAGGATGGCTTTGTTTTCTACTGACAGAATACTATAGAGAATGTAAACTGTAAGTGCTACTCAAGCTGCCTACTGCCATTTTGCAGTAAATTTAGAAGATAACTTACATACTGAGTTTTTCCAGGTTCTCTTGGGCATTCTGTTTTTCTCTCTCATATGCATTTTCTACCTCTTTGAACTCCTTCCTGATCATTTCTAAATCCGAAAGAGTTTCTGCTTGACTGACTTTTTCTACCTGCAAAGCTCCTTCAAGATCTCGAATTCTTAGCTGCAAAGTGATAAAAACAAACAAACAAACAAACAAACAAACAAAAAAACAATGAAAGCAATGTTCTACGGACAATTATATTCTATTAATTCTATATTAATGCATTTATAGAAAAAGCACTGAAAATACACAAAAGTGTATCAATATAAACAGTCCAAACAGAAACAAACACATAAGCTGAGGAAAAGTGTCTTTTATAGTCCTTCAGTAGTGTCTGAGTATTTTGTCTTTTACGCTTTAGGTACGGTTTTCAGGGAAATTCTGTTTTTTAAGTCAGATGCATGGAAGCGGGGGAATAACAGCAAAGGCTACACTTCTGCTCAGCACAAAACACAAGCGTGTTTTGTGCTGAGCAGAAGTGTAGCCTTTGTCCACGTACATGAACATGGAATAAAACCTTACCAGTCATTAACTCATAAAAGAGAAGATCCTAACTTTAAGGAATGTTGCCCTCCCAGTTCCTTTGAAGATGGTGAAGTAGGGAAAGTAAATGAAGAAAATTGAATACCTCCTTTCTAGCGCATTAATCATCACTTAAAAAAAAAAAAAAAAAGTGCCTGTTGACTGAGCAGATCATGAGACTAGGAAAATAACTATCTCAGGAATGGCAGTACTTATTTTTGTTACTCAGAAAATAAAAAAAAAATAAAATATTTTTGTCTTCTTTTAAGATTATTTTTTTAAGAAGTGGGTTTTGGAGTTTTTTTAATACATTATAAAAGGTGTGAAAATGTAAGATTACTAAAGAATTGCTAGTTAAATTCTTCTTGTTTGCTTTTTAAAATAAGCCATAATTTTCTTACTTGGTCAAACCCCATATCATTTAAAGATTTAATATTCAGGTATATATATGCTACTTTTCCTCATACAATTAACCTTTCCTGGTAATTGCTGATACTATAATTTTGTTTGAAGCTGAAATCTACTCTGAAAAATCATATTTGGAACTGCAGTTTCAGGGTGCTTTGATTATCCCATTCCTAAAGAAGTTAGATATATCCACTGGGTGTTCTAGTAAGCATCCATTGAAAAGATATAAGACAGGATATTTGACTAGTATTATGGTGTTTAACTCCAGTGAAATACTTCCTTTTCCCACACTGTTTAAATGCTAGGAAAAATTATTCTCTCAAACGTACAAATGTAACTAAAATATTAATATAAAAAATAATGGTCCCTCAAAAATAGGTATGTTTCTATTCTTCCCTTTATGTATCAGCTATTACAGTTTTGACACAGTACAAAAAATATATATTTAATGTTCTTGTTGAGTAAAGTAAGTGGTCTTACCATTTTGGGAAGATTTTTTCTTTACATCTTTATCAACTCTTTTACTGTACACTTCCATAAAGTATTTAACAAACAGCTTACCTGGATGATTTCTGAATTGAACTTGGATTCCAAATGCGCTGCTCTCTCTGCTTCAGTGTTTTCTTCCAATTTCTTTATTCTCACTGTAGCTGCCTAGAAATACAGTTTGAAGAAATTTAAGTCCAGAAAGTAAATAGCACACAAAGATTATTCTGTTCATTCAGTATATTAGGACTCTGTATACCAACCTGGTAGATCTGAACTTGGAACTTGTACTTGGAAATGTGATATATCAAGAAATGATGTAAGAACTGTGATGTACCAAGAAATACATATCCAGATAATAATTTACTATTTTAGGCATGTAAACAATATTTTCTGTTTAGATAAAGAAATTAACATAACATTATGTTATTGCTGCATTGTTTTAGAATGAACAAAACTGTGGCTGAAATGAGAAAGTAAAAACATTAAACTTAAATGTTCTACTCGTTACCTTGCTATTTGCTTGTTCACCAAGGTTGTCACCTGAGGTAACACAACCCCATCCTATATGTTTCAAAATACAATGAGTATTTATCAACAGAGTACCTGCAATTTCAGTATTAAGACAGACAAAGCACCAAGAATATAGAGAATTCCTTAAACAAATATTGGTTTTGGCACGTAATTTCCAATTAATGTGATAAAAATAGGGCTTTGCAGCTCTAGACCTGTCAGTTTCTCTGCATCAAAAATTCCAGTCTGTAATGCTTCAAAGAACTAACTTCGTATTCTTTATTGTGTTCCCTGACCTATAACTATTTTATGTTTTAGTCTAGCAGACAGTATGCGTATGATCTTTTACCAAATATCTAATTTAGTCAGTTAGCACATGTCATTATACAAAAGAACATACAGATGTATGCATAGTTTAAGCAATAAGTCTGAATTAGACTTGTGAATCTTTCATGTCCATTCTTTCAAAATTGAGAAAAGCAGAAGAATGCAAATAACTATGCTAAAAATCTACTGTGAAATTTGGATTGGCCACCAAAAGTTCAAACGGTAGGTTATTTTTTTACTTAACTTTTTGTTGTTTTTGTTGCTTTTTTTTTTTTGTCTTCAAGTGTTTCAAGCTGAAGAAAAATCGTCCAAGTTACATTAAACACAAAAGTGATCACCAGACACATACATACAGATAAAGGTCTGAACAGAGTTTCATCTGGAAAAATATTTTTATCAAAAGCAGTAACCAAAGATCTGATACAACAGGAACTTGCATGTAAATTTAACTACATTGTTTTCTATCAATAAAATCTTTTCACTGTGATGGATGACTGAATTGAGAAAAAAAATATATCCCAAATTGTCTCTTGGTTTCAAGTTAAATTAGGAAGACCAAGAAAAAGGAATTAATATCAAGAAGCCATTTAACATGAGCACATTTCAGGTTACACAAATACAATCAAAGTTATTGATTTTGGAAATGTAAAATAAAGTAATAAGCATGTGAGACTGCATCTTGATTCCAAACATTTAAGAGGAGAAACATTAACAGATGTTAAAACAAAAGTTCTTGGCAATAAATTGAAACTTCATTTGTATAATCACATACACACACACAAAAAAAGGAAAGATTTTTAAAACTGATGTCCATAGAAGGCCTATTAAAAAGAAAAGCAGCAACAGCACAGAGCTTACCAAACCTACTCCACAGTAAGATCTGTCAGAAGGTTTAGACTTTTTCTCTTCTCGGGAATTTTATCTGCTTACCATAATTATTAAATAAATAAGTCCACAAATCCTGCACAAACATTCCCCCTGTACTTCTATTTTTCTAAGACTATTCTCAGAAACAACTTGGTTTAGACTCTTAACAACCTCATTCTTTCCATACATCAGCTCTTACTCCCCTTTAGCCTTAATGCAGAACTATCAAACTACCTCCTGGATCAGTTTGGAAGGACCCCCTTAGCATTCTCCAACTGATCAACAGCTATCAACAGAATGGTTTTACTAAAGAATACTGCCACCCTAGTAAAAGTAGTCAGTAAACAATATATATAAGTGAAGTGGATTTCATTTCTTCTGTAGTAACTCACAGAAAGTCAATCTTTGATTAGAAGAGTATAGGGAAGAGCAAGATAGGTACTTATCACAACATTTAGCATGAGAAGTAAAATTATTTTAAAAAATTAAGACGTGAAAACTTCACTGGGAACATTTCATGACATACACTCAAGGGCAAAAATGTTTTTCCATCTTTGGTCAGCTTGCTCAAGTGTCTATTTATATATCAAAGAAAAAAAAGTGATTCTGCAGGTTTTTAGGCATAACTTAGTAATTCACATGTTCTGTACTACATTAGACTACAGAATCCTTTTTTGTTTCCTGAGCATCAGTCCAACCAAGAACTTCACTCTGTTCCTTCCTGTCGACCTCTCCTCATCTGAAACAAAAGAGCTTTCTGCTTGTTGCAGGTCACTATCACAAGGGTTAATTGACTTTCACAAATAGAGGCCCCCTAGGACAATGAGATTTCATCAGTCCCAAGAAGAAAAGTGGAAACAGAGAGAACAAATAACAGCTTGATTGAGGGCATCTGCAAGAATGCAAAACTGGAGCAACCCTCATCTCCAAAACAGATCACATATGTATCATTTCTTGGTATAGTTCTTTAAAACTAGAGCACACTTCTTTAAGCCGACATGACAGACACTAACTGCAAGGGAAAAGTAAAGGTCCAAAGGAAACAAACTGTCAAAAAATACACAACTTCAGTCCTAAAAAATGTGAAACAATGAAGAAAGAGAGGCAGGAGCAATCATACACCTTAAGAAGTACCAACACATCACTCTTTTACTCTTTGAATTAAGAGCAAATCCATTTAAAAAGACATGTTTGCAGATGGTTCATTTGCTTGAACCATCGCAGTTACTGAAGAATTAACTTGCATAACTAGCAAGCCTAAAAAGGGAAGTACTGGGAAAAGCAGTGTTTCATCTACAGAGATTCTTAATAATCTCTGGAACGTGAGAAACAGGCTTCTAATTAGAGCTTGGAACAAAAGACAACATGTCTAGGCTGTAGTTAAGAGGTATGAATCCTAGACACCAATCAAAGACGACCTAGATGCACCTGGCATGTATCCAATGGAAAGCAATCAAAAGATACTCAAGACAGTGAATACAGGAATATTATATTATATTATAGAAATCAAAAATAGGTGGGAAAATAATAGAATCTTACAGATAATCTCCCCATATAAAGACCTGAGCAAATTAATTGTTCAAAATAGGGGTTTCTTTGCAAGGTTAGGAATCTCAATTCCTGTCCTTATTTTTGAAGTTCACCTTCTAGAGTATGATTCTTCAAAGTCTTAAGTCATAGCAGTAGTTTGTCACCACTCTGATTTTTAAAATCTTGCTTAAATGAGTTTACTGAAGCTTCAAAAAACACGGACCTAGGGAGAGGACTGAAATATATTTTCAATCAAGTCAAGTCATTGTAAGGGACCAGACAAGAAGTGCCACTACTTTCTTGGATTGGGAGAAACCGAAGATGACGATTGAACTATATTCTTCTCAAATGTCTTGAAAGATTATTCTGGTAAAACTCAACCTTAGTTTATCAGTATAAGCAGCTCTCTTATCCAGAATAGCCTCACATGTTTAAAAGAGCTTGCAGAAAAGTTACACGTGTAAATTGGGGAAATAACATAGATGTTGTCTGTGTCTGGTACAACAATGAATATTCTTTTTCCAGAGGTCTGTGACTTGATTGCTACAGCTTCTGGTTCACCATACATTTAGCAAATTTAAGCAGTCATATGCCAGACAATTGAATGGAAAATCTGTGGGAAAACAGAAACTGCAAGAGATGTATTTCCAGCAATCAGCACATACACCTTGCTAAACAATTGAAAGACTTATCAAATACAGAGAAGTTCACATTTGCTTAGACTGCTATACAGAAAATAATTTGGGAATTACTGTTTATCTAAGTGCACATCAGACAGAAAAAATGTACGTGGATTCCAAACTGAGACTGACGATCTATTTGGGAACAACAGAACCAAAAACTAAAACTAAAAATACACCATACTGACTATTTTGCTAGTAAAGTTTTAAACAGGCTCTATTGATCTTTATAAACACTTCTCTCCACACTGAGAAGCTGCATACTCTGCCAGAGAGAATGATGCATTATGCACTCCATGAGGGAAAGAAAGAGATGTCAGGGATGAATCTAACCTGTAACACGATATGAACAATTCCAGAAGGAGAAGTGGGATGAGGAGTTCCACTTTCCTTTCTGATAAACAGAAAGGTAACAAACAGGAAAAAAAAAAAATCTGCTGGTACCAGAATCACATTAGCCAAACCTCTTTGAATCTCACGGAAGATGAGGATCACCCTCCTTGCAGAACCATGTATCCAAAAACTTTACACAATGCCTTCATACAAAGAATATGCTTGAAAACAACCTGCAGGTCTCAGACATACAGATCACAGTCTCTCAGTTGGGAATCAAGTGGGAATACTTTCTATTTTAGCTTGGAATGCCTCTTTTCAGGTCCAAGCCAGCCAGAGAGGTATATCTCAAGGATAGATCCAAAAAAGTGTATTCTCCAGTGTTTGCATATTCAACATTGATATAAAATTGGTTATCCAGTAAGATGCAGTAGTCGAAGAGCTCATCTGTGACTTCCCTGTGCACCTGCAGGATATCTGAAGACAGGCATCTGAAGACAGGCATCTTAAGAAAGGTACTACACAGAAACTCGTGGAAACTCCAAAGTTTCCTCGGATATTCAAACTGAGCCAAATTAGGTCTTAATTTAAAGGACAAAGTATCTCACATCTGTTTCCACAAGAGCACAGACACAATCGTGTCTTTTGAGAAATGGCAAATAAAAATTACTAGAGAAACTTCACTGCAAGCTTTACAATTCATGGGTGCAACTATGCTTTATGGTTAGACTATTTCCTTTAATCCCTGAAGGTTCAGCCACATTTTCCACTGGCCTGTTGAATGCCAATGCTAATGTGGTTTCTAGGAGACATTTTGCACATGCTAACAGTTTGCAGTACCATTTTCCATGCTGGCCTGTGTGGCTTCCACTTTTCTCTGCTTCTCACCCTTCTTTTAAGCACTGAAATTTTTGTGAATACTCGGGAAGTGCATACTGAAAGAGTAATTCAATATCTTACACTTGTACAATGCCACAGCCATGAAAATGGAATCCTTTGATATTTACATTTACATCAAAATACCTGTTTTCAGAGAAAAGAAAAACAAAGAAAACAAAAATATGAATGTATGTTTACAACAGTTACTAAGTTTAGATACTGTAACAGAAATAATTTTTATCTTCTCTGCTTCTATTTAGATCACTTCCGCATGATTTTTCAGTTTCATTTTTACTAACAAGCTCTCAGGATACTTACACATCCCATGGCTGAGATCCAGTCCCTAAGGGCAATGCTCAGCCAAGATACTGTTTTCAGTGAAGATAGATGTGTCAAATCAGCATCATCATCCACACACTCTATTTGTGTGCTTCCATATTCAGATTAAGATCTTAATTTCTTCCAACTTAAAAGCATTTCCCTATGAATCCTAATTGAAATCAGGAGGTCAGGTCTAAGCACATCTTTGGGAAATGTACTGACCATTTCCACCTAGTGTTAGAAAGGCTAGTGCTTCTTGATCATGGTAAGGTGGAGCCATCTCCTGTCCAGATAATAAACAACTTTTTAGTAACTATAAAAGTACATAACTACAAGCGTAAGGGAGCTCAGCTAATCCTCACTGAACATCTCCTATATATGAAGTCTAGAGTAACATACGTCATTGACAGAAGAGCCATATTTGACCTGTGCAACACCGGATCAACAACTGCATTGGCATGGGAGTTCCAAGATCACCCATGTACTTGGCTGTAAAAAAAAAAAAAAAAGTAAAAACTAGGACTGTTAAAACGATACAGTTTGGTTGACTTTGATTAAAGTCCAAGTTCATTCTATTCTGCAACTGATTTGCAGCTGCTCTCCCTTTCTACCGTACCTTGAGGGGAAAAGGATGTCCCTTCTGGTTCCATGCTCCATAACCCATAAACCCTGTAAGAGCACATTAGCTGACACTGTTACTTTATATATGAACACAGACAAGATTTACATGTGCTTTATTGCTAGCTCCTGTTAAGGTCTACAGAAGACAGTATTGGGTTTTGGTCTGATAGCAAGTTAAGAGTGAACAGCCTTCAACCTCAGCTTGAGTAATACAATGAAGTACGAGATGATAAAGGGGAATATCCTCTCAGAGATGAATTCCATTACATCAGTGAACTTGTCACTGAAGAAGCCTAAACTTCAGAGCCACCACACAGGTATCGTTATGAAAACTGCAGCTCTTAGAGGGGATACGAGACAGTCACAGTAGCTAGAATTCCAAGATAGGAGGTGTGCATTATGGACACATGAAAAAGCCATCAAGTGTGTAGGCATAGAAGACAGGAAAGAGTTTAAATTTCAAGCAGTGACACTGTTAACTAGTGAGGAATGTGTTCTCTATCACACTCCTTGGGGCTTTTTCAAGTTTTTCCTATGAGACCTATCTAACTTACTTTACACTGTAATTCACAGTGAATTTACTAGTAACACATAAAATTAAAAAGCAGGTCTTTTTTTCTCTTTTTTTTTTTTTTTTGGTTGGTTGGTTTTTGTTTTGTTGGTGGTGGGGCGTGTGTTGTTGCTTTTTTTTTTCTCCACTCTTACTTTGATTTTATCTGGGACCTCAATTTCTTGATTCTCTGATTTGGATACAGTAAGAAATTTAGTGCACCTGCAACCTTGAATTATTACATGTGCCTACACCTTCTGTAAGTACAGAGCTGGACATCACTCCAACAAGTTTTCTTTGCAGTCATCTTCCCACCACAGAAGCATTACCAAATTATTGCAAGATGATGCATTTAGCAGGACATGAAAAGGTCAATATACTTAATGGAGGTTGATGGGGAAAGGCATTAGGAAAGCTAAGGGACTCATCTTTAAATGGCAACATATTCAAAGTCTCCAAAATAAAATGCACAAAGTTATAGGACATATTTCAGGACTCATGAGAAAGGCTTTAAAACCTTGAGAGGCACTGAGCTTCAGCTTACTAAAAGTTGGCAACCCCAAACACAAAACAAACAATAGAAAATCATTGCATTTCTATGAACAAGACAAAGAGACTGAAATTTATGAACTAATAATTCTGTTTCTCGTGATAAAAATCCCGATTCTCCTCTCCTCACTGTTCATCAAACAGATTTCCCTCCCAGCTTTTTGGCAGCTAAACACATCACAAGAAACACTGTTTATAAATACAAATTTCTTTATATTTCCCAAGAAATCATCTTTCCAGAGCACTACAGCAACGGGCTAAAATAATAGACTCTGCTTCCAGAATACTTATATTTGTAACTTGTAGAATCTTGATGAGTTCAATACAAATATATCAATAATTTGTTTGACTGCTGTATCTTTGGCTAAAGATGAAGAACACTGACAGGGTTTCCACTTCAATTTTTTCTGGTACAGTATGTGCTCAGAAGGACTCCAAGCCCATGCAATGGGCACCACATTCGGTACCGTTGCAAGCTAAAACTAGCAGGTTAGACATGATACCAATAGCTATCTTGCAGCAGAATAAAGGCAAGCTTCTGCAGAATTGCCAAGAATGAATAGTCTAATTCCAGAAACTAGAGATGGGCTCCAGAAACTAGAAATGTACTCCTTTAGACCATGTTCAGAATAATAGGAAGTATAAAACCCGAGTAACATTTCAAAAATAATAAAAGGGGGGGGGGGGGACTTGGGTGGACTGGCCGGCAAGACTTTTTTTCCTCCTTACTCTCTTTATAATGTAATGCATTAGAATTAATCATCTCCAAGAGTGTCAAAGTACAAGAAGAAAGATTCTAAATTTACCATTTCTATTCATTACTGTAACCTGCATTTTTTCATGGACTTCTCCCTTACATCCAGCAGAGGGTAGTAAACGAACAGCTTTGTGAACTCCAAAAAATCATCCTGACTGCATATCAAGAAGTACTGTATAGCATAAAATTAAAGGGCTGACTTGTAATTAGAATTATCCTACTCACTACACAAATCACCTTAAGATGTTTACTACCACCATGAAAAACTTAAGCACACATTTTAAATTTAATGCCCATTAAAATGAGGTATTCTGCATGGATACTGAAATAAGAAAATCCCACGAGCCCATTTTCCCATTAAAAATAAACAAAAATAGAGATATTTAAAAAAAAAATCAATCTATAAGGTAAATATTCCATGAAGATAAATAAAGAAATACAGGGGAACTACTTGAATAAATGCACTGCCTTCTAACTGGGGTTTTACTTTCAGGCTTCTATATCTGAAAGGAAATCTGTCTCAAATACTAACACTACAGGCAAAAATAATGTTTGTATTTTAACCACAGCATGAAGAACAGGTTATCAGAACTTTATCTGTATTTCTAATAGTTAGTACTTACTCGCATAGACTGAGGACCTTTAAATTGACAGCTTTAAAAAGAAAAGCACAGAACCTTGCAAGAGTAGCACTAGGTAGGCAGAACTGCTGAGACCTCAACATTTTGGCACACAGTGAGAACCACTGCCCAGACTTTGTTGCCCTCCTTTAATGCCTTTTCCACAATGCACAGGAAGAATTTGGCAACTAAGAATGTGATCCATAGGTGCTATCATGCTAGTGAGGAGGCTGCTTAATTTAGGGAGGAAGAAATTCCACTGACAGTACAGCAGGTTATATCCAGGCAATCTGTATTGCTCATATATATTCCAGCAATCTCCAGGCTTCACAGAAGCACTTCTTTCTATGTGGGAATGCATCATGCCCATTTAAAAGAGCACCGTCCTTTATTTCAAACAACTGGGAGGGAAGGCTGTGCTCAGTTCCCCTCCTTTATCCAGCAGGGCTGTCCTTGAATACTTCAGCATTTACTTTCCTTACAATCTCCAAAGAGAAAGTTCCAATAACCATACTACAGAGTTGAAGAAGAGTTTATCTGGTCTCTTTGGCTGAGGTTCTTCCACTCTCTTTCAGCATGAAGAACATATAGTATGTCTGCCTGACTGTGTTCCAGAATGTCAGAGAAGCAGAATGACAAATTTGTAAGCCAAAGCGAGGTTTTGAACAAGAAAGGTAGCAAATTAATTTTTATGCTCCGCTAATACTAAAATGCTCCTCTATGTAAAGTTTCTGCGAGAGAAATAAAGGTGAGAGGGCAATTTAAAACAGATTTTATGATCCTGAATTTTGAAGTTCAGAACCCTGAAGGAGGCAGCTTTTCATAACCACGGAAAACGCAAAAACAAACTTCTGTAAAACAGAGATGCAGAGTACAGTCACCTTGTACAATGCAGACAATGCTGTCACAAACCCTGGAATTTGAGTCCATTCAGTATGAAGTCTACAGCAAGCCATACTATGAGCTGAAAATATTTAGTGCTTCTGCTTCTTACAGTAAAGGCATTTTCAAAATATGCTTATTAGTTAATCTCTCTGACTTCGAGATACCACTATATGCTCTTTCAGACATTTGCATACATGCAATTTACTTTTGAGATGGCAGTGAAATGCAAGCTGACTACAGCATACCCGCTGCAGTTTAACTTAGGCTTTTTCTTTTATTATTATTCATGTGGACTTGCACTTATTTGCTTAAACCTTCCTATTCAAGAGCATTTATCACAAACCCCTTCATCACTGATTAAACACCTACACTTACAAGTACCACAAGACTTTCTTCTATGGCGTGAATATGTTGTTTTCTCACTAGAGAGTATTGAGAGATCAGTACATTAACATAATTCTAATAAAAATTAAGCAATAATTAAAATATCTTCCTCGATTGTTGTTAATAGATAGTATTCTCTGATAAAACCATCTCCAGGGCACAGTTACATCTTTAATGTAAAAAGATGTAACTAAAAGTTACATCTTTAATGTAAAAGGAAGTCTAAGAGCTTCCTTTTCAAATTTACGGAGGGTAAATACACCCAATCAAATTATTTAAACAGAGAAATCATTGCTTGCCTTCCTCTTCTTCCTTTCATCTCATAATTCCTATGTTAATAAGCCACTATGTCACAAAAAGAAACAAAAGAAACAAACAAAAACAAGCAAACAAACAAAAACTTGTGAAAGCAAAAAAAAATCTTTGTTTTAAAAGGGCTATTCAAGCTTCCCAGTACACAGCACTTTCCATCTGAAGGCAATTCTGCCTAGGCCAATATACACAGCTTGCAATACCTGACAATAGATTTCCTGTAGATCTCTTTGAGGGCACAAATGTCTACCTTGTTGGTCAATAATCAGTGTTTTGAGTTGATGAGCTTTTATGTTCCCTGTAGGAATTTTCTTTTGTACTTCATCTTTAATGCAGTGCTCTAACTTCCTAGCAATCAATGCTTTAAACACTTCTGCCTTTCAGGGGAAAAGTAAGAGAACACAGCTAAAAATTGTATGTCACTTACTCCTTTAAGGACCCCTATTATCCTGCAAGTACCAATTCTTTACAGTTGATTGCAGAAAATATTTTCAAACACCTTTGATAGAAAACTTACAACAAAGTAAAGAATCATTGGGTCACCATACTTCTCTGCAGTGACAAGGGTTCTACCAAGAATGTCTTCGTTCAGACCACACGCTCAGACAAGGTGGTGTATTGGGTTTATGTGGGAAGGTTTTATAGCAGGAGAGCCACAGGAGTGGCCTCTGTGAGCAGAGCCCAGCAGCTGCCCCGTATCAGACCAGAGCCAGTTTCAAACAGCTCCAAAAAGGACCTGCTGTTGGACAGAGCTGAGTCAGTGAGCAACGCTGGTGGAGCCTCTTGGAGAGCAGATTGAAGAAAGGGAGAAAGAAACCTGCTGCACAACAGCAGCTGGGAGAGAGGAATAGGAAGCAGCCCTGCAGACCCCAGGGTCAGTGCAGCAGGAGGGCAGGAGGTGCTCCAGGCACGCAGCAGCAGTTCCCCTGTGGGCTGTGGAGAGGCCCCTGGTGGAGCAGGCTGTCCCCCTGAAGCCCATGGGTCCCACATGGAGCAGATCTCCACACTGCAGCCTGTGCAGGAGCCCCCAGTGGAGCTTTTAGGACAGTCTATGGGTTACTCCCATGGACTAATACTCTTTGGTTTTGCTAACCTTAGAAAGACTCCCTTTTGTTTAGAAACTGAATTATGTTAAACAGTTATGTATAAGAACTACTAAGTAGTTCTTAATAGTAAAAAATAATCAAGCTATTCCCAACTTTGATTTCTGAATTCAGAAGTTGAGATAAGCGACAGGCTAGGATAATTACTAGAGCTACTGGACTCAGTAGCTCTGTGGAGTCACAGCTGCAAAATCCACATTCATACCACACCTGGCTGGGAGGAAAGTAGCCAAATAATGAACCCCCAGTAGTCTAGCATATACTTAAGCTGGAGATCCCAGAAGTCTCAGAAAGAATAGCTTTGGTCTAGTGGACAGGAATAAGCTTTCCCATAACTGGGATCAGGAACAAGCCATAAATCCAGCGATTTAGTTGGAGAGCCTTTGGAGACCCAATTTGTTAAAATGGCTTCCTGTGAAAAATGCAGAAAGATCACAGTAAGTCTTCCTGCTCATTTAATCCTATTCAATATCATGGCAAGAGACATTTTGTAAAAATAAACCAAAGCTATTCAGCTGGTCTGCAAATTCTGCTATTACGCTTACATCACATATTCTTGTTCCTAGAAATTACTAATCATAAGGCATCTCCCAAGCAGGGAGGAAAAGGAGGAGGAAATGAATTATTCATATAAAATGATTCTTTGGAAGACTGAAGTCTGACAGAACCATGTTTATACATGAAGATCAAAGAAATGCAAGTCCCTTCCTAAGTCTGGAAAGGGATTTTATGCGTTCCTCTGGTTTGAAGGCAGAGAGTTTTGACCACTCAAACATGACAGTAAGGGAATCATGACTACTCTAAGATGCGAAGTATTACCAATTGCTAACTGAAAATGTAACCTTATTTTCCTCTCTTCTTTCATGTTGCTATAATTGAAGATACAACTCAATCTGAATTTAGTAATATTTATAAAAGGCAAGTAGCAGCACTGGGTGCACAGGGAGTCTACACTCTACCAACACGCACACATAAACATCGAACTTTCTGGTTGTGGCCCCACACGGCTCTTTAAGGCCTCAGAGACTGCTCGCCAGGTGCCGAGCAATCCCACTGCAGCCTTGTCATTTTTAGTAGCAGAGTCCCACACCTTGGCCTCAATTTGGTCCCATATTTCAGGATCATAAAGTGTCTGATTGTTAATAAAGGGAATAAGCTGTAAAGTTACCAGGACAGTCTTTGTTCCTAAGGACACATGATTCCCCATAATGCGCAGCTGCTTACCAGTGAGGGGCAGTTGTGTGTGCGGCTCCGCTTCTCTCAGCCTGAGCTTCTTCCCAGCTCTGGTGTGCAATTTCCAGCAACTTCCAGAAGCTCAGTACGAGCTTCTCTGAGCAGTTTGCTGAGTTTGGCCAAACCTATCTTCATGAGGCGATCAATGTGCCTGTTCCTGTCCTGGTCCCTGTTCTGCTAGCCTGTCCCTATTCGTTCCTTTTTCCTACTTCTTTATTGATGACATAACTTCATTACATCTTGTTGCCTTTTTTATCTTGAGGACAGGCTCCCCTCTCATACCCTTCTCCCCACAGCAGTCCTTTTCAAACAACTTTTCATTGGTCAAGCAACTTTGCCCAACAACCAGCAAACACCCAGCAACTTCCATACCTTAATGACTGGAGAACAAGCAACCCCAGACTGCATGGTGTCTCCTGAATCACCCTTCCTTGTGCCCTCTAAACTCTTTTACATTCCTGATGGCCTCATTGTTCAGACTCTGATGGTATCACCAACCATGGGGCTTGTTGACCCCCACGGCCACACTCCCACATCTCCCCTTTCTTTATTAATATCAACCATCTTCTTGACACAAATTATTAATCCATGTATCACAATGTGCAGGCACTATGGTATGATTTTTTTCATCTGAAAAATTAACAAGGACCATGTGAATTTAGAATGGGAACCTAAAGCAAACCACAATATTGTAAAAACAATACACACAGAAACAAACTATATTTAAACTAATCCCCTAACGTCTCCTGTTGTATCAATGCAATACATGGGTTTCCTCCAATGACATATACAAAAATTATAATAATGTAATACATAGCTATTCACACTCTCCCCACACTTAAAAAAATAGAGATATTTATCTCTTCAGGTACATCTTCCAGAACTTAAAAAAATAAACTGGGAAAAGCATGTGCAAGGAAAATAATGACTAGTTTGTTGGAAAACAGTACATCAAAACTTAAAATCATTTTATACTGGAAAGTAGTTAACATCAGTCAGACTCTAATTGACTAGAATACATCGAGCCAGTTACGCATGTCAAAATCAGTTGTAGGATTTCAGAATCTTAGAGAAGTCTCGGAGCTTTTCCAACTCCTATGCATATGAAACTTCGCCAGAGTAACACCTTAGTCACCTGCACTTAAAAGGTACAAAGACAAACATATTTCACTATGTTTCTATATTTCACTATATATACATCTATGTGTG
The DNA here is from genome assembly GCF_964035555.1 of Netta rufina. Lineage (NCBI taxonomy): Eukaryota > Metazoa > Chordata > Aves > Anseriformes > Anatidae > Netta > Netta rufina. Next base: position 30,814,655 of record NC_140126.1, on the reverse strand, counting down.
CATATATGCACACTTACTACATATATATGCCTATAAAAACATTGCTGATGCAAAATAGTTTATTAATTTTATATATATAAATGTGTGTATAAACAATATAATTGCACAAGTAGTTTAAGAAAAAACTCTGGAGTGCTTCTGGGAAGGAATATTATCTTCTGGCTAACCACAGGGTGATGCTATTGCACTTACTGTTGAACTCCAAAGCTTTCTTCTATTATGGAACAGATGGCATACAAAGCACACCCTATAAAGCACACTACAGAACCTGTTAGAAATAAGAGGGATTACTTTCCCTCCAGTTCATGTAAACTTTTTGGATTTCAGCATAGCTTTCAATACTGTATCTCAAAGTATCCTTCTGGGCAAAATGTCCAGCCAGCATACAGCTAGACAAACACATAATATGATGGGTGAACAACTGGTTGATGGGTCAGGCTCAAAGGGTTTATTTAGTAAATGGGGTGAGGTCAGACTGGTGGCCAGTCACTGGTGGGGTTTTGCAAGGCTCCATTTTAGCCTCTTCTCTTTAATGTTTTCATAAATGACGTGGTACCAGGACTTAAAGGTCTGCTAATTAAGTCTGATGACAACACTAAATTGGGAGGAGTTGTTGACTCCCTTGAGGGTAGAGAGGCTTTGCAGAGAGATGTTGTTGACAAACGAGAGGGCTGGGCAATCACCAACTGCATGAAATTCAACAAGAGCAAATGCCAGATTCTGCACCTGACACGTGGCAGCCCTGGCTGTATGCACAGTCTGGGGGGACCAGAGGTTGGGGAACAGCCCCACAGGAAGGGATCTGGGAGTTCTCGTCAGTGTCAAGTTGAACATGAGCCAGCAGCGTGCCCTGGCAGCCAGGAGGGCCACTGTGCCCTGGGGTGCATCAGGCACAGCATCGCTAGCTGGTCGAGGGAAGGGATTGTCCTGCTGTGCTCTGTGCTGGTGCAGCCTCACGTTGAGTAAGTGCAATTTAGGCAACACAGTGTAAGAAGTAAATCAAAATATTAGAAAGCATCTAAAGATGGTGAAGGGCCTAGAGGGCAAGACGTATGAGGCACAGCTGAGGTCCCTTGGTTTGCTCAGCCCTGAGCAGGCTGAGGGGAGGCCTCATGGCAGCCTACAGCTCCCTCAGGAGGGGAGCGGAGGGGCAGGCGCTGAGCTCTGCTCTCTGGGGACAGTGACAGGACCCGAGGGAACGGCATGGAGCTGGGACAGGGGAGGGTCAGGCTGGGGGTTAGGGAAAGGGTCTGCACCCAGAGGGTGCTTGGGCACTGGGCCAGGCTCCCCAGGGCAGCAGTCAAGGCACTGAGCCTGCTGGAGTTCAAGAACTGTTTGGACAACGCTCTCAAGACACATGGCCTGATTTTTGGGTGGTCCTGTGTGGACTCTAGTACTGTAGTCAATGATCCTTGTGGGTCCCTTCCAACTCAGGATATTATTTGAATCTATGGTGACATATCTGAGAGACATATTTCAATAGGTTAACCTGACTTCATTTCCATGCTTACCTTAGGATGTTCATAGCCAAGTTCACAGTTACAGCTCTTGAAATGCAGCTTTTCCAAATGGGATTCGTGCACCTATTCAGAATCTCACTTCTTTGTATGTACTACAACCAATATTAAACTTCATCTAGTTTTCATTTCATAGCTTGGGATATCTTGGAAATATCTTTAAAACTTAAAACAGTTTACCTTTGGAGTGAACAATTTTCTAGCTTTACTACATTTACAAACCAAATACCTGCCTCTGCAGATCACCTTTACTTCTGCATACGCGTCCCCTGACACAGAATACAATGTCCCAAGCAATCCATATCCTCTTTCAACCCTGGGCCAAACATCACTTAAGAATCCTGTCATCACAGTGGGTTCCATAACACTGTTTTGTCTCCTTACTATACAAGTGATATTCATGTTTAGAGGCTACTGTGCGTCAGGCTAGGGAAGTCAAAAGGGAAATGAAGTCATGGACTGGGTCTTGGGCTTCCCTGATTCTGCTACCTCAGCTCTGAACCACAGTACAAGTGGGCCTCAACACCATAGTACACTGGTAGCTTGGTTTAGTTTCTAACATTAAGCCAGCTATAACACGTTCCATCAAAACAAGGAAGACTGCAAAACAGTAAGCATAACTTTGTACAGCTTTATATATTCTTCAGAAACATGCTGCAATATTTATCTATTTGTGAGACTTGTTTTTTCTCTACCAGGAGAAAACCCAACACACCACATAGACTTGTTCACCAAAAAAAGTTCCAAGCATCATCTAATGCAATTCATCTTTCCAACTATTAATACACCATACCTGCAAAACACTTTCCAGTTTGGTTCTCTCCTTAAGAAGCAATTCATATTCATCCTTGCATTTTCTGAGAATATCATCCTTTTCATTTGCAAGTCTTTGCTGTTGTTCTTTCCACTTTTGTTGAGCAATATGAAATGCTTTCTCAGTCTCTACCACTTTCTGCTGAAGTTTTTCATTCGATGCTATTGTTTTCAGAAAAATAGAAAGACAAATGTTACTGCTAAGCATGTTCAGAATAAAAAAGTATAACATATGCTGGTTTATCTGTGTATTGTGATATTCTGTGAAACATGAGAACATTAACATTTTGAGCACTGGAGAACACCACTTCCTCAATAAAGAAACAATAAAATTTTGAGTTTCTGTAGTACCTTTCACACAAGGACATAAGGATGCTTCAGAGGTTTTTATAAACTGAAACCCTTCTCCTCTCGTAAAAGACTAAAAACCTGAGATAACTCAAGTGAGGTCTTTATAACACGGAGGACAATTTCAGATTTCTACAGTACTTGGCTGGCTAATTTCCATATTTCTATCTGATAGATGCTGGTCTCTAGCATTTAACTTTGAGCTCAGTTAAAGACAATTAAAGACTTTAAAGGCATGCATCTGCCTAATAAAAGGAACTATAAGAAAACCATGCTGAGTGATGCTGTTGAGATGCTGGAAGAAAAAGATGACATTCAGAAGAACACAGATGGCCTTGGGTGCTGGGCCTATATGAGCCTTTTGAAGTTCAACAAGGCCAAGTGCAATGTCCTGCACCTGAGTCAGGGCAATCCTAGGCATGAATACAGGCTGGGTGATGAGTAGGTAGACAGCAGCCACGCAGAGAAGGACTTGGGGCAGTGGTGGATAAAAAACTGAACACAAACCGGCAAACCATATGCTGGGCTGCATCAACAGAAGCTTGGCAAGCAGGCTGAAGGAAGCGATTCTCCCCCTCTGCTCTGCTCTTATGAGACCCCACCTGGAGCATTGCATTCAGCTCTGGGGCCCCCAACATAAGAAGGACATGGACCTATTAAAAGAGGTCCAGAGGAGGGCCACAGAGATGACCGAAGGGCTGGAGCACCTCTCCTGTGAAGACGTGTTGAGTTGGGATTGTTTAGTGGGGAGAAGAGAAGGCTACAGAGAGATCTCATTGCAGCTTCCAGTATTTAAAGGGGGCCTACAGGAAAGCTGGGGAGGGACTCTTTGTCAGAGAGTGTTGTAATAGGATGAGGGGTAATGGCTTTAAACTAGAAGAGGGGAGATTTAAAACTAAAAGTGGGGAGATTTAGATCAGACAGTAGGAAGAAATCCTTCACTCAGAGGGTGGCGAGGCACTGGAACAGGTTGCCCAGAAGCTGTGAATGCTCCATCCCTGGAGGTATTCAAGACCAAGTTCAATGGGGTTTTGAGAAACCTGGTCTAGAGGGTGGTGTCCCTGCCATATGGGCAGGGATGGATCCAGATGGTGTTTAAACTCCATTCCAGCCCAAGCCATTCAATGATTCTACAACCCAAAGCAGGTTAGGCTAGTGAAAAAAGGCTTGGCTTTTCCAAGGAAACTTCATGCTGCCCCAAAGATTTAAACCTTCAGCCCTGCAAATGTCCTGAGATAGGGGAATATTGTATATGCTCTTCTGCAAAACCTTAAATGCTGTGGAAACCTTCATTACCTATCCTTATTAATAGTTTGACTAGGAACATTGTTGTATTTCACAAGCTGGCTTTTGGATGGAAGTATTTTCTATCAGGTTCTCACTTCTATGAACACAACTAAATGCACTGGCATTTCAGTGATCACCACTCTCTAACAGGTTTTTATTTCACATTCATATGAGTTTTCTGAAAATTCTTCCCACCTGAAGAAGAGCAAAAAAAACAAAAGAGGCACATTAAGACAAGACAGGGAATCAGTGGACAAAACAATGAGAAAGGACTGCAAGATGGCAGAAAATCAAGACTCACTGAGAACAGCAGAAAAACAATTTGGAGGAAATACTGAGGAGGGCTACAGGCCACAAACAAGCCCTTCTGTCCATGCCGCTAAATCACAGAACCACAGAAGTGTAGGGGTTGAAAGGGACCTCGAAAGATCATTGGGTCCAACCCCCCTGCCAAAGCAGGTTCCTCAGAGCAGGCTGCCCAGATAGGCATCCAGATGGGCCTTGAATATCTCCAGGGAAGGAGACTCCACAACCTCCCTGGACAGCCTGTTCCAGTGCTCCGTCACCCTCACCATCAAGAAGTTCTTTCGCGTGTTGGTGCGGAACTTCCTGTGCTCTAACTTGTGGCCATTGCCCGTTGTCCTTTCCCCACAAACCACTGAGAAGAGGTCGGCTACATTCTTCTGTCCCCCACCCTTCAGATATTTATATACACTGAGGAGATCCCCTCTCAGTCTTCTTTTCTCCAGGCTGAACAGACCCAGGTCTCTCAGCCTTTCCTCATAAGGAAGATGCTCCAGGCCCTGTGTCATCTTTGTGGCCCTCCGCTGGACTCTTTCCAGGAGATCCCTGTCTTTCCTGTACCAGGGAGCCCAGAACTGGACACAGTACTCCAGGTGAGGCCTGACCAGGGCAGAGTAGAGGGGGAGGATCACCTCCCTTGACCTGCTGGCCAAGCTCCTTTTAATGCATGCCAGGATCCCATTAACCCTCTTGGCCACCAGGGCACAGTGCTGGCTCATGGTCAACCTGTCGTCCACCAGGACCCTCAGGTCCTTCTCCTCAGAACTCCTCTCCAGCAGGTCATTCCCCAGCCTATACTGACACATTGGGTTGTTCCTTCCCAGGTGCAGGACTCTACACTGACTCTTATTAAATCTCACTCGGTTTCTTCCTGCCCATCTCTCCATCCAGTCCAGGTCTCGCTGAATGGCAGCACAGCCTTCTGGCGTGTCAGCCACTCCTCCCAGCTTTGTGTCATCGGCGTACCTGCTGAGGGCACACTATTCCCTCATCAAGGTCGTCGATGAAGATGTTGAACAAGACCGGACCCAGCACCGACCCCTTCTTGAAGACTGGAGTGACACCGGCTATCCTCCAGTCTTCAGGCACCTCACCCGTTCTCCAGGACCTTTCAAAGATGATAGAGAGTGGTTTGGCAATCACCTCTGCCAACTCCCTTAGCACATGTGGATGCATCCCATCGGGGCCAATGAATTTGTGTGCATTGATCCCACTCAGACACTCCCAGACCACTCCCTTGTCAACAAGGGGGGAGCTCTCCATTTCCGAGACTCTTTCTCCTCCCTCCCAGTGTACAGAAGTCCTGGGGGGAATCCTTGAAGCAAAGACTGAAGCAAAGAAAGCATTCAGTATCTCTGCCTTCTCAGTGTCTCCCATTACCAGGACACCCCCCTCGTTCAGCAAGGGACCCACATTATCCCTAGTCTTCCTTTTACTGTTTACATATTAAATATATATATATATATATATATATTATCCTTTATCTCTTTTGCAAGCCTCATCTCTAGCAGGCTTTAGCCTTCCTTGTCATGTCCCTGCAGGCCCTGACAACACATCTATACTCCTTCCAAGAAGACAGGCCCTTTTTCCGCATTTCATAAACCTTCCTCTTCCTTTTGATCTTGCCGATGAGATCCTTGCTCATCCACATAGGTTTCCTGCCCCCCTTCCCTGATTTTCCTACTCTTAGCTTGCAAGAAATGCTGTTTAAATGTAGCCCAGCTCTCACATGCACCCTTGCCTTCTAGCAGCCTATCCCATGAGATACTCCCAAGCAGGTCCCGGAAGAGGTCGAGGTTGGCTCTCCAAAAGTCCAGGGTAGCAATCCTGCTTTTCGCGTTACTTCTTCCACCAAGTTCTATCTTGAACTCCACCATCTCATGGTCGCTGCATCCCAAGCTGCCCCTAACCTTCACATCCCTAACAAGCCCATCCCTGTTGGTAAGGACAAGGTCCAGAACTACCCCCTGCCTCGTTGGCTCCTCCACCACCTGCGTCAGAAAATTATCTTCAACACATCGTAGGAACCATTCGGACTGTGCATGCCTGGCTGAGTTGCTTACCCAAGAGATGTTTGGATAATTTAAGTCCCCCACGAGAACCAGTGCCTGGGACTGTGAGGCTACATCCAGCTGCTTGTAGAAGGCCTCATTGACCTCCTCCTCCTGATCTGGTGACCTGTAGTACAGCCCCACAGCATTGTCCCCCATACCAGCCCACCCCTTAATTCTTACCCACAAGCTCTCCACTTGTCCTTCACCCTCCCCCAGCTGGAGCTGGGTACAGTCTAATTGCTCCATCACATAAAGGGCAACCCCCTCACCTCCCCAGCCTGTCTTCCCTATAAAGGACATAGCCCTCCATGACTGAGTTCCAGTCGTGCGAGCTGTCCCACCACGTCTCAGTGATCGCAATGCGATCGTGGCCCTGCAACCGAACACAGATCTCGAGCTCATCCTGTTTATTTCCCATGCTTTGCACATTGGTATACAGAATGCCAGGTGGGGTCACATCACAGCACCAAATAACTGAATAAAGCTCCAAGTGACCAAGGAAAACGAGCAGTAAACCACAAACAGCAAAAGAGCTGTGAAGCAACTTCATAATTATTTGACTTCTTCAGTGGCTGTTGCAAAGGAAAAAAAACAGTTTGGGGAATTTCAACCAATTTAATTCATTGCCAATTAACAGACAACTAAACACTGTTTCTTCCAACACGAGAAACAAACTAATATACTGACACACACGGAAAACACCCCTCATTTCTGCAAAATCTCTCTGATCTCCTTTTTGCTCTCCAATCCTCTCACTGCATATTGCAATCAGTCCATTTGCTGAGGTGATGGGCAGTGCAAGAGATCAGGGGCAGTGCACTGTGGTTCCTCCACCAATGGTAGTGCCTTTTGAGTCCTACCTCTGTCTCTGCTTGGGCCATCACTGCTTTGGCCCCAGCCCTACTCTGTTCCTGCCTCTCCTTTCTTCTTCTCTAGCCACCTCTCCCTCCTGCTGCTCTGGTGATGTTTCTTTTTTCTTCTTTTTGCTTCATCTCAGCATTTACCACCATTTCTGGGCTACTTTTCTACAGAAGTACCACGCGCTTACTGGTGGGCACACTTTCATGCTTGCTGGGTTCATCAGCTGTGAAGCTGACTACAACATACCTCCTCCTGAAGAGGTAACCAACAGCCCCATGCCCACCCTAGCAGCCAACAAATACAGCTTTTTCTAAATCATGAAGTATATAACAACATGAGATTTTAACTGTTTTAAAATGCACATGCATACTGATCACTTCTAAAGCAGAACAAAAACTGTCATGCAAATTAGCAATAATATGAACATGTAAAGAAAGATAGCCTTCCTTTATGTAAGAAACTAACACTTGCAGTAGCAAGGGAATCCTTCAAAAAAAGTATTTAAAAAGCCTTCTTCCATTTTGCAATCCCCAAAAAACAATGTTTTACTTTCCCTTTTATTCTCCAAAGCAGTGGAAAAAAGGGAGTAAAAACTTCAGCTTTCTAATTGTCTTAGAAATACCTGGTACAATATGTATTTCCAAGTTTCCAAGTCTCCTTCACACCTTGGAAGAAGATCTACACTAGCAGCACTCTGAACTCTTCACTGAAAATAAAAGATTCAGCAAACTCACAATTGTATCACAGAATCGTCTAGGTTGGAAGACACCTCCAAGATCATCGAGTCCAACCTCTGACCTAACACTAACAAGTCCTCCACTAAACCATATTGCTAAGCTCAACGTCTAAACATCTTCTGAAGACCTCCAGGGATGGTGACTCCACCACTTCCCTGGGCGGCCCATTCCAATGCCTAACAACTCTCTCAGTAAAGAAATTCTTCCTAATATCCAACTTAAACCTCCCCTAGCACAATTTGAGCCCGTTCCCCCTCATCCTGTCACCAGGCATGTGGGAGAACAGACCAACCCCCACCTCGCTACAGCCTCCTTTAAGGTACCTGTAAAGAGCAATAAGGTTGCCCCTGAGCCTCCTCTTCTCCAGGCTGAACAAGCCCAGCTCCCTCAGCCGCTCCTCGTAGGACTTGTTCTCCAGGCCCCTCACCAGCTTCGTCGCCCTTCTCTGGACTCGCTCGAGCACCTCCATGTCCTTCTTGTAGCGAGGGGCCCAAAACTGAACACAGTACTCGAGGTGCGGCCTCACCAGAGCTGAGTACAGGGGGACGATCACCTCCCTAGCCCTGCTGGTCACAGTGTTCCTGATACAAGCCAGGATGCTGTTGGCCGTCTTGGCCACCTGAGCACACTGCTGGCTCATATTCAGCCGACTATCCACCATCACTCCCAGGTCCTTCTCTGCCTGGCAGCTCTCCAACCACTCATCTCCCAGCCTGTAGCTCTGCTTGCGGTTATTGCGCCCCAGGTGCAGGACCCGGCACTTGGCCTTGTTGAACTTCATACAGTTGGCCTCAGCCCATCAGTGCAGCCTATCCAGATCCTCCTGCAGAGCCTTCCTACCCTCGAGCAGATCGACACACGCACCTAACTTGGTGTCATCTGTGAACTAACTGAGGGTGCACTCGATCCCCTCATCCAAATCATCGATAAAGATATTAAAGAGGACTGGCCCCAGCACTGAGTCCTGAGGGATGCCACTAGTGATTGGCCTCCATCTGGATTTGACTCCATTCACCACAACTCTTTGGGCCCATCTATCCAGCCAGTTTTTAACCCAACGAAGTGTACGCCAGCCCAAGCCATGAGCAGCCAGTTTCTTGAGGAGAATGCTGTGGGAAACGGTGTCAAAAGCCTTGCTGAAGTCAAGGTAGACCACATCCACAGCCTTTCCCTCGTCCACCCAGTGTGTCACTTTGTCATAGAAGGAGATCAGGTTCGTCAAGCAGGATCTGCCTTTCATAAACCCATGCTGACTGGGCCAGATCACCTGGTTGCCCTGCAAGTGCTGCGTGATGACTCTCAGGAGGATCTGCTCCATGAGCTTCCCTGGCACTCAGGTCAAACTGACAGGCCTATAGTTCCCCAGGTCTGCCCTCCAGCCTTTCTTGTACATGGGCGTCACGTTTGCTAGCCGCCAGTCTATTTCGACCTCCCCCGATAGCCAGGAGTGCTGATAAATGACGGAAAGAGGCTTGGCCAGCTCCTCCACCAGTTCTCTCAGTACCCTCGGGTGGATCCCATCTGGCCCCATTGACTTGTGCACATCCAAGTGCTGTAGCAGGTCGCCAACCATTTCCTCGTGGATTATGAGGGCCACACCCTGCTCCCCATCCCCTTCCACCAGCTCAGGGTACTGAGTATCCAGAGAACAACTGGTTTTGCTGCTAAAAACTGAGGCAAAGAAGGCATTAAGCACCTCAGCCTTTTCCTCATTTCTTATAACTAACTTTCCCCACACATCCAGTGAAGGATGGAGATTCTCCTTAGTCTTCCTTTTTGTGTTGATGTATTTATAAAAACATTTTTTGTTGTCTTTAATGGCAGTAGCCAGATTGAGCTGCAGATGAGCTTTGGCCTTTCTAATTTTTTCTAATTTTTTCCAGCATCGAGCCTACTTCAGGCTAATCGGGCTAATTTTTCCGGCATCAAGCCTACTTGAGGGAGCTGCCAGGACCCAGCAGCCCTTGTGAGAGAGGCTGACGAGGAGTAGGCAGAGCCAGCAGCGCCAGCGGCAGGCTATTTAAATTGGGCGCCACCGCCATTTCACTGCCACTTGCCGAGGCGATCGACTCCGGGGCAGATGCGTTCTGCAGCAGAGTGGGGGATCGGGCCAGGCAGGGCCCACCCTCTTTTCCAAAGATTGTAAACCCTCTTTTTTCTCCTAAGCTCTAGCCACAACTCTCTGTTCAGCCAGGTCGGTCTTCTTCTGCACCAGCTCGTCTTTGGGCACATGGGGACAGACCACTCCTGTGCCATTAAGATTTCCTTCTTGAAGAGCGCCCAGCCTTCCTGGACCCCTCTGCCCTTCAGAACCGCCTCCCAAGGGACTCTGCCAACCAGTGTCCTGAACAGTTCAAAGTCAGCCCTACAGAAGTCCAAGACTGCAGTTTTACTGATCCCCCTCCTGACTTTGCCAAAAATAGAGAATTCTACCATTTTGCAGTCATTCTGCCCAAGACAGCTCCCGACAATCACATCCTCCACCAGTCCTTCTCTGTTTGTGAAGAGAAGGTCTAGCGGGGCACCACCCCTGGTAGGCTCACTAACCAGCTGCGTCAGGAAGCTCTCTTCCACGCTCTCCAGAAACCTCCTAGACTGCTTTCTCAGGGCTGTGTTGTGCTTCCAGGATATGTCAGGGAAGTCGAAGTCCCCCATGAGTACAAGAGCTGATGATTTTGCAACTTCTGTCAGCTGCCTGTAGAGTTCCTCATCCGTCTCCTCATCCTGGTTCGGCGGTCTATAGCAGACCCCGACCAGGACACTAGCCTTGTTGTCCCTGCCGATCCTAACCCAAAGGGACTCGACCTTGTCATTCCCAGCCTCGAGTTCTACAACCTCGAAAGACTCTCTAATATAGAGAGCCACACCACCACCCCTTCTGTGCTGCCTGTCCCTTCTAAAGAGCTTATAGCCAGGCATTGCAGTACTCCAGTCATGAGACTGGTCCCACCACGTCTCCGTGATGGCGACCAAGTCGTAGCCTGCCTGCTGCACAATGGCTTCCAGCTCCTCCTGTTTGTTACCCATGCTGCGCGCATTGGTGTAGATGCACTTCAGTTGGGCCATTGCCTTCTACCCCAGCCTTGTCATTGTGCCCGCTGGCACACTTCCAACAAGCCTTGTTTCAGCCCCGTCCCCCTTCTTACTTAGTTTAAAGCCCTATCAATGAGCCCTGCCAGCTCCTGGCCTAGGATCAGTTTTTCCCTTAAAGATAGGGACCTGTCTGCAGCCATCAGGCCGGGTGCCGAGTAAAGCAGCCCATTGTCAAAAAAAAAAAAAAAAAAAAATCTGTGTTGGCACCAGCCTCTGAGCCCACGTGTTTATCAGGTGGGCTTTCCATGTCCTCTCTGTACCCCTCCCTGCCACTGTAGGGATGGACGAAAACACCACCTGCACTCCCGCTCCATCCACTAACCGTCCCAGTCCCCTAAAGTCCCGTTTGATGGCCTTCAGGCTTTTTTCTTTAATATTGTCACTGCCAGCCTGGACTATCAAAAGAGGATAGTAATCAGAGGGGCAAACCAGGTTGAGAAGCTTTCTGGCAACATCCCTGACCCTGGCCCCAGGGAAGCAGCAGACTTCCCTATGGGTAGGGTCAGGCTGACAAATAGGGCCCTCTGTTCCCCTGAGAAGGGAGTCGCCTACAACAATCACCCTTCTTTCTGTCTTGGTGGTGGCAGTCTTGAGGCGTGGAGTCTTGAGGCGTGGACTTCCTCGCCCTAGGCATCCTCCTGGGTAGACTTTCTACCTCTTCCTCACCCACCAGTCTCTCAAGCTCCAGGGCCTCAAATCTGTTGTCTAAGGGCACCTGGGAAGGTGGGGCTGGTAGGGCCGGTAGGGGGGGCGCTGCTTGCAAGGTCAAGCAGGGACCTGTCTCCATTTCTCCCCAGCTCCTAGGTCCCCTCTCTCTGCCCAGCTGTGACAGGGCAGGGGGTCCACCCCCATTTGGGGTGTCTCACCCCGGTACCCCTCCTTCAGGCCTTGCAGGGAGTTGCTCCACCAGTCTATCTCCTGCTCACACTCCCTGATGGCCCTCAGCCTCTCCACTTCATCCCTGAGCTCTGCCACCAGGCTGACCAGGTCACCCACCTGCTCGCACCTCACACACACGGTGTCTCTGCTGCCCTCAGAGTGCGGCAACGGGCTCAGGCACTCCATGCATCCAGAGCTCGAACTGCTGCATTTTTGAGCGGGCAGTCAGTCTGGGTGGTTACTGACTTTCTATGGAGAGCACTGTGCCTGGTGTAGACCACTGCAGCCTAGCTAGTGGAAGACGGCCGTTAAATGAGTTGTTCTTATGGGTGGGGGGATCGCTCTGCCCTGCCTGAGCGCAAACAGCTGCGCCCCGCCCTGTTTGCCCACCCTGGTCACCACGCTTCTGGCTGCCTGCACTCCCTAGGGGCTGCTTTTGAACGGCTGGGGAGGGGGCACTGCCGGGTCCACCTATGCCTCGTTCACCTCCCTCGCAAGGGCTGCCGGGCCCTGGCGTCTCCCACAGCTGCCTCGAGTGGCCTTGATGCCAGAAAAAAGCCCTGCCTGTCCCAGTTCCCTGCTCCGCTGCAGAACTTGTCTACCCCAGAGCTGATCACCTCAGCAAGTATCTCATGTACTAGGTTAAAAAGGTGTAATAATATATTGCCTCACCTCGAGTACTGTGCGCAGTTCTGGGCACCACAGTACAGAAAGGACGTGAAACTATTGGAGAGTGTCCAGAGAAGAGCTACTGGGATGGCGGAGGGCCTAAAGGGGAAGATATATGAGGAGAGGCTGCAGTCACTGGGCCTGTTCAGCCTGGAAAAGAGGAGGCTGAGGGGAGACCTCATCACAGTGTACAGCTTCCTCACGAGGGGGAGTGGAGGGGAAGGCGCTGATCTATTCTCTTTAGTGACCAACAATAGGACCCAAGGGAACAGTGTTAAGCTGAGGCAGGGGAGGTTTAGGCTGGACATCAGGAAGAGGTTCTTCACCGAGATGGTTGTCGCACACTGGAACAGGCTCCCCAGTGAAGCAGTCACTGCACCAAGCCTGTCTGAATTTAAGAAGCGATTGGACTGTGCACTTAGTCACACAGTCTAAAATTTTGGGTAGACCTGTGTGGAGGCTGGAGTTGGACTCAACGATCCTTATGAGTCCCTTTGAACTCGGGATATTCTATGATTCTAGGATTCTATTCTCACTTAGGTAATTAAAGATGGACCTCACTAACTTGTAAGAATGAGAAATTTCACATAATCTGTTGAGGAGAATCAAGGAAATCTGAATTTCTGAATATAACTCTAGTAGGAAAAAATGTCTAGGTAAAAACCTTCCCCTCCACATACTAATGTCATACCCCTTCTGCAGAATAGAATAACTCCACAACATACATGTTGTATTACCTATAAAAAGAGAAACAAGGAGGATGAGAAGAATAGGAACTAGACATGAATAATTAAATACTTGGAGCCTTTGAAGAGATGAAAGACAGAAGCTGCACGATGAGAAGTGCTGGAAAAAAGTTGTTGGAAATAGTGCAAACAAATGAAATGGAGTGGATTTTTTTTTTCCCAAAATGGGAATTAAGAACTGCTGGACATTGCAACAACCAGGACAGGTTAGTCATGGGTTAACCGTGATTAAAATTCTGTACAAGGACAGCAGCAAAAGAGGGAACGGAAGACAAGGAGAAAAAATAAAAAGGGATGATAGGCTTAGTAGGTTAGTTTTAATTCACACAGGAACCAACAAGCATACCAGCTTACAAAAACAGATAGGTAAGAGAGATTAAAGAAAAACAGCAATAAGTAGAAAATTTAATCAAGTTCCTGCACCTCATCTGTCTGCCCGACCTGGAACGGATTTCACCGCTTAGCAGCATTTGCTCTTCTGAAACTTACCTTGCAGCTCCACAAGCCTGGTTTTTACATCACTTAATTCCTCTTCTGCATCACGCATTCTCAAATGAGCATCTTTTCTGGCAACTGCCAATTCATACTCCAGACTTTGTCGCACTGCCTCTCCTTTCTCAACTTCACACCGTAATTTGACAATCTGGATTTTACAGTTAGACAGCTAGAAAATAAAATTTGTTTCAGAAAACTGGCAACAATGCTCCTTTAAATAAGCAGTATGTTCCAAAAATATGCCTGCAGAGTATTTTCAGAAGATATCTTGAGTTGCATCCTTCTTATTACAGCTACCTTCTTATTACACTTAAAAACTAGTCTTGCAAATGACAAAGTCTGCATAAATATACTGTCATTGTTATATATGCAAATTGGTCATATTCCTAGATCAAGTTCAGGTACTTAAAAGAAACACCTTCATTTTTTCAAAGCTATTCTACCTTAAGAAAATAAGTCATAATAGTGTCATCTTCTTTCACCTCAAAATTCCAAACTGCAGCTACCAAAACATTCTATTCAACAGGGAATTTTCTATTAATTTTCTTCAAATTTAACACTTTGAAGAATAGTCATGTTGAGATGCTAGACTACCAAACCTCTAATAACTGACAAGCATGAGTATGAACATAAAGTTTACATAAAGATACTCAGTACTAAAACAGAGTACAGTTAAATTTAACAAACAACAAATAAAGCACAGAAAACCTTTCAAAAAGTGACCTCATCCGGATTAAGAAACACAGTCCCATCATTGTAAAATACGGATTTCTTCAGAATGTCTACAGAGTAGCCTCTTGACTGGAACGATACTGGCTGTAGGTAACTTGAGCACTCCCATTATATGTAACTATACTGTAAACAGAGACTGTAAAAAAACAGTCTCTCAAGTAGTTCACCTGCTTAAAAAGCAATCTGAGCAGTACAAACAATGGCAACATGGTACAGCACATTAATTTTGCTATGCATACCCAGTTTACAAATTCTCAATTTAAGAGGTTACTCTTCAGATAACTTCTGGTACCCGTTTCTATAGAATAACACCACAGTTGATGGGACAATGGAAGAAGAATGCAGCACAAGAGCAAGTTAACTGTGGGAAAAGCAGAAATCTCTCATCTACGTACACACCCCAATAATAAATGAACATGAAAAAGCAAACTTGGTTTACTGCCTAGATTTAACCCCAACAAAACCATTGAGAAACTGCATCCATCACCCCCAGAAAACTACTAAGAACAGAATTGCCATCCATAGTAGTAATACTTCCACACAAGCACAGTTTAAAGCAGCACATCACTCCTCAGATTGGCATTAGTAAGTGTGCAAAGTATTCCCAGTATCAAAACCACTGCAGTTGATTACAACTACCGCTGCACTCAGTGCTCAACTTATCTTATATATACAAATGCAAAAATTTTCCATCTACTTTAATTTGAGTATCAAATATTTTCTTGCTATTGCCACTTCATTTCAACACTAATCTGCTACAACACCATCGGGAAAAATCTTTGTAATGCTGGTAAAGCAATCTCCCTGTGAATGAAGCTTTCATTAAAAAGTGCCAAGTGCTTGACAAACACGTCCACTGGAAGAGGCTCCCCATGGAATTAAGTGGTCATGGCCCCAGACCTGCCAAGGTTCCAGAAGCATTTGGCCAATGCAGCGGGTCTGATATTTGGGTGGTCTATGCAGACCCAGGAGCAGGACTAGATGATCCTGGTGGGTCTCCTACAACTCAGGACATTTTATGATTATATTCCACAACATTTGCACTTTATACATTTTGCAACAAATTTTGCAAAATAGCAAATTTGTACAACGTAAGACAGTGCAAGACCATCAATGGATACCCTAGCTAGATTTGATGTACACAAAGAAAAACAACCATAAAGCTAGCAAGATGATCTCCACAGAATTAAAATGCTACCCTAATATTCTGAAAAAAAAATAAAAATAGAATAAAGAACATTATTTTTATCAAGCTAGATTCAAGCTGTGGCATCTATCTTTTTGTGCCACTAGGCAATTTTATCTAACAAACTACTGGGTAGGCAGAAATTTTCCTTGCAGAATATTTGCACCAAGGTTGGAATGACTTTATTAACAATGACAGAAGAACCACTAAAACAGGTATGAGAGGTCTGTAGAGTGACACCTTTATTATTAGTTTTCAGCTAATGATTGCACTTTCAACACATCATGCAAGAACGTGACTTTAATGAAACAAGATTATATTTCTTAAAAGAGCAAAATAAAGCAAACAAAAAAAACTTACTTCTTGATGGTGTTTAACAGCTATGTCTAATTTTTCTTTTTCGGCTTCATAGAGTTGCCATGCTAGATCTTCATCAGTGTCCAATTCTGATTCATCGCTATTTTGTAGTAACCGTGACTCATTCTTGGCACTATCTAGGCTGCAAAATATGAATGTTTTCAAGATACATGAATACTCCTTATAAATTTTAGTGGTCCCTTAATTCAATATTAGTTTGTGAGGCAAAAATTCAAAACATTCACAAATTATGCCATGTAGGCGTTATCATACTATTGCTTTTTGAAAAAGGAGTTACATATAATTGCTTGTTATGCAGGATACAGGATGTAGTTGTAGGCACTGAAAACAGATCTGTGTTTTGTGTTTCTTAACATTGATTTTAAAATGTGTTCTCTTATTGTTTCTCATTGTCTTTTTTATTGATTCAATAATCTTTCAGGACACTTTCAGAACATCATTCCATCTCTTGTTTATCTCCTGCAATAGGGTTCTTTTTTTTAAAAAAAAAAAAAAGAAAAAAAAATTAGCTTACGATCTCAAAACCACCCCTATCGTGTAACAAATGCACATATTTGGAATCAAAATAATCTTTACATATTTTTGAAAGATGCATGCATTTGCATTTCACATAAGCAACTGATTACTAACATAATACCTATTAAAGGCCTAGTCCTCTAAAATAGCTAGTATGTTCATTTCAATTAGAATTTAATTTAACAGAAAAACTACTTGACAGTAAGATTGGTCCTTAGGAACCACAAGTAATGTTAAAATAATAGAAACAAGTTTTTATACATAGACTGGAAATTGAGTACAAAAATGAACATTTAATTAAAATATGCTAGTTTAATAATCTTGTGTGCAATTACTGTAACTTCAGGTTGGCCATTTTTAAATTTATTTCAAGAGTTAAAACTCAAGTCTTCACATTTTATATATACATATATAATAAATATGTATAGTAAATATATATATATACACACTATACTATATTTACTATATATATAATAAAAAAGTCTGTCTGGAGTAACTAGCTGCTACATACAAAAGCAAAAGTTTTCAGAATCACTAGGAAACATACCATAAAGAGAAACATAATCAGATTAGCCAAAAAGGTGCTATCATCTCACACTGAATTAAAAATGATAAATCATTATCTTACCTTTGTCTTAAGAGTCATAAATATTAATTGCAAAACAACAGAATCTACTGGGATTTAATTATTTTTTTTCTAAGACCTCTTTACCCTTGGGTTTGTGCAGAGGCACAACTAATATTTGCTATGTCTCAGAACCCTACGTGATGATACACATAACAGAAAAAAAAAGACAAGAACATTGTCAAAAATGAGAACAATAGCATAGATTTTTGACTGTTACCCTCACTGAGACATCGCTAGTAATGAAGGATGAAATTCTAGTTCTTAGAAAAGGTCAAAAAGTATTTTGATGAAATAAATATTAAGTCTATTTTCATTTAAAACAAAGGCAGACTTTACCTATGAGACCAATATAACTGTATGTCATCAGTATTTGTTTCATGGGGTGCTATGTATTTAACGCGTTTTAATGTTTAATAATTGTAGGAGATAAAGATCATTAACACCTGTGCGCACTGAGAGAAAACCATAGGTGCATTACTAATTTTCGGGGTTACTGTGGTAGCCATGCCCAAAGGAATCAACATCACTCAAAGGGCAAAAGATCAACAACAAAGTAAGCAGTATCACGGATCGCTATTTTATATGACTCTTAACTATAGCAGTAAGAAGATGTGGTAAATCAAGCAGGAAACAAGAAGGATCTGAACAGCTGGAGCTTCCAGAAACTGTGTAAAAGCTTGTTTGTGGACATTGTGTAAGTGTCCACAGAGACTTATTTTCCCCTCCCCTCTTCTCCATGGCTGGAGAAAACTGATGAAAGACACACGTTATTATTCAGGGATGATACAAAAAGTATCAATCTCATTTTTAGGCACCTAAAAGAAGGCCAGAGTTAGCAAAGCACAGGTTATCAGAAAATCAGAAATCAGAAAATCAGAAAATCAGAATCCAAATTGCCCCTCTCCTCTCTCTGCAGTCTTCGAGGAAAAATAGGCTATGCAATGATTATGTTACTTTTTGGCTGTGGGGTGGGGTTAGTGTGCATGTGTCATTTTTCTTCTTTAAATATAGTAATTCTCTGCATAATTAGTAATCAGTAATTCAGTGCATGCAGTATTTTCATGCCACCTATTGTAGGAGATTCTTCCTTCCATGTTCATATGTAGAGCAAAAGGGTTAGTGTACAAAGCTCAGTGAAGCTTAAATCAAAGACAAAACCACACAAAATCGCTGGAAACTTTCACATGTGATTTGCAATCTAATAGAAACTCAGAGAAAGCATTGTATTTCCATTTTCATACATTCATAGTTCATCAGTAATAGGTTTTGAACAAAAACATCTATTTTACCAGCTATAGCTTTTATCTAAGGCACTATTTTAGTAACTTTTTCAAATTTCTTCAAGACATAGGCAGGTGAAACAGCTTTTGAGTTCTACACTGCAAAATGCCTTTCTGTAACTCAAAAGCTTTAAATTCCCATTCACTTCCTAAGTCAGCTAGCTACAGTGGACACAAAACATTATAGGAAAAGGTTTTTGCTATCTTTTCCTCCATATCTAGCAGCAAGTGTAAACTTTGCAACAGTGATTATTTTATTATTCTTATCTCTTAATATTCCTTTTAGTATAATCTTGCTAAATTCCTCTACGTCAAGGAGCAGTCTGCAGTCTGACTGACTAACCAAAGTTAGTAATCATGGATTTTCTTATTCCTGCCTACATCATTGCCAGCTCGGTATAATGAGGCTTTAAATAGTGGCAAATAGGTGTTACAGCTAAGATAAACAGAATTAACTAAAGCTTACTTTAATTGTGCTAAGTATCAAACATGCCAGGTTGTAAAAAATACAACCTGCCTGTAAGACTTAAAGCTGACCTCTACCACCTCAGCTAATGCAGAATCTTTCTGTCACTCCAGGTCAGCACTCCTGACTGCAGTCAGGAACTCCTTCTATACCGAAGTCACGTCTTTGGAATTCTCCTATGAGAATTCCAGCACATCAGATGGTCATGACATGTATCTTCAAACAACACTTTTTATATGGTGACTAGATCAGCATGGCACGGCTTTGATGAATCACATCTTGTTCTTCCTCAGTCTGAATTACACAATTTCAGGGACCTTGAAAATTAGCCACAAAGAGATGAACCATAGTCCAGAACTACAAAATATAGAAGCAAAGCTCACCAATTAGCTTCCTGGACTGCAGGAATGACTGTAGAAGACGAACTCCTAATATCCATTATGCAGCTTTTTAAGTCTATGAACTCTGAAAAATCAACATCACCTTTGACTATAAATATTTGTAGTTGAGGAGCTTCAAAGATTACTGTTTTCCATACGATAAAAACATTAAAGCCTGTAACAGAGACATACTTTAGTTTTCTTAGCAACATAATGAAAGAATCATTTGTCAACACTCACAAATAGTTACCAAACAGCGCTACTGTGTCATGTGAACAAGCACCACCAATTGGAGTTTGAAATCAGCCTTACCCAACAAAAAGAACTGTACAGCGAGTCCTCTAAGCTTAAATGTTGTAGACGAAAAAAAAAATATATGCGTTTTGTAGAATATCTGCTGCCAGAATTTTCAGAAAAAACTCCAACACAAAATGTTTTCTGGTCTGTATATGCTGTTCCACTCCTTACAGTCTCAATTCTCTTAAGAGGATAACAACTGGCTGACAGGCAGGGCTCAAAGGATTGTGGTAAATGGCACCACATCATGCTGGCAGATGGTCACTAGTGGGGTCCCTCAAGGCTCCATTTTAGGGCCAGTCCTCCTCAATGTTTTTATAAATGATTTGGATGTAGGACTAGAAGGTGTTCTGAGCAAATTTGCCGACAACACTAAACTTGAAGGAGTTGTGGACTCGGATGAGGTTGGAAAGGCCTTGCAGAGAGATCTGGGCAGATTGGAGAGCTGAGAGATCACCAACCACATGAAGTTTAACAAAAGCAAGTGCCAGATCCTGCACCTGGGATGGGGCAACCCTGGCTATACATACAGGCTGGGCGACGAGATGCTGGAAAGCAGCCCCACAGAGAGGAAACTGAGGGTTTTGGTTGACAGCAAGCTGAATGTGAGCCAGCAGTGTGCCCTGGCAGCCAGGAGGGCCAACCATATCTTGGGGTGCATCAAGCACGGCACTGCTAGTCAGTCAAGGGAGGTGATGGTCTCGCTCTACTCTGTGCTGGTCCGGCCTCACCTCGAGCACTGTGTGCAGTTCTGGGCACCACAGTACAAACAGGATGTGAAATTATCGGAGAGTGTCCAGAGGAAGGCAACAAAGGTGGTGAAGGGCCTAGAGGGGAAGACGTATGAGGAGCAGCTGAGGTCACTGGGCCTGTTCAGCCTGGAGAAGTGGAGGCTGAGGGGAGACCTCATCGCAGTCTACAACTTCCTCGCGAGGGGGAGTGGAGAGGCAGGTGACCTATTCTCTGTAAACACCAGTGATAGGAGCCGCGGGAATGGCGTTAAGCTGAGGCAGGGGAAGTTTAGGCTGGACATCAGGAAGAGGTTCTTCACCAAGAGGGTGGTTGCACACTGGAACAGGCTCCCCAGGGATGTAGTCACGGCACCAAGCCTGTCTGAATTTAAGAAGCGACTGGACTGTGCACTTAGCTGTGCGCATGGTCTAAACTTTTGGGAGACCTGTGTGGAGCCAGGAGTTGGACTTGATGATCCTTATGGGTCCCTTCCAACTCGGGATATTCTGTGATTCTAAGATCCTAGTATTCTAGGAAATTCAATTCATCTCCAAAATACTAAGGGAGATATTTTGTATCTCCCTTAGTACTAGTACTTAGTACTAATAATACTGGAGTATTATTTTATTACTAATACTTAAAACACTGGAGGAGGGTGAGAGGGAGTGTGTGGGGGGGTATCTTTTCCAGTCAGTAGCCAAGTTTAGGTGAACACAGCAACACATCTAGCCTTCCATTCCATGAATCTGCTATTTTGTGCTTAAAAATATCCGTGTTGTATCAGGTACATCAGCAGTATCTGAGGGCAGAAAGGAGGAGCATTAAACTACAGCCGCGACCATCTTCAGAGGAAACTTTTTAATTCGGTGCTCGTGACAGGGGAAAAAAAAATCAGTATAAACAGCATGCCGGTAACACAGATTGCACTAATACGAGCGCATTTACTTCTAGCCAACTGACCCAGGGGTTCTCCCCGTTAATTGCAGCCAGACACCACGGGGCACGCCGCTTCCAGGCTGGGGAAGGAAAAGATAAAATAAAAGGGGGGGGGGGAGGGAAGTCGGTAGCCCGAAGCGCAGCTCACCGAGAGCCCACGGTGCCGGGAAGCTCTGCCTCGACGCTGGGCTATCGCCGGGCGGGCGGCGATACCCTGCGGGGGGGGGGGGTAGCGATGGCGCAGGGCGGCGCGGCGCGGCGCGACTCTCCCGCTCCGGTCCCGCCCCGCCGCACCTCTGAGCTGCCGGCGCTGCCGCTCGGTCGTTAAGGGCCCGGCGAGGAAGACGCGGCCGCGGCGCGTCACAGGGACGCTGCGCATGCGCGGGGCGGGACGGGGGCGCTCGCCGCGGGCTCCCGCCTCGGCCGGGTGTGAAGGGGAACGGAGCCGGGGGGTGGGGGGAGGCCGACAGCCCTCCCAAGGCGTGCACAGAGCAGGCGCCGTCTGCTTCTGGGAAGCGTGGCACGGGCTGAAGAGAGTTAAAACTGCATGAAAGTGTTCCATAAGTGCCGCTAACGTCACACGCAGATGCACAGTGAGGCTGTGGTAGCCAGCAGTCGGAAATGGGTTATTTTCCTATTCCTGTGGCGAACTTCTGCAGGCCCCGAGAAAGCTGGGTCCCCTGCAGGGAGTGTGCCTCAGCAAGGTCACCTCACAGCTGTCACCAGCCCCGCTCGGCAAAACACTGGGCTCCTCACAGAACATCTCTGAACAGGGCGCTCCCCTGCACCTGAAGGAAAAACACATTGTTACGGGTGTATCTATCACCTGTGACTGTGATTACAGGGAGATCTGAGGGGATGCATGATCCACAAGCGGGCAGGTTAACCTCAGCAAATACCCAGCCCAGTGTTATAAATGAAGATACAACTCAATCTGAATTTAGTAATATTTATAAAAGGCAAGTAAACAGCGCTGGGAGTGCGGGGAGTCAACACTACCAATGCGCACACACGAACATCGAAGTTTTTAAATATACAAAATACTGCTTTTACATACTAATCTCAAGTATGCCTATACATATGTATAATCAGAAAAAGTATCAATTGAAACATAAACATGGCAAAGTTTTAAAAGGCAAGTGTTTAACAAAAAATGCTTTAAGCCTATTACTGTTTGGCAAACCACACGTTTCTGACTGTGGCCCCACATGGCTCTTTAAGGCCTCAGAGACTGCTCGCCAGGTGCTGAGCAATCCCACTGCAACCTTGTCATTTTTAGTAGCAGAGTCCCACACCTTGACCTCAATTAGGTCCCATATTTCAGGATCATAAGGTGTCTGATTGTTAATAAAGGGAATAAGCTGTAAAGTTACCAGGACAGTCTTTGTTCCTAAGGACGTATGATTCCCCATAATGCACAGCTGCTTACCAGCGAGGGGCAGTTGTGTGTGCGGCTCCGCTTCTCTCAGCCTGAGCTTCTTCCCAGCTCTGGTGTGCAATTTCCAGCAACTTTCAGTACGAGCTTCTCTGAGCAGTTTGCTGAGTTTGGCCAAACCTATCTTCATGAGGCGATCAATGTGCCTGTCCTGGTCCCTGTTCTGCTAGCCTGTCCCTATTCGTTCCTTTTTCCTACTTCTTTATTGATGACATAACTTCATTACATCTTGTTGCCTTTTTTATCTCGAGGACAGGCTCCCCTCTCATACCCTTCTCCCCACAGCAGTCCTTTTCAAACAACTTTTCATTGGTCAAGCAACTTTGCCCGATAACCAGCAAACACCCAGCAACTTCCATACCTTAATGACTGGAGAACAAGCAACCCCAGACTGCATGGTGTCTCCTGAATCACCCTTCCTTGTGCCCTCTAAACTCTTTTACATTCCTGATGGCCTCATTGTTCAGACTCTGATGGTATCACCAACCATGGGGCTTGTTGACCCCCACGGCCACACTCCCACATCTCCCCTTTCTTTATTAATATCAACCATCTTCTTGACACGAAGTATTAATCCATATATCACAATCCCGCCTCTTCTTTTGAATGCCATTAATTCATGTCTTGGCTTTGAATTTGGCCAAGTCAATTCAGCCATAAGAGAGGCTGTCTTCTTGAGGACTTTCCACCAGGATTGTGGTAAACTGCATTCCTTGGATTATTATTTTCTGTAAAAGTTTAATACAAGGAATTAAGCACAGCACCTCATATTTAGAATATTTCACCCAACTCATTGTTCCACAGGGTGTATAATAATTATCACTAACAGCATCACACACATCCAATTCGATCGATAAGGGCTTACTAAGGTTTGTGGTGATGTGACTTTTCCCAATTAACCTTCCTCCTTCATTATTAGTTCTTACCTCTATCCACCATTGATAGGGGACCTCTTTGGGATCATAACAGGTTATCTTATTACTTTCATTACATATAGCATACTCCGTTTGGTTCACATAGCATGGGTTTAATTCTTCCCCTTTACAGGCATAGATAGTATGATATATTAGTGTTCATTCCTGAATTCTTCCTCTCCGGGTGTTAACAATATATTCACTACAATTCTGAGAATGCCCCTGGACCAATAGAATTATGCATGTAATTAGAAGAGGTCTGGTAAAGGCCATGTTACCCGGTGGTTATTACCCTGAGGGGCTGCAGCCCTTGGTAAACCTTCTTGAGCTGCGGCACTGGTCCCTCCTCTGGTCTTGCCCTCTCCCTGATGCTTCTTAGGAAATGGTCCAGGTTTACACACCCAATGGCTCTTCTACCTGTGTTCAATTTTTCCATGAGTTAGTGGGAGCTCGATTCAAAGTAGATAACCAATCCTCGAGGTATATTTCCCCATTATTCCACTTATTATTTTAAAATTTCGGGACCATGGTAATTCAAGATGTTTCGGGTATAACACACATAGAATTAGCATCCAAAGGGTAGCTATGCCCCGATGTACTTGAAGTTCTTTTAAGCTTATCTTTACTCAACCTTCCAGGTTCCTGTTCGAATTATTACTCCATATATCACACCAGATAGGGGCAGGTTATCTGAGAACGCGCAGTCTGGGCTGCCACTGTCACAGCCCAGGCAGGCCACTGAAGAGACTCGATACCCTGACGGACAGAGCACAGAACGGGCACTTATTAAAAACACAGAAAACAACAATCTTCTTTGGACAACTCAGTTATCATTCTAGAAGGTGTCACCTCATTTAACTGTAATTGAAGCTGGCCCCAATTACCAGCTTAGGTGCGTGTGAAGGCTGGGTATACAAGCGTCCAGCAAGCCCCACAGAGTTTGTATGGGTGCCATGTTCAGCACTGGATACGCAGGAATGATCCATCTGCTTGCCTGCGCTGTCCTGTGGCGTAGGTAAATACCGTCCTCTGAACACTAAGGGGAGCTTTGTCGCATCGTCTCCTCTGAGGCTTTCTCGGCAGCGTTTGGTCTGGCGGCTCCAGATACGGTCTCCAGATACGGTGCGACTGTTTAGTCTGGATGTAACAAGTGGAAGCAAACAGAATCGAGTCCTAATCTTTTCTTTAACTCAGTCTTTTGAATCTAAAGGTTTCCGATTATGTAGTTTCAAAAATCTCTCAGGAAATACTATTAGTGATTGAAAGGAAAACATGGTATCTGTTATGTGTATATAAATTTGTTACATTTATTAAATAAATACATAAGCAAACACAAAATCGTTTATTCTTTTTTTCTAGTTGGAATTCCCCAACAGGACAGAAATTACGCTAAGGACAGTTATCTGTAAAGTCAAAATCAGCCTATACTAACCACAGCACTGCAGTTGGTCCTCACTCAGGAAAACACTCATACTGAATTCAAAGTACAGCTAATTGCTTTGGATTACAGGTCAACATGATTTACTTCATTATCACAAGTACTGTAGTAGTTGAGGTCCCCTATGACTTTAACCCGCAGTTGTTTCCTGTCATTTTTAACTGCAAAAATGTCACTTTGGGCTGAGATTTCCTAAGATGCATGGTGAAATATTAAGCTGATACTAATGTCTTTCAGCATAGACTGAAGTTTAAATTGCAAGAGACAAAAAGCTCCATATTATTTCACACCTTCCAAGAGGTCTCGAAACTTGATCTCTAGTTTGTGATCTGATCTGTATAATCTGTTTTTAGATGTGCTTTTTTCTACATCTGCGTTATGTGGTTGATTTGTCTTGTAAACAAGCCAATGAAGTTCTTTGTCCAGGTGTGTAACAGTAAAAAAAAAAAAAAAAAATCATTATGTTACAATTATTTTAATAACAGCATTTCCTTGCTGATCAAAAACATGGTAGTGAGTGAGGACTCTGCTGTTGTCTGATGGTACTTGAAAATTGAAGCAGGTGGAAAAGGCATAGAATACTAAAGGAATATAAATTACAGGATAACATGGAAGGAATTTGAGAGACTTACATCATGTGTACAAATTCTCACAGGTTTTCTAACCATAAAAGCTTCCTAGATATAGAACCAATAAGCAATTATTTTGTCTGCCCAAGAGAATGCACATCTTTTTCTTTTTTTTTTTGACCTTGATTAACAAGCCACATTAGACAAAACAATGCTGACATATGCACGTAGCAAAGAAAGCATCCCTCCTTCCAGCACTACTGAAAAATTCATGTCCCACATAAAATGCTTTAGAAGTTTCTTCACTCTTTAAGGAGTATTTCAGTCTACAACCAATGGATACTTAGGATAAATGTGCTTTTTTTTTAGGAAGATAGCAACAAAACCGTATTAGAGATTGAATTCAATGTTAACTTTTAAGTGTGGAATAGATTCTTTAGAGAGACATATTCACAGCATGTATAGAAGCAGCACTTGAAGTTTTGGAAAAAGAAGGGGAAAACCTGTTACGTCTGTATGGTTCTCACCTTAGCAGAGTACAACCAACTGCTTCACTTGCAGACAGGATGACAGCCTGCTGCTTTGCAGAGCAAGCTAACTCACACCTGCAGGAAATAACTTGGAAATAATGTTTCAAACAGACAAGCTCAAGAAATGCAACTCCTCAAAAGAAGTTTTTTTTTTTTTTTTCACCTGTGAAAAAGTTATCACAGCTTGTGATAGCTTGCTGCCTATCAGTGCACTGACCTCTTACTTTAGCACCAGCTGGCAGGTCTGGCTCTGCAGATTCTGTCATTTAAAATGAAACCATTTGCTAAAAATTGGTGATGCTACCCTTCTTAAAGCTTAATAGCATCAGTATGACCTGCTACTCTCTTCCGAGCACAGTGTCTGCATTGCAACATACACATCTTTTCATTCCATGTTAGTCTATATTTGAACAGTTTGTCTACAGTCTTCTGTTTACTTAACACTTTAGCCCATATTTGAACAGTTTGTCTTTAGTCTCTTTACTTATTATACAAATGAGCCTGATCACATGCAAAATATAACTTGCTCAAACAATTTTATTTTTTTATTCTTTAAATCATATTTAACTTTGTATTCTTTACCTTTTAAAAATGTATTAGTCTCATTAGCCTCTTCTGAAGAACACGCTACTTTTTGATAAAACCAAGTAATCTTGAATTGCTTCCTTAATTAGGAAAAATCTTTTTTTTTTTTTTTTTTTTTTTTTTTTTTTTTACCAGCTCTACACTGAATTAAATACAATGTGCAAAGCTTCTGGTTTCTGAGAAATAGCAGATTCAAAAGAATGTTTCCAAAGGCTGAGAAAATTGGAATGTCCTCAAGAGATTCCGAAAGCACTGCTTCAAAACTAAAAGGCGAACATATTTAATCTGATATGGAAGACAAATGTAATCATACGACTAAACAGTGTAATGCTTTAGCTAAGGGAATCCCTGCAGATTGTCAATTCCTGCCTACCAAAATATTAATATATGGTTTTTTTGTTTGTTTGTTTGTTTGTTTGTTTCCCAGTATTCAACACTGTCACATTTATGAAAAAATAGGAAACGTTGTCTAGTGCTGAAATTGGAACGACTCGATGTACCAAAACGAAGAGCTCTGTAACTACCAATGCAGTTACAGTTTTCTGCTGGTCAGACCGGTACCTTCTGCTAAACAATTCCAGATGTACGACCTACCTTAGTCTTATTTTTTAAACAACTTCTGCCCCGAATGTGTAAAGAGTTAACATTTATACATTACTTTTTTTTTTTTTTTTTTTTTTTTTTTTTTTTTTTTTGCTTAAGAGGAGAAGGGAGCCTAGAACAGAACAGGACTTTCTCTGTGGCAACTGTAGTGGGTGTCTTGGGTCTGACTTCAGTTTCAGTATGAAAACTAACAGCAGTATGCTGTGCCTTCTGACGAGGACGCCTCCTCCTACACCAGTGCCACAGAGGAGAGGCGACAGAAATCTGGCCCGTAAACCTTGTGCGCGAGGCCCCGTGGTGAGGCTGGCTGCTCGAGCGCGGCGTGGTTTCATCTGCCAGCGTCAGATAAATGCAGCTGCGCGGGGAGTTAGAAGTAGCTTGGTGTGCTACGCCTCTCCCTCGCACCTCTCTCTCCTGCCTGGGCTTGGCCGCAGCGCTGCGCTCGCTGTGTGGGACCACGGGGAAGGGGCAACACCGCAGCCGAGCTGCTGGGCTCGGTGCTTTCCAGTGCAGCAGCAGAAGCGCCAGCCCCCGCCGGGCAGCCAGGGGGGCAGACGCCGTTTCAGGAGCGGGCGAAACGGTGCGAGAGGAGCGGTTTTGGTCCTGTCAGGTACGCCGGCCGGCGCAGAGCTGTGGCCGCTACGCCCTCAGACCTGCGGGCAGCAGGGACCGAACCCGAGGGCACCCGCTGGGGAGCGCCGGGGGCGGCCCCGAAGTTAAGGGGACAAACGAGGCGAGGAGCACGTGGGGAGCGGCAGCAGCCGCCTGCGGACCGGCAGGGGGGTACGGGCGGCGAGGTGCGGGAGGGGGGGCGAGCTTTAGCGGGGCTCGGGAGCGGAACAAAGGCAGCGCTGGGGCAGCCGCCACCCGCTCGGCTCCGGGGGCACCGCGCTCCGCGGCGCCTCCCTCAGGGCCGCCAACGGCCGCTGCCGGCGGCGGGAGGGCGGCAGCGAGGCAGCGCCGCCGCCCCCCCCCCCCTCCGCCCCGCCCCGCCTCCTCCGCGCCTCCGCGGCCCCGCCCCGCAGGCGGCGGAAGGCGCCACTCGCCGCGCCGTGAGGGGGGGGTGGCCGGGCCCAACCGAGCCCGTTCGCCCGCTCCCCGCCCGCACCGGCGCCGCCCGGCGGCCCCGCGTCGCGTCCCGCGGAGGCGCGGGGCGGGAGGCTGGCGGCCGCCCCTCCTCGGCCGTGCCCGCGCGGGTGTCCCGCCCCCCCCCCTCGCCCCCCTCCCGCCGCCGCGTGGTAGCGCCCGGCACGGCGGGAGGAGGGCGCGCGGCGGCGGCGGCTAAAAGCGGAGGTGGGCGGCGGGCCGGGCACAGCGCGGCGCGGCGGGGCGGGGACAGCGCGGCGGGGCAGAGGTGCCGCGGTCGGGCCGGGCCGGGCTGGGCCGGGTCGGGGGACGGCGAAGGGCGCGGGGCGGCCGCTGCGGGAGCGGGGCGGGCGTGGGGCGCGGGGCCGGGGCGCGGGGCCTGCGGCGGGAGCGTCGCGGCCCGGGGGGGCGCCGCGCGGAGCGTCCCGGCGCGTAGCGAGCCCCGCGCTGTGCTGCGCCGCCCCCGGCAGCGGCACCTGGCGGGGCTGGGGCTGTGGCTGGCGGCGCCGCGGCGGCGGCGGCTGGGAGCAGCGGCGGCAGCAGCAGCAGCAGCAGCAGCAGGGAGCCCGCGTCTCGGCCCCGGCCGCGTCGCGTCGCGCAGGACGAGGAGAAGCCATGAGCCGCGATTTCAAGCCCGGAGACCTCATCTTCGCCAAGATGAAAGGGTACCCGCACTGGCCGGCCAGGGTAAGGCGCCCGCTCCTTCCTCCTCCTCCTCCTCCTCCTCCTCGCAGCCCAGCACCTGCACCCTGCCGCCCCCCGTACCCCCCCCCCCCCCCCCCCCCCCCCGGTGGCCCCGCAGGGCCCCTTGCCGCCTTGCCTCTCCTTGAACTCGGCGCCTTCTCCCGACGGCAGCAGCCCCGGGCTCCCTGCCTCGCTGCCCTCATTTGCATAGCCCGGCTGGCAGCAGCGCGGCCGTGCTCAGCCCGCTGCGTGGTAGCGGTAACAAAGGCTGGGGCTGTGCGAAAACACGGCTCCCCAGTAGCTGCTCCCTTCTGGCAAAGGGGAGCACCAACTTTAGGGCGGCGTTGCGCCTCGCTGTTAAAGTCGGGCATCGCTGTAGCTTTTTCCTGTAGAAGAAGCTGGGTGCAAGCGGTAAGTTGCCCAGTCGTTTCTTTCTCCTGTTCCCGCTCCTCTCTTGGAAGTGCCACGGCGAGTGCTGTGACTGCCTTCGGGCATTTAATGGCTGTGGAAATGCAGCTAAAAGACTTAACTGTGCGCTATCTAGATGAGAGGCGGCATCAAGAATTATTTGTGTGCTTTCCTGTTTTGTTTCCTTGTTAAATGTAGCGACTTTTTTCGTAGTACTTGACATCTGGGCTTGGACCAGTTATCGGCTCAGCATAAGGGGAGGATGTGGCGTTGTGGCTTATGGTGAAGGGGAGATGTTTTTTTGGATGGAATCAAATCGTGCTTCTACCTGCAGCCCATCATGTACATCCTTTTTAAAAAAAAAACAACGTCCTATGTTGCTGTAACGCCAGAAGTGTTTTCACTTCCTATTGTTGATAATACTGTTGTTTAATGGGTTTTATTTCTGACATTGTATGCTTTTGGCATTGTTAACTTCTCTGTAGCATTTTTTTTCCATGTTTCTAACAGCTCTAGATGTTTCCCTTTGGACTGTCATTAACTGTTACTTGATTTCAGTTGTGGTCTTTGTTTTCCTTAGGTGGATGAAGTTCCTGAGGGAGCAGTAAAGCCTCCTGCAAACAAAATGCCTATATTCTTTTTTGGCACCCATGAGACGTAAGTCCCTCTTATTTAAGAGACACATACTCTTTTATTTCATTAGCATGCTATAATAGGAACTTAATGACTTACCTGAAAGTTGTGTGTTTTAAAATTACACTGTTCAGTAGCGTGTCATCTTCTGAATTATTTTCTTTTGCCAAGACATGTTACTTTCACACTTGCTTAAGCTATTCAAGAAAATAGAAATGGTAGACTGTGACTATACCATGTGCCAATGCCAGTAGAAAAATCCTACCCAAAGTGATATAAGCAGTGAGTTTTTCTTTCTTCTGTAATAGACGTTAATTAAGCTCTGTATATAGGCAAAATTCTCAAAAATATATTGTTAAAGAAAGTGAAATATTGCTGAGAACAATGAAATAAGAAAAAAAAAAAAAAGAAATAGTTAAATTATCCTGCATTAGTTGTCCCTACCCCCTCCCTTCCAAGATGTTTGAGGGCATGGGTATTGTGTTTTGTAAGATTTTGAGGAAAAAAAATCAGAAGGTACAGTTATTCTGTACCTGTTATTCTGCAAAACATCTGTCTTTAGGTACTTTCAACAATGCTACCTTTTTGCAATCATAAACTCGTTTTGAGGGTATTTCTGCTGCTAACTTTTCTTGCCGATATACTGTTTTTTATGTAGGTCTCTGTCTTGTTAAAATTATCATGTTACTTTTTAGTAGGAGTTTGTTGCAGTGTGGATATTTAAGATTTCAAATTCAGTGCTGCCTTTGCCTCATTTATTTTTTTAAAATATATATATTTTCCCCTTTGTTTTCTCTTTATAAAATGTCAATTGCTATATACAAGCAGGTCACAAATAGAAGTTACGTATAAAAGTACTCAGTTTCTTGCATTGTGTGGGAAGGTTTTATCTTCCTCTCACTAAATATTTATTCAAATCTCTTTAATCTGTTACTTTGCGTATGTCTTTAAAATAATTCATGTTGAGAGAATACCCAGTGCTTGTTGAATTAAAAAGCAAGCATCCTCTACGCTTCTTGAGATTACTTTTTACTACTTTTTTTTTTTTTCGAGAAGCAGTTTCCCCATGAGAAAGCTTTTTGTGTGCTTGGCTTATATACCTTCTTTCCATTGATCTTGGCAATAGATCAGTTATTGGTTTATTTTTAGCATGTGTGTTCTTGTGGGTGAACAGAATTGTGGAATTCAATTCAAGGTTGCAAAGTTTGCATATTGTCCCTTTGCTTAACGATAAGTTTAAACAGTGCACTTGGTTATCTTTTATGTTTTTTTTTTTTTTTTCTTCCCCAGAATACTTTGGCAGTTAAAAATATAATATTGCTTTGTTTTTCCCCTTTGATGTATGTTGATGTGTGTCATTCTGGATTGAACTTGGGTTTTGTGTAGTTTTATGTAGGTTTACAGGCACAAATTGAATATAAGGGAGAAAGAAACAACTCCTTACCTAAAGGTGCAGAAATACCTTGCAAATTTTAAGCATCGTGGTGCATTTTAAACTTTAGTTAAGTTCCTAGCTCATGCTTGGCTTTGAATTTTAATTTTCTTTCTCATTTGCATGGGTAAACTTGAAATAATCTGTTCGTCACTCATTGACACTCTTAGTAAAGTTTTACTGCAGTCTAGTTCTTTGTTTTGCAGGCTGTAGCTTCAGGATTACTGCCTTTCAGTATCCTATACTCCTATATTCTATGAATAGAGGAGAAATATAGTTTCTCCTATGAATATAAGAGAAACTTCTGTGTCGGAAACCCGCCTGTCTTGTTCTTTAAACTACCTTAGGGTGGTAACAGGTGAAACTCTCCTGCTTTTCAATCATACTTACTGTTGCTTACAGCATGTACCTGTGAATAACAATCACATGTTACTACCTATGTTCAGTGAACGGGTATTTGCTTCTTACAATAGGCTTTGGGGATTTGGGTGACATATCTTTATTTCCGTCTTTGTCTTAATGTAGCAACATTCTGAAAGAATAAAAAATAAAAAGTTATTTTAATGAGAGCTTTATTTGGGTCCGTTGTGCTAGTGTATGACATCATTGCAGATGGCCACACTGAAAATGTAGTTTCTAGAACCTGTGTCTTAGGGTAAAGCCTCTACACTAAGTTTTCTTTCATTTTTGGTGCATGGAGTTTTAAATATATCAGCCCAGTATGCTATGTGACCTCTTCTTCATGGTTGAGAGTTCCTGATGGTTTTCAAAGCTTGAGCAATGTGTATGGTAAAGCCATACAAATCTTGGAAAAACATTTCCTAGGGGATAGGAAGAAAGGAGGCAATGCTTCTTATTTTTGTCTTGTCCAGTTTCCATTTGTCTGTCTCCCCAGTATTTTTTTTTTCTGGTTGTTGTGGTTTAACCTGGCCAGCAGCTAAGCACCACACAGCCGTTTGCTCACCCTACCCCATCCCTCTCTGAGATGGGGGAGAGAAATGGGAAAATGAAGCCTGTGAGTTGAGATAAAGACAGTTTATTAGGACATAAAATAAAATAATATGTACAAAACAAGTGATGTACAGTGCAATTGCTCACCACCCGCTGACTGTTGCCCAGCCTAGCCCCAAGCAGTCCAGCCCTCCTCCCCCCAGCTAGCCACCCCTATCTGTTGTTCAGCATGACCCCAGATGGTATGGAATACCCCTTTGGCCAGTTTGGGTCAGCTGTCCTGGGTCTGTCCCCTCCCAGCTCCTGTTGCACCCCCAGCCTGCCTGCTGGTGGGCAGAGTGAGAAGCTGAAAAGTCCCTGGCTTGGTGTAAGCACTGCTCTGCAACAATTAAAACATTGGCATGTTACCAGCACTCTTCTCATCCTAATCCAAAACATAGCACCCTACCTGCTACTAGGAGGAAAATTAACTCTATCCTAACTGAAACCAGGACACTGGTTAAGGCAACTCTGCAGATGTGTGTTTCCCATGCTGGCTGAACTGAACATAACCATCTCTTGAAAAGGGGTGGGTAATCTGCAGTCTGATCTCTCAGTGGTTTACATAATGCTTTGTGCACATAGGTAAGAATTCTACTGCTGGAGCAGGAGATGCTTAAGCTTTCTAGATAACATTTTGTCTTTTAGTGTAGTAGGGTGTAGGTCTCAATTAGATCTTTTTAAAGATGACGAAGAAAATAGAGTGAGGATTAGAAGTATCTATATCATTTTCCGTGAACCATTACTTTAGAAAGCAAGTGCCTGCAACTTTTCAGATTACCGAGTCTCAATGTCAGATAGCTGCATCTAGACACATAGCAAAAATAAGAACGAAACTCAAAGTGGCATCTTTGTTTTAGCAGTGTATGGGTTGCTGCATTGAAGTTTGAACTTTAAAAGTACTGGGAGTAGAGCAGTAACTATACAGGCTTTGGTCTTCAGCATAAACCAGAATGTTTGTCCTCAGTAATTTGTTACCCCGTTCTCCTAAGTCTAGCTTAGAGAAAATAGTAGTGTGAATACTGTGACTTTGACATACAAGAAAAGCCAGGCTGATAGCTTTAGTTACACAGACTACAGTAGGGGTAGTGCTGTGCAGGGATGTTGTCAGTTTTTGTGAAAAAGACACACAAGCTATCTGAAGACCTCTTCTAAGAGTAAATTAAATTAAAAAAATGTAAACTGCAATATTTACTTCCCCAAGAATGGGGTTGAGGAAGAATCTTATGGAAAGGCTTAAAGTTTTATTCAATTCAGTAAATAAAGTGATGAGGACTTATCTTGAGAAACTGAGAAGTTACTGAAGTAATGCTGAATTCACAGTATTCTTAAGGACCCGGGCAGTCAAATACATTCAGGTGTGACTAGGCACTGCCTTCTAGTGCTCTTTATGCCTGATACACTTAACATTCTTCTTGAATTTTGTCTTTTAACTACATTGTTTCTAATTTAGTAACTTCAAAAGATTTTCTTTGTTTGTTTGGAACTACTTCTGCTTTGTTGTTGTTCTCTTGTATTATATAGTCAGGATATAAGAATTCTTTACTCTTAACACTTAAGCCTGTTTTTCTAAAGAAAGCATGTGCTCTCTCTGTTCATTCACAAGATAACAATTTTTTAGTTGTTCTGGTTTACAGTAGTTGGTTGTCTTCCGCCATTTGTTAAGAAGCATTGTCTGTTTCTTGCCCAGACACTCAGCACCTTAGGAAGGAGAGGGGCCATATATGTGGTGGTAGTAATGGAAAACTTGGGCTGTTGTAGGTTAAATTGGGAAAACTAAAGTTGCTTATGTAACAGAATTGGTTGTCTGCAATGCTGAGTTGTGCTTCTTAATGATATCTGATGCTTATTTCTCCTTTTGAAAAAAAAAAAAATATTTAAAACATGAGTAGCTTTTTTCCTGGTAACTTTTTCTTTCTCTTCTGAAGGGCGTTTTTGGGACCAAAGGACATATTCCCTTACTCTGAAAATAAAGAGAAATATGGAAAACCAAATAAAAGAAAGGGCTTTAATGAAGGCTTGTGGGAAATTGACAATAATCCCAGAGTGAAGTTCTCTCATCAGCAGGTAAGTTATGCAAAGTCTGCAACTAGTTGTTATCGTACTGTTGGGGGAAAAAAAAAGGCAATGAATATTTACTGTTCTAGGATAAAGAATCGTTGACACTCAATTGCAGGTTACACTGTTTTGTTTTTTTAATTTATCTCTAGTTTTAGTAGCATGAGACTTTCCTTTCATGTAAGTGGAAATTTCCAAATTTTCTACAGTAAGCTCATGAAGCTCATGTTGACAGTTTCAGAGCATAAGTCTATCACTATTGAAAGTTGAACATATTTTTTACGATGTTGCTCTATCACAGCAGATGTCAAGTCATATTCAGAACCATACAACTGTACTTAAAAAATAGTGGTTTTTATCAGTTTTTACTCAGTCATCAGTAATCTCAGTCACTTTACTTCTTCCTGTCATCTAAGCCCAAGTGGTTTTCTCCACAAATACCTGTGTAAGATTTCATTGCATGCTTTTGTAGTACACTGTATTTTCATTATGGTGGCTGGAAATAATGTGATTCTTGGTTTTTGCCCCTCTGTTATGTGACTCTCAATTAAGTTTTCATTTGCCAGTAGTTCTGTTTCTTACCCTCTTGGTAGATGTCCCAAGCTTAAACTGGGGCTAAGCAGCTCTACTTATAAAAAGGCCTAAACTTCTTCTTAAAAGAAAAAAAATGTCTTGATCCTCTTTGTCTGTTGTGTTCTCTGAACATTCTATAGCTTCTTGGTTTTGGTACATACAGTGGGCCCTGATCACATACTGGGGCCTCTAGACATTATTGTGGTAATAATAAAAAAAAAATTGGTGTCTGTATTTTTTTTCTGCTCCTACTTGACATGCCAGACAGCCATTTCTGCACCAGTTAACTCCTGCTCCTAAAGATATCCCAAGCTACTGCGTCTCTAGTTTGAAGGATGGATCAAGAGTTAATCTGAGCAAGAGTCAGTAGAAAAGAGGTTGTGCTCTGGATGTACACTTTTTCTGCCCCTAGATGCTAATCCCCTTACAACAGAGAGAAACACTATTAATAAGACAGTTTCTTTCTTCTGCTACTGAAAAATGAGTCGTTAGACAATCTGCTGTTTTATTTGTGGCAGCTTAGGAGAGGTTCTGCCTGGGTGGCTGAGGAAATAGTGAACCATAGCTTAGTTTTATGTTATCAGTCAGTTCTAACAACCTGAAAATATATGTGGGTATAAACAACCACTGACAGCAAGGCCTTCCAGTGTTTTATTTCATAGTGGGGATCAATAACTTCAGCTAAGCGGTACTTTGCGTTGCCTTCTTAACATCTCAGGCATTTCTAAATACTTTTCCAATTGGAGGCAGAAAAAACATTACCAACAGATGTATACAGACTAGTTTCTTAGTCTAGCAACTTTGCTATGGGGAAAGTCCATTATACCTTTTCAGTATCATTCAAACACTTCGGTCCAGCTTCTGTAACAGTTCTTTAACAAGCTCTGTGAACTACTCAGGTTCTGTCTAGAGCTACTGGATTGTTTTTTTGCCACTGCCTTTTTTGCTTAGAAACACACAAGAAAAAACGCTTAGAAACACACAGTCTTTGCACAAGTAGTATTTAAATTCTGTTTCTATAAGTGAGCTTTAAAAATGCTGAAAGAAGAAACTGTTCTTGGGGATGTCTTAACTGTTAAATGAATTACAGGGCCATGGTTACTAATTTGCTTACATATATTCAGTTTTTACAGAATGAATGAAGGAATTGAAGGACAGGCTGGACGGGGCCCTGGCAAATGTGATATAGTGGGTGGCATCCCTGCCTATGGCAGGAGGGTTGGAACTAGATGATCTTTAAGATCCCATCTAACCCAAGCCATTCTATGGTTCTATGAATGGGGTAAATAAAGGCTCAAAGTGTTTTGTAAATGGGGTGGTGCCCAGTCACTGGTGGGGTTTCGCAGGGCTCCATTTTAGGGCCACTTCTCTTTAATGTCTTCATAAACGACTTGGAACCAGGACTTAAAGGTCTGCTAATTAAGTTGGCTGATGATGTGAAACTCAGGGGAGTTGCTGACTCCCTTGAGGGTAGAGAGGCTTTACAGAGATGTTGACAATGAGAGGGCTGGGCAATCACCAACTGCATGAAATTCAACAAGAGCAAATGCCAAATTCTGCACCTGACACGTGGCAGCCCTGGCTGTATGCACAGTCTGGGGGGACCAGAGGTTGGGGAACAGCCCCACAGGAAGGGATCTGGGAGTTCTCATCAATGTCAAGTTGAACATGAGCCAGCAGCGTGCCCTGGCAGCCAGGAAGGCCACTGTGCCCTGGGGTGCATCCAGCACAGCATCGCTAGCTGGTCGAGGGAAGGGATTGTCCTGCTGTGCTCTGTGCTGGTGCAGCCTCATGTTGAGTAAGTGCAATTTAGGCATCACACAGAATCACACACAATTGTCTAGGTTGGAAGAGACCTCAAGATTAGTGAGTCCAACCTCTGACCTAACACTAACAAGTCCTCCACAAGCGTAAGAAGTAAATCAAGAACTGTTTGGACAACGCTCTCAGACATGTGGTTTGACTTTCTTGGGTGGTCATGGGGAGCATCCTTAATGATACTTGTGGGTCCCTTCTAACTCAGGATATTCTGTGATTTATGAAATTTTCCTCTGAATTTTCACCTTAATTTTAGAAAGCATTTTGTTTTGATAGCTTTCCCTTTGTTATCCGTTCTTAAAAGGAACCTTTACTTGGAGCAAATCAAGCCCATAGGATTTAGTGAGCTCATATTTTTACATGCATGCAATTCTTGTTGTTGCTGAAGGAGAACACCTGCAAATAGCTGTATTCTGTAAAAGAAATCTGAATGTAAAACAGGCAGAGTAAGGGTTACTTGATCTGAAATAAAGCCAGCAGTAAGGGCCTGCTTTAAAGGGATTTTTTTTGACAATATTTGATGCTTTCAAGTAAACGAGTTGTATGTCTTCCATGGCTTTTCACAAAACACCATCTTTGGTGTTTTATTTGCAGAATGGAGTATTATGTTACTGTCCCTCAGAGATCCATAGCTAAGACTGAAGAATGTCCCGTTTTATCCTATAATAAGAGAATTGTAGTGTGATATTTTTTTGTTTCAGTTTTATTTATTTTCAGCTTGTGTGCTGAAATGAGCTTTATTTTTTTTTTTTTAATACTTTGCAGGTAACGTACAGTTCACAAAGATGAGACTAAGTGGTACCTTGTTTTATTTTGTTGTTAGCTCCCTGCTATTTGACTAGGTGATGGCTCTCCTGTTTGTGAGGATGTTGCCTTAGCATCATACTTTATAAGCTGGAGAAATGAGTACATGCAGATTCTCCCTTCAAGTAGTAAGAGGAAGATGCTCATCTG
Source organism: Netta rufina (assembly GCF_964035555.1). Lineage (NCBI taxonomy): Eukaryota > Metazoa > Chordata > Aves > Anseriformes > Anatidae > Netta > Netta rufina. Next base: position 30,776,612 of record NC_140126.1, on the reverse strand, counting down.
TCTGATAGGCAAAATCTCTGTGGCTGTCAGTCTTTTTAAGTTAAGTAGACATTTTAATCCAGGGAGGAAAGCAAGCATGTGAGTTTGATTTAGTTACCTATGCAGTTTTATGGAAGTTTATAGGAAAGTAGTATTAATAGTAGCAGAGTGGTTGAACTTGGCAAAATGGGAGGGGGGTGGCTTAGAGATCAAAAAGGGGTGTGTCACAGGCCACAAAACACTAACAAGTAAGGTAATTCTGCACAATTTAGGCAATTAACACAAGCTTTTTGTTACAGATCTGTGCAATGAGAAACAAAGACAAACAGGTTAGAGAAAAATGCCTCAGCCTTCCCTCTGTACGCTTCTGCTCCACCCTTGCTGGTGTCAAGTCCCCTTGCCACACGTTACAGTCAGTCCCTGTGGTGAGGTGATGTAGGTGTAGTTACTAGGTGTACCTCCTCGCCCCTGCTCAGGCAGCTCCTCTGGGCTCTGAGCCTGGCTCGGGGGACACCTCTTGTGCCTCTGTTCTTTCCCCAGCATCCCTCCAGCCCTGGCATCTCTTTTGCCCTGGTGTCCCTCCTGCCCGGTGCAGGCGTCATGTCATTGAGCAGGTACTGGCTGTCCTTCCACGTCAGTGCTCCAGTCCTCATCAGGCGCCTGATCCTCCCTCCCTTCAGCTGCCCGTAGCTGTCGCGCCCCCTCCATGCGCCCGGTCCCCACAGAGGCGCCTCACGCCCTCACGCTCTCGGCTGGGCGCGGCCGGCTGGAAGTGGCTGAGGCCGGCTGCAGGCAGCCCCTCGGCGCTCCTCAGCCCTGCACCCGCCCCTGCGCCCCAGACAGGACAGCCTGTGAGAGAAGGTCAGTGCCGGCAGCGAGCCGGCCTGGAGCTGAGGGCAGTGGTGGTAGGCTGCAAAGATTTAGAGGGAAGATAACAGTAGTAAACTGGTAAGTGAGGCCCTCTTTTTCCGATGATGCTTTGAAGCAGGGTGATACGTTATGGCCTACTGGTAACATTGCAGTTCACGTAGGTGACGTCTACATGTGATACACGTACAGCCTTTTGGCTTAAAACAAACATTCTTTGAGTTAAATGAAGCACAGTTACTGGACAGTAGCTGTAAAGATGGCTCAGTTGTCAGAGTCTAAATATTAAGTGCGAGGAGGGAGTGTTTTGTCTGGCCTCAGAACAGAAGGCTAGAGGGGGTAGTCACGTGGAGATGTTGGCAAAATCAAGCTTTTATTTTGACTACAAGACAATATTGAAGTGACAGACTTGTTAGCTATTCCTAGAGGGAAATTAACTCCCCCCCCCCTTTTTTTTTTCTCTCTCTTTATTGAGTATATTTTGTTTTGATAAGTCCTTCTGAGAGCTGCCGTTTCTGTTCAACTGCCAGGGCTGGCTGGAATGTTCTGAAAGCAGTGTTTATACTTCACAGATGTTGCTTGTAACTGCTAGTGAGGAAGGTAGAGGGTAGAAGGGAGCTTGTGGCTTGGGCTTAAATCCAAAACCACTTCCTCAGAGGGGGAAATACTAAGAGTCAGAGGAATTCTGCCAGCGTTGTTCGAAGGAGCTGATATTCAAGAGTGAGAATGCTATCCACAAAGTAATGGAATTTAAAAGAGTAATTCTGACTTTACCTCGTCAATTACCGTGTCCTTGACTTTCAGTTTTAGCTTTTGTTTTTTTCTGCTCGTGTTTTCAGGAATTGGTAGCTGGCTCTTGCTCATTTAGGATTGACAGCTCTTTTAAATCAGTGTTTCTTGACAGGAGCCTTGCAAGTTATGTTTAAGCAAAATCTTGCTCTTTCGCATTGCAGTAGTTTTATTATCAGTATAGCATTAGAACTTGAAAGTTTGATAATGAAAATATAATTTAAATTGATATGCTTGAAAATTAAAGAAATAGATAAATTTCGATATTTTTGTAGATTCCCATTAAGGATTCCTTAGGCTGATGTTTTCATTGGTAACTTACAGGTGGCAGAACACCTCTCAGTGTAGTTACTCGGTAATTCAGAAAGTAATTTTTGTTTCAATTGCCATGTTTTTCTATTGAAGTCCCATCCATCTGTTAGCACTTCTATCAAAGAAACTCTTCAAGAGAGCAGTCAGGATTCTGCTGGGGGAAGTGAAGAAAAATCAGGAGCCAAAAGGAGAAAGTCTTCTCTCCTAAAAGTAAGTGATAGAATTTGTGTTTTGTTTTACTATCAACCTTTCAAGTCAAACCTTGTTGTCAAATTTTTATTTAAATACTTGAACTGTACTTTCCTGTCATAACTACTTCACATTTGGTTATTATTAGGCTTAATATATGTATTAGTATTTCCTAGGTACATTAAATTCAAAATGATTGCCAACATGTAACTTTAAGATTACCTTCTTCTCTTTGAAGACTTGGTAATATCATTGTCTGGTACAACTGTCTATTCATTTACAATATTTTCCCCTGAAAAGCCTAAGAGAACTAAGAAGAGAACTAAGAAAAGCTGAAGAGAAGTTAAGTTCTTTTGGGACTGAAAGAGTTTTTCAGTGTATTTGCCTGAACAGACGAGTCAGTTTGAATTACACCACACGCTGCGATGGGAACAGATAGAAAAGGCAATATATAAGGGATAAAAAGATAGTTGTATCAGTTGAATTCAGGGTCAGGGAAGTGCCTTGTGAGTAATTGGTAATTTATTCAGACAAGGTTTAGCTTCTTTGCCTTGTCAATGTGTGCATACATTGAAATTTTCTGAAACAAATTATATTCTTAAATATATTGTATTCATACTTACAAAATGCATTTCTGTCTGAAATACCATTTTTTCAAGCCTCTTGCTGCTGTACAGTCTGTATTTTAAGAGGGGAATCTTTCTAGCTTACTGCTTACTTAATGATAACAGAGTGTAGCACATCACTTTGAACTTTCTCTATTCTTGAATGTTTTGTTTTGTTCGCGTCTTTTATTTTCCATACAGTGTAGAAGAGTTGTTGTCATCTCCTTTTTCCTTGAAAGAGACTAGAATCATAAAATGACAAAAAATGTGATGCAGTTGATATTGATAAGTTTATGGCATCTCATTTATTTTTAAGTCACTTCTGGAAATTAATACACTACAGAACAATCAGTGCCCTTAAAACAAGTGTCTAACTCTTGAATAGACTTGCCTCAATTGTGTTAGATTTCCTGTTGATTATTTGTCAAGCTTTAGTGTAGTTTTACTGTAGGCGTAGGTGGCTGTCCTTTAGCACTGAAACTGAAGATTTTCCAGTGTACTTAATACATAGTGAATATACCTCCTGGAGGATTGTCTAGGAGCTCTAAGCTTGTTTTTCAAGAGGAAAAAAGACTTTCAATTTAAAAATAGGTGTCAAAAGTTGTTGTGTTGAGTTGGAAACTGTGGAGGCATTTGAGTTATTTCTCCCAACTTGTTGCTGCTTTGAGTGTTCGTAATTTTGTACCAGCACATTTGGAAGGTCCGTCTAATTTGGGTTCTGTCAAGTGTACTTCAGGAACACTTTTCAATATGTAATTTCCTCATAGAATTTGTAAACCAGTTGTTATTCCTCTTTGTTGCCTATGAACAATGTTGATAAAAGCATTTTTCTCCCAGCATTTGCTACTGCGAAGGGAAAACTTTATTTTTTTTTTTTGTACTGGACCAGTTCATCAGTTTGCTTCATTGTCAATGTATGCAGCAAACACCTTGTGTGAGTGGAGATGTCAATGTCATCATGTTTCCACTGAGAAGTGCTTCCTGGCTGTCCTGACCTAGCTCTCTGAAAGAAAAATACAAAGACCATACGTAGCCCTTTGAACACCAAAATGGAATGGAATGTCTTTAAGGGATAGATTTATGTAATGAGTCTCAATCATTTTACCAGTTTAAGACAACATCTGTAGCAGATTTAGTCCTTTGCTATTGATATTGATGTAGTTATAATATGCTTCTAACCCTTGTACTCTGACTTCTTGTGATTTTAATGTACAGTGATTATTCTTAAAGTTGCACTCTGAAAAAAGTGAACAAAAACACAACAAAGCCTTCTGTTATATAATATGGCTGTAAGTGATTATCAGCATTATGTGACAGCCCCCTGCCTGTGATACTTCGTTCAATTTTGAAATTTTAAGACCTGTAGCTACTATTAAAGGGAATTTCATAATAGGTGCTTGAAAGTTGGGCAAAGCAATAGCATTAGAGTTGAGAAGATGAAAAGAAATTTAAAAGAAGAAAAAAAATGCGCATACCTAGACAACAAGAAAAATGTTGATTATCTCCAAGTAATTTATTACAAACTTGATGTTCAAATCTACTTGCTTGTCTAAAATGAAAATTAGTATTTTAAGGTGTAAAAAAAGAAGAAAAATGCACAGGTTAGGTGACACCATTTATCACTAATTACTGTCTCACATGATTAAACAACTTGTTTGTGGTCTACATGAAGTCTTTGTTTAATAGTGATAGTCTTTGATAGATGTCTGTGACTGTAATCCATCTGTATGCCTGAGCTGATTCAGTTGAATCTTGAATATTGGCATGAACATTTAGAAATACTCACATAAAGATGATGCAGTGAAAAAGTAGTTACATTATCATAAACACAAAACGGTCTTGAATTTCCATCATAATACATAGTTATCAGAATACATCAATCTGCAATATGTTTGAAAGTGGTCCTGCCTTATACTTCCAAAGTGTACGTAAGAAAGAAGCGTGTATACAGGGAGACTGAAAAGAGAAAAGCAGCATGATGGTTATTAGCATGTGCTCATTTAACTTTTGTTTCTTCAAAGCACTTTTCCATTGACTCTCTGTTGTTTCTGTTTGCAGTTGCCCACTAAGAGGGATAACAGCTTAAGTACAATAATGGAAGAAGAGGAAAAAGAGATGAATACTTTGAAGGAAGATGATGTACCTTCTGAAAGAAACAATAAAGAAGTATGTGAAAACTCATCTCTTCCTGCATAGTAAAGAACATATTAATGTTATGTCAGTTAATTAAAATTTATTTTTATGTACTGGGAAGCTACATACAGTTACTGCTAGTGTGACAGTCTCAGAACTGCAGTTTAAGCTGTAAAACTTCATATGTGTTGACGCAGATTAAAACTTCTCATGGAAATTAACAGGAATTTAAGCTTTTGGCAGAGAGCAAACTTTAATCTGGCTTGTCTGAGTTCAATTAAAAATCAGGGGAACAGTGTGTTTTTATCACTTCATAAGATTTCTTTCTTCTGTTAAAACTCAGCATCATTTTCAATTTACACAGGATGTGGTGAAAACAGGTGATGCGTCTATTCCTAAAGCTGCTAGAAGAGGAAGAAAAAGAAAGGTAACAGTATGGTTAATTATTTATGTTTGGATGTGATAATACTGGTATCACTTTTTTTGTGACAGATTATGAGTAAGTTGCTTGACTTTTGTTTTGTTTTCACTCTCCCATCCCTTCCAAATAGCTGGAAGACTTCCAGGAATGGCAGTTTTCTCATGAATGTTTTAAAAGCCATAATTCTGTTTGAACTCAGCGCAGAGTAGGGAGTTTCCCTTTTTTTCCCAAATAGTCCAGTGTAAATAAGAAAAACTAACATAAATTATTTTGTCTCGAAGCTCTGAAAAAAATGTTTAATATCATCTTCACATTGAACCAACACCTGAAATACTTCCCACTTTTGTGAGGTTGTGCTTTTGCACTTTCTTCTACCTGGGAAAAATTGGTGTTCTTATGAAAGAAGCAGTTCCAGCTGCTAGCTTAGTGTACTCCACCATCAGCATTCATGTGGTCACATAGCAAGCTAGATCAGGGCACTGATCCAAATAAAAAATAGATTAAAGTGAGGCAAAGTTTTAATTTTAATTTGAAACTATTTCCTGATTTTTAACATGATACATTAGTGCTGACAGCAGGGATGAGTGCAAAGGTGTACTTGTGAACCTTAGTGTGTTTGCCATAGGTAGGTAGCATACTAAGTATCATTTGCTTCATGAAAAAGAAAGATAGCCATTTATATATTCTTATAAAAACAATTAAAATAATTGAAAGAGTACTTTATTAAAAAATCTTAAACATAAATCTAAAATAATATTCAATGAAGGCAAGTCTGAAACAGCAAGGAATTGACAGTATATCTGTGAGTGTGCATATATTTGATATCGGCTTCTAAATGGGAGAGAAGCCTTTCAGGTGACATTAAAACAGAGATCTCATTCTGTACTTTTTCATAATGCACCCAAATCTTACGGCTGTGGTGTCTTTTGATTTGTTTGGCATTGTTGTTTTCTTAGTGTCATAACACATTTCAGGCCCCGGATGGTTTCTTCTGTCACACTTAGCAGCTTCAGTTTTGTGTTTGGCACGTGCTGCTTGTTGTAGGTGGTTTAACCAGAAATTGGCATTACTGCAGACCATTGCTGAGTCACCGAATGGGTGAGCTGGGAAGGGACATCTGCAGGCCATCTAGTCCAACCCTCTGCTCAAGCAGGGCCTCCTAGAGCAGGTTGCCCAGGGCAATGTCCAGGTGGCTTTTGAAGATTTCCACTCCCTCACCCACTGGAAAGAACTGCTTCTTGATGATGGAACTTCTTGTGCTTCAGTTTGTGTCTGTTGCCTCCTGTGTTGCCACGGGACATTGTTGAAAAGAACCTGGCTCCATCTTTGCACTCTCCCTTCAGATATTTATACACAGTGATAAGATCCACTCCAAGGCTCCTTTCTCAGTGGAGATGTGCTCCAGTCCCTTGATCATCTTAGTGGCCCTCCATTGGACTCTTTTCAGTACGTCCATGTGTCTCTTGTACTGGGGAGCCCAGAACTGGACACAGTATTCCAGGTGCAGCTTCACCAATGCAGAGTAGAGCTGAAGGATTTCCTCTCTCAATGCAGCCCAGAATACCTTTAGCATTCTCAGTAGCGAGGGCACACATCTGACTCATGTTCAACCTGGTGTCTACCTGGACTCCAGGGTCCTTCTCTACCCAGCTGCTTTCCATCTGGGTGGCCCCCAGTGTGGTTGTTCCTACCCAGGTTCAGGACTCTGCACTTCTCATTGTTCAACTTCATGAGGTTTGTTGTCAGCCCACCTCTCCAGCCTGTCCAGGTCCCTCTGGATGGCTGGTTACTTCAGCCTCCTCACAGTCTGGTCTCGTATGTGAACTTACAGAGGATGCACTCTACTCCATCTCTCAGTTTATTAATGAATATGTTAAACAAAAATGGACAATGTTGACCCCTTGGGTAGTCTGCTCCTTACAGGCCTACAACTAGATTTTGTACCACTAACCCATTACATTCTGGGTCCAGCTGTTCAGCTGATTTTCAATCTATCTCACTGCCTGCTAAGTCTTCAACATACATGTACTGCTTTTCATTCTTCAGAAGCTTCTGTCATGCAGGACAGTGTAAGAGGCCTTACTGAAGTCTAGGAAAACAGTATCTGCTGTTCTCTGTCACCCCCATCCTTCAGGCTGGTGATTTCATTATACAAGTGTAACCAGTTTGGTCAGGCATGACTTACTTCTGGTGAATCCTGAGTACTACTGATGATTTTTTCCTTCATGTGTCTGGAAATGGCTTCCAGGATTAGCTATTCCATCACCTTCCCAAGGAAGGAGCAGAGGTTTTATGGGTCCTGCAGCTTGCCCTTTTTGAAGATTGGACTGATGTTTGCTTTCCTCCAGGCTTCAGGCACTTCTGGTTGCCATGACCAAGCAAAGACTGTAGATTGGCCTTGCAATCACATCTGCCAGCTCCCTCAGCACTCATGGGTGTATCCCATCAGGATTCACTGTGGACTGGTGAATGTCTAGTTTGCTGAAGTATTCCATGACCTGCTTCTCTTCCACCAGAGGTACATCTTCCTTGCTCCAGTCTTTCAGCCTGTCCTCTGGAATCTGGGATTCCTGAAGGCCAGTCCTGCTGGGAAAGACTGTGCTCTTTGGCACCTGGGCCTTTTTGTTGTCCTGAGTAACCAGGCCTTTTGTTTCCTTCAGCACAGGGGCTATGTTTTCCCTAGTCTTCCTTTTGTCACTGAGTACTTACCAAAGCCCTTCTTGTTGTATCTGGCCAGAAACAATTCCATTTGGGCTTTAGGTTTCCTAACTTGGTCCTTGACTGCTCAGACAGTATCTCTACCTTTCTCTTAGGTCATCTGTCCTTGCTTCCTCCCTCTGTAGGCTTCCTTTTTCTGCTGGAGTTGGGCCAGGAGGGCCACCTCGCATTTTTGCCTGACTTCCTCTTTGTTGGGATGCATTGCTCCTGAGCTTGAATAGTTATTCCAAGGGATGTGGTGCATGTTCACAGATCAGAAAAGTGTTGTCTATGCAGTTACATGGCTTTGAATGCATTCCTTATATGCCTTTGAAAGAAACAAGGTGTTCTCTCATCTTGGAATTGTTTAAAAAAATCAGTTGTTTTTCTGTCTTACTTAAACAATCTGTCTATGTGAGATGTACCTCTACTTCAGCCTTGATCTAAGTATGTCTCATTGTCGTGGTTCCGCTCGAGTGGGCAGCCGAGCTCCACCACAGCCGCTCTCTCACTCCCCCTCCTCAAAGAGGAATGGGGAGAAAATATGTGAAAAGGGCTCAAGGATTGAGATAAGGACGACAAAATCACGCAATAATTATTGTAACGGGCAAAACAGACTCGGCATAAGGAGATAGTAAGATTTATTGCCTACAACTAACAAGCGAGAGAAGTGAGAAAACAAAGGAAAAAAAAAAAACAAAAGCACCTTCCCCCCCCATCCACCCTCTTCCACCTCCTCCCCCCGAGCGGCGCAGGGGAACGGGGAATGGGGGTTATGGTCAGTCTACAGCACTTCTTCTCTGCCGCTCCTTCTCGGTCACTCTCGTCCCCTGTGCTGTGGGGTCCCACCCACGGGATGCAGTCCTTGATGAACTGATCCGGCGTGGGCTTCCCACAGGCAGCAGCTCTTCCAGAACTGCTCCAGATATGGGTCCATACCACGGGGTCCATCCCTCAGGAGAAAACTGCTCCAACCTGGCTCCCCTACGGGCAGCAGCTCCTGCCAGGTCACCTGCTCCTGCGTGGGCTCCTCTCCACGGGCTACAGGTCCGGCCCGGAATCTGCTCCGGCAGGGGTCTTCCACAGGCGGCAGCCTCCGTCGGTGCAGGGCCACCTGCTCCACCGTGGTCTCCTCCACGGGCTGCAGCGTGGAGCCCTGCTCCACCGTGGTACTCCATGGGCTGCAGGGGGACATCCTGCTTCACCATGGTCCTCACCACAGGCCACAGGGGACTTCTGCTCCGGCGCCTGGAGCACCTCTCCCCCTCCCTCTACTCTGACCTTGGTGCAAGGCTGTTCTCTCGCTCCCGGCTGCTGTGTGGCGCAGCGTTTTTTCCCTGTCTTAAATATGCTCTCACAGAGGCGAAAAACAACATCGCTTATTGGCTCGGATCTGGAAAACAATGGGGCCCTTCCCAAACATGGGGCAGCTTCTAGATCTTTCTCACAGAAACCACCCCTATGGCTCCGGCCTACCAAAACCTTGCCACGTAAACCCACTACACTCATTCTTTCTAAATAGCTCATTATTACTTGTTTCTAAAGACAATATGAAGATAAATGTGTTTGTAACTAACTTTTCTGTTTCTGCAAGCTGATGCTTCTGTATCCACTACACGAAATTCTGTGAATATTTTCTCAAGCTGGAATTTTTCTATGTTCTTTTTATGGAATGTTTCTGTGGGGAGATGCATATCATTTTTCTTTTTCATAGATTTCTCTCTCTCTTTACAACCCAGCCCCTCTAAGATGACTGTATGGATGAAGTTTATTATATCTGGTTAGTGCAGCTCATCAATTTTTCCATTGTGGATAATTAGCTACAGAGCAGGTGTTTTTCTGAGTAGCTCCATCTACTGACCAGATGCTGTGATACTGCTAGGGAAGATGATGGTATCTAAGAATATTTCTGTATGGGCAAAAAGTGAACTTACCTGCTTAAAACTTGGTTTTGACATGCTGTTACGGTGATATTAAGGATTCTTGTAAATCATTCTTTTATTTCCTTGTACCAAGATAGTTTTATTTTTCTGAAGATGAATGATGAATAGCTGAAATTATTTGAAACATTACTGTATGAGGTAATCATGGTATGGAGCACATAAAACAAGTGATGTCTTTTTAAGATTTACTGTTACTAAATTTGATTTTTTTCACATATAGAAACAATACAGTAGTATGATATATTAATAATATATAATAGTATAGTAATGCTAACATTTAAAACTGTTGTTTGAAGAAGCAACAGTTGGTGCAGTTTTTCACTTGGGTAATGCATTCCTTAAATTAGGCTGAAAAACAAGCTGAAGCTGAGGAACCAGCAGTAGTGGCAACAGCAGCGGTTGCAGCAGCAACTCCTGTGACAGTGTCTCCAAAAGTAAGCCCCAAAAGAGGAAGACCAGCAGGTAACCTTAAAAAAGGATTTTTTTTTTTTTCTGTTACAGAAATACCTTTGTATAATTAGAGAGGTTTTACTGCCTCTTTCCACCTAAACTACCGCAAAGTAATTTCTTACACTAAGGACAGTGCTTGATAATAGATTGTTATGAGAAAATATCTCATATCTCAAACTGGAGCCTCTAGGACATAAATGGATTTAAATTGTTAGCATTAATGCTCAGTCCTCTGAATAAGTCTCATTGTTTCGGGTGGTACAAGTGTCCCCTTCAGAAAAGCGTTCTTCATAGAACACTGCTAAACTATAGACTATGCAATAAGATTTCTTTGTGCACTGTTGCTCTGCAAAGGTTTAAAAACGTACAGAATACCATAGAATAGTTAAATTGTTGTTAGAACATCCTTAAAGCATGAGTAAGAGAGCTGTGGGGAGATGGTGCCTGTAGATGGAGTTCAGAGAACAATAAAAACAAGCAAAGAGTAGGAGAGACTCATTTAAAAATATTTAAAACAATAGAATGATCTGTGTAGATTGACAGACAAGTGAAGTGAAAGTACAACTACTTTATTTAAAAATATATAATTTGAAACGCTGCAAATCCAGTAGTGCTTGTTTTTTTTGAAGGTAGCAATGATGCGATTTGTTGGAAGCTTCATGGTAAGCTTGCAGATATTCTTGAATTGGTTATTAACTACTTCACTAGCAAACAGTTCTTGGAGCAGTTAAGTACATTGTATGACCATACAGTTTGGGAAACAGATAGTTAATACTTTATACTCATCTGTATTGTCTGCTGACAATATGAAAATAACTTAGAGAAAGTGCAACCAGTTAACTAGACAAAGTTGCTTTTGCCTTGGAAGCTGCAAGGAAATTAAATCTACAGTGTCCTCCACAATTTCATTATATTTACTAAATGTACATTTGTCATATGTGCTTTTGTCTTTAAAATGTATTTTGTTTCCACTAACTACTGTGTGTAAGAGCAGGAAAGGATCTGTATGAGATGCTTTTGCCCTTTACATAAAATACCGTTTTGTAAGATGTACTATGCAGCATTTTCTAGTGCCAATATAATGCATGCATCTCTTGCTTAACAGTGCTCTACACTAATACCAACAGAAAGTTAAACACTATTACGTCACCTGATACCACAGTGAACATGTGGTGAGACAAGCACATTCTGCAAAGCTGTAAATGCAGTGCACTGAGTGTTTTTGTTTGACAGAGTTTCATGGGTTTAAATGCCAAGAAGGCAGATATACTGTCTTGCAACAATATGGCAAATGTGAGGAAATGCCAAGTTTTTCTATATACCTTGGTATGGTGGTAGAACTTAAGTGGTTTGCTACCAAGTTAAGGAAGCTCCATGGTGTACCGAAAGCTACTGGCACTAAACAGGCTCCATGTAAATGTGGACACTAAATGACTTCTTTACACTTGTTTCTGATTCTCTGATTTCAGGCTTGTTTATATCAGTTATGCAACATTTAAAACAAATTGTAATTGCACAGAGTGCAGAAAATATGAGAGAATTGGTAGTTTGAGCCTGTGGTTAGCAAATAACCGAAGTATGAAATAGCACTAATATTTCAAAGAGATCTTGATTAAAGGCTGGTACTCACTTAACACTTGAATTTTGTATAAAAACAGTTATTTTGGTTTAAGTGTAACGTCTCTTGAGTAAGAATCTTTCCTCAGAGACAAGGAATTAGATGGTAGCTGTGGACTAACCTGTTATTTCTGTATTAAAACTAGCTTCTGAAGTGAAGAGTCCAAAACCAAGAGGGAGACCCAAGTTGGTGAAAACCCCTTGTATTTCCGAGAGTGACCTGTGAGTTATTTGTTTATTGTATGTGAAGACTTCATATTTAGTTCCTGATTGTTTTTTTCCCCTCTACTGTTCAATATGAGTTACTGGTTTTTTTGATGTTGTTTATGATTCTATATTAACTCTTGAGTTACTATTATATAGTATTATGTATGAATACTATTACATAACTCAAGGTATACAATTGTATAAATCAAGACAGAAGATCTTAACCTTCCTGATTTGTAAAGTCTGTGCAAAAATGTTATTAACTTAGTAACTGCATGCTGTGTGAAAAGATACTTGATAAGAGGAAGGCAAGATCATACAAAAGGAAAATGTCAATTTGTTACATTTTGTTTCAAAATTGTCTTCTGATGGTATGACCGAATTCCAACACTATCAGCAACCTAAATTTTATACTTACCTTCCATTGTCCTTGTGCCATGCCTCAAGTTTTTCTTATAACTGAAAGAAAGTTCAGCATTAGCATAATTTTCAGTAGGTTAGCAAATGCACAGTTTTGGTATATGTACGCCTTAAATAATTATAACATAAGAATTACTTTAGTGTTTGCACTCTGGAATAGTCTTTGGTCCTGCAGATACATATGCATGTGGAGAATTTCTGAGCGTTAACTTCTTGACTTTACATCTATGCATGCACAATACATTTGCTTCATTAAGGCCTCTGTACTATTAATAATTATTATCTTCATTTATTATTATTTGTATTCAATAATAACATTCTTTTTTTACCTTAGGTAATGGACAATAATTCTAGAAAAAGACCGTACATTTTTTCAGTCATTAGATGAACTGAGAGTTCATTAATTTCATAATTTTTAAGATTCTGTATTTTCAAAAAAACACACCTTCCTGAATTGAGGGAATTCACATGCTTTAAGTTCACTGTTACTAATGATGATGCCTAAGTACTGTTCATGTTTCAGTGTTACTGAGGAGGAGAAAGCAAAGAAAAAAGGACCAGAAGAAAAGTCTAAAAAACAAGGGAAGAAGGATGAAGAAGGTCAGAAGGAAGAGGAGAAACCAAAGAAGGAATTTGACAAAAAAGAAGGAAAAAAAGAGGCTGAACCAAAAAGGAAGAATGCTACAAAAATCATTTTTACATCAACTTCTGATTCTGAAGATGATGGAGAAGAGCAAGAGTGTGACAAGGTATAATTTCGCTGTACTGATCTATTTATTATAAAGGAAAGTAGTATCACTGAAGATACTTTTTTTTTTTTTTCCGGATTGAAAGGGACCTTGGAGTTCATCTAACTCCAGCCCCCCTGCCTTAGGCAGGGATATCACCCACTAGATCAGGTTGGCCAAGGCCCCATCCAGCCTGGCCTTGAACACCTCCAGGGACAGGGCATTAACTGAAGTTTATGCCAGATCTCAATGTTGGAACCTTGTGGTTGGCTAATACAGAGATGCAGAATAAAAGTTGCAGAATATTATTCTGTCAAATAGTTCTTTCAGAATTTTTTTCAGTTGCTTTTTTTTTGTTGTTACAGCTATTGTATTTGCTTTATTTTGATTGTTTTGTTTGTTTGGGTCTTTTTTGCTTGAATGCTTCTAAGAGAATATTTGGCTTGAAATAAGCTTTTGAAAGACATAAGGCTTTCCCAATCATTTGCAATTTCTTCGTTTTTGTGGTGGTCAGAATATTTTCTTCCAATTGGAAAAGGAAGAAAGGGGAGAAGGACTAAAAAAATCAGAGTTTATCATCATATGGAAGTCTTGTATTTAGTTGCAGGGAAAGCCAACTGTTGTCAGGTTGTTCCATGAACCAGAGTTGCTTCAGAGACATAGTGTGGGTAGGTTCACCTGTTTGAGAAAAGGATTCAATCATCTTGCTTTACAGTAACTTAAAGATTTCTTTTCTCTTTCCAATCCTAAAATCCCAAATTAAACCAGAAGAAAAAAGGAGGAAGAAGCTTGCAGGGAGCTCATAGAAGAAACATTATGAGAGGCCAACAGGAGAGAGAGGTGACAGAACGAAAGCGTAAGCAAGAGGAGCAGACAGACTGTGAACCGTGAGTATTGTCTAACATGCAGTGTCTACAAATCATAGGAGCACTTTGAAACTAGCAGGAGAAGACAGTATATGAAAAAATGCCAAGCTGGTTTGTACCGTGTTCTATTTTTCTCTCCACCACCCCCCTTCTTTTTGTCTATTTTACATTCTTTTTAAGGGGAGAGTAAAAAGCTCCTTTAAATCAGTATGTACTATTATGGGAGGATGAGAAGAACTGAACCTAGAAATGAAGTGATATCAGTCTTCCAGTGAGTTGGAATTTCTAGCAGAGAACAGATCATGGAGTGTGTTTAGAAGTATCCTTAGACTATGCATTTGAGAATGGAAATGATATTCTGGACAGCCTTGTATTTTACTTTATCTTGAAGGCATTTTATTGAGACTGGTAGGACCTATTAATCCATGGTAACGGATATTTTTGGTCAGGTTGTGGAATGCATAGGGTTTCCTAGAAAACATTTCTGTCTGGCAGCTGGAACTGTCAGATGGAACAACTTAAAAAATAAGAAATACTCTGGCAGTGCAAGGGCAGTTGACTGATACCAAGAGCAGTCCACGTTCAGAAAATAAGTTATCACAAATGAATCAAGCATAAGACTCTGGAGAGAAGAGCCCCCCAAAAACCTGGGGGGCCAATAGGAAAAAAATTTACTCCTTCTCAAGAGCTATTCTGCAAATGGGTGTAAAAGCCACCACCACCACAAGGACATGATGTTCCCATCTCCACAGTTGATGGGAGGGCAGAAGAAAGGGAGAATAAGAAGGAGGATAATGGTCCCCCTCGTTTTTAACTGAAACTCTACTTTTTTCACATCCATTAACAACGTTGTAGTTTGTCTGGGGTTTTTATCCTCTACCCCTTTCTTCTCTTCTCTGTCACTCCTTCTCTGGAAAGCTAGCACAGTTATTCTGCCTGCCAGTAGCAAACCTAAGTGTTTCCAACTCCAGAGATAACAAATTGTCATTAGAATTTTTGCAGCTTTTAATATATAACTGTTTAAATCTGACATACACTGACTGATCTCTGCAGTTAAGTGTCATATATTGATTTGGTTATAGTAATCAGATTTCCTCTACTTTTAACTGGCTTTTGTATTGTATTCTCTTGAAGGTATATAGAGCTTTGTTTCAGGAAGATAAGGGAGGAATAGTTAATGAATGTATAATGAATTTCATTGTAGCTGATTATTAATGGCACAAGACTTCAAGTTACTTTATTAGTACGCCAAATGTAGGCTGATCCTGTTTTTTGGTTATCTTCCTCATCAGTTTACAGCCAAGAAAATGTGGATTAACTACTTCATTAATATTTACATAAATGTACTAATAGTGCTTTGTATGAAATTTGAGGAAATCTTAGTGTTTAAAGGGCATGAACCTGTGCTACCAGTTGAGGTAAAATAGCCTTATGTACTTGAAAATTGTTGTCTGTAATTGGATGGAGTATGGAAGGACCGTGGAAGATGACAGACATGAAAGCCTGAATGTTTTATGGATGCGTATTACTAAATACTTAGTCATGACATGCTGAAATATGATTCTATCAATCTGCCTATAAACCTATAGTGTTTGGGTTGGAAGAGGCCTTAAGGAATACCCAGTTCCACCCCTCTGCCATGGGCAGGGACACCTCCCACCAGACCAGGCTGCCCAAAGCCCCATCCAGCCTGGCCTTGAGCACCTCCAGGGATGGGGCAGCCACAGCTTCTCTGGGCAACCTGTGCCAGGGCCTCACTACCCTGAGTGAAAAACTTCCTCCTTATGTCTAAACCTACCTGCTTTTAGTTTAAAGCCATTCCCCCTTGTCTTACCACTCCACTCCCTGCCTGCCAGAGTCCCTCTCCTGCCCCCATTAGGTACTGGAAGGGTGTGGCAATGTCTCCCCATAGTCTTCTCTTCTCCAGGCTGAGCAGCCCCAGCTTCTACAGCCTTCGTAGGAGAGGTGCTCCAGCCCTCTGAACATCCTCATGGCAGTCCTCTGTACTCATACTTCCGATATCCTTCTTGCGCTGGGGGCCCCAGAGCTGAACGCAGGGCTCCAGGTGGGGTCTCATGAGAGCAGAGCA
Organism: Netta rufina; assembly: GCF_964035555.1. Taxonomy (NCBI): domain Eukaryota; kingdom Metazoa; phylum Chordata; class Aves; order Anseriformes; family Anatidae; genus Netta; species Netta rufina. The sequence goes on along the minus strand of NC_140126.1, from coordinate 30,760,300 downwards.
GAGAGGGACACTCACCTCCCTCGCCCTGCTGGCCATGGTCCTTTTGGTGCAGCCCAGGATACGGCTGGCTTTCTGGGCTGCATGCGCACATTGCTGGCTCATACTGAGCTTCTCATCAAACAGACCCCAGCTTCTTCTCATCAGGGCTGATTATAATTATAAAATAAGGTTTTGAAACCCCTCTATAAGACAAGAATGAGGAATTGTAAAACGTTTTAATGATCTTCTCTGAAAAAAGTTAATCTGGTTTGAAAGGTTTTTGCTTGTCTTCCTCTTCTAAGACAGATGAAGGTATTTTTTTTTTGTCTTGTTTTCTTGAGTTCCAGCTTTACTTTTAGAAAGGCAATTAGAGGCAGGAGATTTTGGTTAAATCATAATTACCTTAATCATAATTCATAATTATCTTAATCATAAATCATAATTTGGTTAAATCATAATTTTCTTTAGTAGTATTTATGTCCAGGAGATTTAAGTTATCATTGATACGTTACAGGTCAGTTGTAGGATAAATATGATGTAATAACCAGATAAGGAGTGAAATCACATACTAACTGATTATTATCTTTCCATAACTTATCTTTCCATAACTCCCTATGGTAACGTTAAATAGTAGTATTGCTCTTTTTTTCAGTTCACTTTTTTTGTCATCGTAAAGCATTTTTTCCCTACAAAATTAACTTTGTACAATGCCATTTTTCAAATTTGCACATGCAATCAAAACAGAGTATAGTTCACAAATGTGACTTGTCTTTATAAACCTGTAATTTTCTTTTCTGGGGGAAAACAGTCTGTCAGTGTGTGATTTATCAGCAGTATCACAGCTAAGTAAATAACTTTTATTTATTTTTTTTCAGTCTGTGAAAACCAGGGCTTAGTTCATTGTAGTTTTTGCATGCTAATGTTTTATAGAAATAGTATGTCAAAACATGACATCTCATCTAAAAACTAGAGGAAAAAAAGACTGAAAAACAGATTTTACAATTTTGTAAATACACTTTAATGTTTTTAATAGGCAGAGTAAAGAAGAAGGCAAAAAAACAGAAGTTAAGAAGATGGAGAAAAAAAGAGGTTAGTTTAAAGAAGCTGACAGAATATTTTGGGTCACCCTAAACTTTGAACAGAATTAACTGCCTGGATAAGATAATCTACTGTGAAGGGTGGTGTTGGGATCTTAGTCCAAGTTGTTTGATCCATGACTGCGTCCTTCTGTGAAACGGGACATTCTTGTGCTTATGTGTTTGTTCTTCTGTGTTCCTTCTTCAGTGCATTATAACAGTTCTCTGCTATTCTTGTTTTACTGTCATTCAAGACTTTAAACCTTTTCTGATGATCCCTTCTGATGGTGAAAAAGAAACAAAAGTTTCTATTTTTTGAATCAAATCATTCTAGTTTTCCCTTTCTTTTTTTCCTTTGTCTCATAACACAAGATAATCTGGGGGACCTCTTGAAAGTATTTAGATATTACCTTTTACTGAGCAAGAGGCTTCACTAAGGAAGAGGCTTGTTCTTCCTAAGCAAGAGGCTTAGATTCAGATTATTGTGGTCTTGCCTACTAACCCAGAGTTGCAAACTGACCTTCACAGGGATAAGTAATTCCTTTTTTAGTACTCCTATCTTTAAGAGCAATCCAAACCACTGGCTGTTATTTGTAATATAGTAAAGATCCACTGGCATGGACTGCAAGAAAATCCACTGCTGGCAGGGGAAAATAATTTATCCAAACCCATCCAAGATGACTAGACTTAAATTCTGTTTGTGTGCAGTATTCTTTATGTTCAATTTACTGAAAACAAAACAATTAATATCCAGGTGTCCTGTCACTTACGGTTTTCCAAGTTTGTAGCTGTTAGTATTTATTGAAACTTCTCTTTTAACGTAGTTGTGAAGCAGGTGGTGACAGGTAGATACTGAAACTGAAAAAATATTTTCAGCTTAAAATTCCTAAGGAGAAAACTTTACAGGTTGCTAATACTGTCCAGTTTAAACAAAGTGTGTACTTCACTTCAGGTCATAACCCCTGTGGCATGCTTGAGTGTGCTTGAAAGGTTATCTGAATTGGGCTGCCTGTCCATTTTTTTCTTTGTGTTCAGATTTGTGTAATGGTTTCTACAAAACTGAACCTCATGTGATTACCAAATATTAATACATAGTATTTTTAATCTTCAGAAACATCAATGGATTCCAGGCTTCAAAGAATACATGCAGAAATTAAGAACTCCCTAAAAATTGATAATTTTGTAAGTATATGTGTCTTTTGTAGAATTACAGCAAGAAATACATACATTTGTTTTTAATTAATATTCTGAGAAGGAAAAGATTTTTTTTTTCATTTTGAAGGGTAATGATAATGTTTAAATGGGGTTACTATAGACATTAAAATATTGATGTCAGCAGGTAAAATTGGTTTTGCTTAAACATACTTCAGAATAAATTACCTATCAGAAACATTCAAATGAGATGAGCCTTACAGGAACATGAGAAGGAAGCAATGAGTTGGGTAGTGGCAGAATATCTGCTGTAAGGGATGGAGACCTCTATCTGCTGTCTCAGCTCATTGTTGAAGAAGGCTTGCTGCCTTCTGAGGGCTCAAATTCTTAACACTGCTGACAGGTGGCTGAGGCTTGTGTGGCCTTCAGGCTTTTTATTAACTGCAGCTGTTTTTCCAGTGATACAGTCAGGGGAGACCTGCAAAGTACTGAATATGACTCTGTGGCTCTGAGAGTGATGTTCAGATGCGCTGTGGACCTGGGTGGTGGTCTCAATCTTCCCAATGAGAGGAAAGGGCTTGTGAAGGAATGGATGGATCCTGTGGGTCAACAATTGTTGACCGTTGTGGGTCAACAGTTGAACTGATGTGAGCAACAGGATTTGACTTCCAGATGATGGAAACTCTGAGGATCAAGGACTGCAAGGAGACAACAGGATCCACCTGACCAACTGGGTAAAGGTATCACTGACAAGAAGCTGGTCAACCTGGTTAAATAGCTTTAAACCAAGAGCAACAGTGAATGAAAAAGTGAGGAAATGGCGGACCAGGATGGCATGCAGGGTGATAAGAACAGAAGTAACCTTGTTATCAACAAAACAGGGCTGAAGTGGAGTCACTACAAGTGCATGCACAAAAATGAGGAACTGCCGACAGCACAGCATTACAAGGAAATCTCCCAGCCTTTCTAAAAGCACAACCGGGTGCCTCTCTGAACTGCATGTACACCAATGCACACTTCGTGGGAAATTGGACAGAGAAATTAGACATCTATTTGCAATTGCAGATCTGTGGTGTCACAGGGATCATAGATTTGGTAGAACAGTTCATGGAAGGTTGATACGGATGGGTGCTTCCATCCTTTAGGAAGGACAGGTGCCATGTAGGCAAGGCAAGAAATAACTATATGAGAGACCCGTGGGAGTCCTTGGATCTTTGCATTGGGACAGATTGTTACCCAACTGAGAACTTACAGTCAGGATTAGCAGGCAGATAGACAACGGTGATATTGATGAGAACATCTGCTGCAGATCACCCAATGAGGAAGAGGTAGATCGTCTTAAGGCAGATGAGAGACACTTTCGATTCAAATGTTCTGGTCCTAGGCGGACCACCCTGCTATCTGCTGGAGGACAGCATGGAGATTACACAACAATCCAGGAAGTTCCTGGAGTGCGAGAAATTTATAACAGATGATCACGGAGCTGACAAGAGAAGACCTCCTGTTGGACCTGATTCTTAGGAAAGAGCTGGTCAGGGATAGTAAAGGCAGGGGCAATCTTGGCTGCAGTGACTGTGAGATGGTAAGAGTTCAGGACCCTAGGAAGAGGGAGCAGGAGAAAAGTGATCACAGCTTTGGACACAGGAGAGCAGACTTGGACCTTTAAAGGGACCTGCTTGGAAGAATCCCTTGGGAGATAATTCTGGAGAGGAAAGGGGGAACAGGAGATCTGGTTTGCCTGAATTACCTTCTTAAGATTGGTTCATCTTGACATGAAGGAACATAAGCAAATATGTCAGCAGGTCTGCATGGATGAACAAGAAGCTCCTGACTAAATTTGGACATGAGAAGCAAGCACACAGGAAGTGGGAACAGATTGGTGACCTGGGAGGAATAAGCAGACGCTGTCCAAACATGGATGGATGAACTTTGAGGAAAACCAAAACCCACCTAGAATTCTTCAAATAAGAGTAATGGAGCAAGTATCTTACAACACTGGGAAGAACATTGGTTATAGAGCTACAGCAAGGATACCTAGCTTATCATAATTACATGTATTAATTATTAAAAGAAAAAAATAAATACTAATTTCTATTGAGAACAGGAGCTACAGCTTTATTCAAGATGTAAAATACTATTGTGACCTGTGCTGGAGACTAACCTTAGTTCTAAATAGAAAGTAAAAGTAAGAGAAGCTGAAGGTAACGGAATTGAGAACTAAGTATTATAGAAGGAAGAATTTAACACGATGGTTCTGGGACATGGACCAGAAAATCACAATTGATTCTGGGTGCCCTCCACAAAGTGTCACTCACCAAAGTTTTAACTGAAAGCTCTACACGAATACAGTTCTGTGTATCAGACATAGCTGCTTAATTTGTTTAGCTGCCTTCTCAGTGGCAGGTCACATGGAAAAAAATGTATATCGAAAAGGCTGAGTATTTGCAGAACAGCTGTAGGTAACGAACTACTAGAACTGTGAGAGCAGCAGAAAGCTTGGGTTGGTATAATGAAGGTATGAAGTTGTTTCTTGGTTTTTGTTTTTTATTTTATGTCATTCAAATAACGTGTACCTCTTGGTATGTGTTTGTATGGATTGTATAGATTGTTATAAAATGAAGTACATCATCAAATTAAGGACATTTTAGGAATGTATCATTAAGTGTGGAAATGAATTCAATATGGCTATTTAAGGAGTATTAACATTTAAGTGAAGTCATCAAACTAACTTCTTGTTTATCTACAGGATGTGAACAGGTGTATTGAGGCTCTTGATGAGCTTGCATCCCTTCAAATCACAATGCAACAAGCTCAGAAACATACAGAGATGATTCTAACTCTCAAGAAGGTGAGATCAGCAATGTTATTCAAAATACTGTGTTCTTAATTTTACATGGGTGTTATTTATCCCTTCGGAGAGTGAGAATACTAAGATATTTCATGTTAACTTAAGAATTTCATCTACCATTTGATGAAATTACATAGGTATTTACATGCAGAATTGGAACCGCCTATTTTATCACTTCAATTTCAGATACGGAAATTCAAAGTTAGCCAAGTTATCGTGGAGAAATCTACTATGCTTTATAACAAGTTCAAGACCATGTTTCTGGTTGGGGAAGGAGACTCTGTTCTTTCCCAAGTTCTAAATAAATCACTTGCTGAGCAGAAGCAGCACGAGGAAGCCAATAAAACCAAAGAACAGTGGAAGAAAGGAAGTAACAAAAAAATGGAAAAAGAAAAGGACCAAACAGGTAAATCATTGCGGTTTTAATTTCTTGTAATATAGAAGACTTAGTCTCCACCCACTTCTGAGCCAGCTTCCAGAAACGCTTGATGTATGAATTCGACTAATCTATACCTTCACATACCATTTATATACCATTTATACCTTCGCATATCTGAAATAGTCAAGGATAATGCTCCTGTAACTAAGTTTAAAATGCATTGGTAAAACTTATGACTGTTTTCCACGGTTATTTTGCCTTTACTATGTGAGTGTAAGGGCTTTTGCAATAAATTAATTCAGCATTTTTTACTTAGTAAATCTTTTAGCTCCATTACTTTGTGGGGAAAAAAAAAACATTAAGCTTTAGATAGAATGACATCCTACTTCCATTCTTCAAGGAGCTTTTTGGTGCCTACATTGTTTTTGGTTTCCACCTTGCTTTTTACCAGCCTCTTCCTATGTCATGCATGCTACTATATGTAGCAGCAGCTTTTAACCACTTACATACTACTTAGTAGCATAGTTCAGTCTAATAATAAAGAAGTAGTTGTCATGAAGGCAGAAGCAGCCTTTATGCCTTAGCATAAAGCAGTACTATTCCAGATTAATTCTAAGTGCTTATAAAAGTATTAGACAACATTGAAAGCCTCCTGTGGCAAGGAGGCTCTTCAGTAACTTAAAAAAGGAGTGAAATGCAGTAAAGAGTCTTATTTGTGTTTTGAAATAGGACAAAATGAGAGAGACATTGGGAAGCTGGGTTACAACGAAATTTAAATCCTTGACAGAGTTCTACCCATTCATTAAAATTATGTAGGTTCTTGATGCCCACAAGTATTGGAAAAAAGCTGAATTTAATTTGAACTTGAATCCTGGGAGCAAAACTATGTAATCAAAAATGAAACTTTTATCACTTGGATCTGGAAAAAAGCAAGTAACTGTAACTGAGGTGACTGAGGATGCCAAGGATTCAGAATAACTGTAGTTGTATTTGCAACTACTAAGGAAGAAAGATGACCTTGAAATCCTGCCGTTTATTGCAAGAGAAGTATGTCTGATGTAGTGGGGGCTCCACACAGATCTCTCCCCAGCCCCGTGACAGGCACAGGGCGGTGGGCTGACCTTGGCTGACGGCTGGGTGCCCACCACACAGCTCTCATTCCCTTTTCTCAGCAAGACAGGAGGTGAAAGTAAGAGGAGATGAGGTTTGTGGGTTGAGGTATGGATAGCAAGATTGCTCATCAGTTGTGTCATGTGTAAAACTGATTCAACTTGAGGATTATTCTACTCTGTTCTAATAGGGAAAAAAATACTGGAAACAAAAGCAAAATGAAAAAATGGGGCATCTACAGCTCCTCTGGACAACCTGTTCCAGTGCCTCACCACCCAAATAGCAAAGAATTTCCACCTTGTATCTAAGCTAAATCTACCCTCTTCAAAGTTTAAAACCATTCCCCCTTGTCCCATCACTGCACACACTGACAAAGAGCCCCTTCCCAGCTCTTCTGTAGTCCCCTTTAGGTACTGGAAGGATGCTGTAAGGTTTCTCCCTGTAGCCTTCTCTTCAGGCTGAACAACTCAAACTCCATCAGCCTTTGTAGGAGAGGTGCTCTCCAGCCCTCTGATCATCCTCATGGCCCTCCTCTGGACTCACTCCAACAGGACCATGTCCTTCTTGTGTCAGGGGCCTGTTGTGGTTTAACCCCGGCAGGCAGCTCAGCCCCACACAGCCGCTCGCTCACTGTCCCCAGGTGGGATGGGGGAGAGAATCAGAGAGGTGAAAGTGCGAGAACTCGTGGGCTGAGGTAAGGACAGCTCACCAAACAAAGCAAAAGCCGCGTATGCAAGCAAAGCCAAACCAGGAATCCATTCGCCACTTCCCACAGCAGGCAAGTGTTCAGCCACTTCCAGGAAAGCAGGGCTCAGCACGTGGAATGGCTTCTTGGGAAGACAAATGCCATCACTCTGAATGTCCCCCCCTCCTCTTCTCCTCTCTTACCCCAGCTGTTGTTGCTGAGCATGACACCACATGGGTGTGGGACACCTCTGGCCAGCCTGGGCCAGCTGTCCTGGCTGTGTCCCCTCCTGGAGCACCCCCAGGCTCCTCACTGGCAGGACAGCATGAGGAGCTGGAAAGGCCTTGGCTCTGTGTGAGCACTGCTCTGCAGCAACTAAAAACACACGTGGGTTAGCACACCTATTTTCATCAAAAATCCAAATCATAGCTTAATACAAACTTCTGTGAAAAAAAATCAACTCTGTCCCAGCCAAAGCCACGTGTCAGGGACCCAGAGCTGAACACAGGATGCCAGGTGGGGTCTCTTGAACTGGCCATCTGGCTTAGAGTGGTAAACAGAATTCATAATCAAGTGATTCATGCTCAGAATGCATACACACTCGTGCATGCTCAGTCTCTTACTGCTCAGGATATAGGTATGCATTAGTCCTATTATTTGTAGCCCGGCAAAAACAAGAGGAACCTGAAATCTTGAGAAATGTTTTAATTTCCCATCATGAAAATTACGGGATGAGGCTCAGTACATTGAATTTTCAGAAGTTAAAACACTATCAGTTCTTGCTTTTTGTGTTATTTCAGCTGCTAAGCATCAAGATGATGGGAAAACATATTGTTGGAGCTAACATTATTTGTAACATTATTTGGGGTTTCTTATAGCACGTTTTTTTTTGCCTACTGTACTTTTTTTTTCTTCACCCGCCCTTTCATTGTAAAGGTTCAAAAGTTCTGAATGGAGGGTCTGAAACTCAAGACACCACCCAATCACAACACAATGGAGACAACACTGATGAAAACAAAGACAAGCCAGAAGTTGGGAGTAAGAAAAAGTGAGTTAGTAACTTTAATGAATTAAAGATTTGTTTTGTTACAGTAAAGTGATATAAACAGAACATGAATAGACTGAAGTTACTTAATCGTGTTGAGTTACTGTTTTCTTTACAGGTGTCTTTTTTCTCAACTTCAGAGAATAATTCAGAGAATAATAATGGCATACTTTTTTTTTTTTTTTTAAGATTTTAAATGAGCATTTTAAAAATAATTTCCACTACAGCAGTGAAGGAAGTAAAAATTAAAAAAAAAAGATGTCTTTTTAGGAGAAAAACAGCATGTAGGGAGGTAGGGCAAAGTACATGCTTTCCACTGTATTTTACACTACTTAAAGCAAATGATGTCTGAACCAAATTTTACAGAAACTAATAGGATTTGTCAAGTTTTTTTTTTGTTTGTTTTTTTTGAAAATCAATTTATCCTGATCAATAGCCAAACTACTTCAACTAGTGTTCTGTAATTATAATTCTGGTATCGCCCAAATGCAGATTAACTGCAGACTAGAACTTACACCTGTGAAATTTTAGAACTCTATAAAATGTGATGGTATATAATAATGCCAGAGGTCGATGCATTTATGTTTTCCAAACATGCATATGAATGCTTAAAGGTAGTATTTAAACCTTGGTCTTGCTGAAAATGCAATTTTGTAAAAATAAATAAAAAATAATAAAAACGTAAGCAATGAATCTCTTGTAGAACATGAGGAATATGTAACAGAATTTAGTGAAAAATGAGGGAAGGGTCTAAAATTATCCTTGAGCAAAACTGGTTGGTTGGAATACCAATTTGTTTTTTTTCTGAGCAGTTCTGCTCTTGTGTTGAGTGATTCTTTATGTCCAGCAGTATGTATTACTTCAAGCTTTCCTTTCATTACCATCTTCATACAGTCCAGGAGGACTGTATGCCAGAGTTGCATGGCATTCTTTTGGCTGCATAACAAATTAAAGATATGAGGGTGTGTATATTAACCATTATTTACAGTAGGGGAAGCTTAAAAAAAAAAAAACAAAACACCTTAAGATGACTATGAATTTGATTTTTGCTGGGAGGTAGCCTTAGAATTACCGCTTTCTTACTATTGAACTTTCAGAAATGACACTTGGGCATTTTCAGCCAGTGGTGAGGATGCCAGACCCTCATCTGCCTTCAACAAGTATGTTAAGGGAGCATAATTAAGGCATGAGTGTAGATTACCAGCATGAGTTACAGAGCATAGCACATTCCTTAAACGGGAGATGTGGTGAAAACACAGTACAGTACTAATAAAGTGCAACACCCGAGCAACTTGAAATCCACAGCAAAGGAGATCAGCATTAAATATATTGGTCTAAGTATTTAAAAATAAACAACTGGTTGACTAAGGCATCATTTTTCATGGCCTGCTCCTTTCTTCTTTTCTGCATAACCTAACACAAATTTTCCAGTGGGAAAAAGAAAACCTCAGTCAAATTTCCCTTTATATTTACTATTAAAAGAAAAAGTTTAAGAACATTTGGGTGCATGCATGACACTGTAGTGGACATTGGTGAAAAGAAACCTAAGGTGGATGCTCCAGATACATAAATGACATGCCTACAACAGGCAGATGAATATAAACAGTCTCAAATAAGCCACTTTTAGGCAATGTAATTTATATTTTTAACATTTCAATAATTGTGATTGTGTGTGTAAAACTTGTAAATATATAGTCCATGAAGGAACTGGGTGGGAGTGTCATCTTATGCTAATAAACATTTATCTTTTTATGTGTTTGTGGTGTTTGGTGTGGCCTTGAACTCTACACTCTCCAGCACTTTTTCTGACCTAGCTAAACAAGGAAATCAGCTCCACGCCATATAAAACCTTGTACAGCTGTTTGGGAGCAGTTTCTCTGGACTTAGCATCCATTCATAAGAGGTTTTGCAAGTTGTTTTATATTCATTGCTTGCTAACAGATATAAGTAAAGTAATCTATCCACATACCTGTTTAAATTCAAGCAAGCTACAGACTGATGTCTCTCCATCACGTAAAATTCCTTACAGTCAGTATTTTTTTAATATATATATTTATATATTTATTTCTGGTGCTCTGGTTTTTGCAAGCGAGCAATTGGTAAGCAAAATGACTGTGAAAAAATCATGAATGTTAAAAACTGTTCTTACAGTTTCCACTGCTGAATCTAAGCAAATAATTTGTAAACTTCTCAAGTGCAGAGCTACCTATTACATTCTGGAATTTTACTTCCAGAACGTAAGGGAACAAAGGGAATTTTACTCCCTTTGTTACTTAGAGGCAAGACATATTAATTGCCCTTCTGAAAAGGTAATTCAGAAATTTTCAAGACAGAAAGTACAAATAACTACAGAAGTATTAGACACTTTCTGTTCTCAGCTGGTAGAGATTTCTATTGCTTCCTGAGGTTACTTAGTGTTTTGAACACAGTGCATTATTTGTGGCTACAAAGAAAAGTGTTATAGTTAGGTGAAATAAGCATATTCCACACAGGAAAAAAGCCAGAGTGCTTTTCCACTTGAGTTGACATTAGTAGCAGCAGACTGGGAGGATGACCTGAACAGAACAGAAACCAACCTCTGAATGACTGCCACTCATGTCCGGACGCACATGGTCATGTGGTGACAGTCACTGCTGGCTTCATCTAGTGTTTGGGGGTAGTCCACTTAGGAGAGAAAGCTAACAGGTGGCATCTGTTCTCCTGCCTTAGTTCTCCAGACTTCTCCACTGCTGAATGCGTATCAGTATCATTTAACTCTAGTCTGTGTAAAAACATTCATCGGGAGTAAGACTCCCTTCAGTGCTTTTACATTGTCATTAATGTTATTTTATTATATTTCTAGGACATGTGGCGAAGAGAGAGCCTGAAAAAACAGCAAAAGAGTCTGCCTTCAAAAACAAATGACACCACTGGAGTCTTTTTATAAAGGGGATTGAAGAGGATTGCTAAGTTTTACATTTGAAATCTATACACTGCTGAAAGTTTAAATAATTTTATAAGCATAGTATTTTGAAGTTAAATTTTGTGGAATTAAACCCCCTTTAATCTTGGTTTAAAAGTATTTAAACACTTTTGCCAATAGTTTTGTCCAGTATTAACAGGTAACACATTTCAAAAGACTAAAATTCCATTTAGAGAAAAAATGCTTATATGTTACAAGACTTAGAGTTGTAGTATATTTTTCTCTGACTACTGTATGTTTGTCTAGTTAATAGCAGGAAAAAGTGTAAATACTTTTAACTGCCTAATTGCTTAATTTGTATAAAATCTCTTCCTATGATACTTACCTCTGTGCATAGTTTTTCAACTCTTGTGGGGATGTCTTTTCACTGTGTTTTGTAGGAGCTGGAAGCAGCATTTTTATAGTTAAAATGTTTACGTGTGAGTTTACTTAATCACTTTCTTAAACAAGCTAAGTTTGTTCTTGCAAAACTTATTGTGCCAATTTACTGCAATGTGACTTCATGGTATGCATTTGGTATGATAAGTATGCTAGAAAGATACCTGGTGTTTTCACCAAAGCTGCTGATGCACACTGGTTGGAAAACAGTCTTGAACAATTTCTAAAATAAAAGAATTTTAAGTGCTAAAGAGAGACTGGTTCTTAATAAAAACTAAAACAGTCTTAAGAACTACATATACTTCATTTTAGTACTATTTCAGTGTTGAAAGCTTTGTCTTGGCATGAACTTGGGGATTTTTAACCTGAATTAAAAAAAAATAAAAATGAATTACAGTGAACTCCTTATGAAAAATTCCTAAAGGCATGAAGGGGAATGAGACGTGTAAGCTTCTTGAAAAACACTTCTTCAAACAATTCCTATGTGTTTCCCTAAGAAACACATCTTCAAACACTTACTTTGTCTAACATCAGACGTAGGAAGACCTTGTTTGTGAACAGAAAAGGGTATTTGACAGAGGACGGCCAGGTTAGAAATTAATTTTAATAGTTCTAAGAATCTTCTTTGGGTACTCCCAGAGAAGATGACAGTGTTCCAGGTGTTTGTATCACCTTGTATTGTCTTGCCTTCAAGGAAGCACCAGAAAAACATGATTTGAGCCTGCTGGAGACCACTGCTTCTCAATGGGGTCAGAAGCACCTATAAACCAGGAAGAATTTTTAGTACTCTACTATGACCAAAGCAGTATAGTACGTCATAGTGAAAAATCAAATTATTTCTTGCTCACATGCCTGTGAATTGCCATGGTTGCTTCAGTCAGCCCATGCCTTTTGTTGCTGTTTAGTTTATCTCTGCTTATACATAAAATGAGTTATTTTTCCCCACTTAAAGTTCAATAAATTGGCACTTCTTATCTTTGTTCGCAGTTCTGCTCATGCAGTAGTGCCAAACAGCCAGCTATTCAGTAACATTCAGTAACAGGAAAAAAAGCAGCTTCACCAGGCACTATGGTGAAGTTGCAAGTGCAAACTAGTTGACGTTACAGTAACTTGAAACACTGGCTTCAGGTTTCCCTGTTTTCCCTAATCTGAACTGTGACAGATTTGTCTTAATAATAATGCTTGCTTGCACTGAAGTCTTGCCTTACTCACAGTTATTACTCTGCATCTCCTAATTCTTGAGAGAAAATTGTTTCTTCCTAGCACTACCACCTTGCCTTTTCCTTTCTAATAGGATAGAAAACTAAACTGCATACATTGATCTTAATTCAGGATCACAGTCTTAGCCTCCTCATCTCTCCACTTGCATGCTTTAAGTAATAACAAAATCTCAATAGTGACCGGAGGCACACTTTAGCTTATACTCGATTCACAAGCAGTCCAAGGTCTACTGTGTAGTTTGCACTAGCTTTTACTATTGTGATGTAACTTTGCCAGAATCTGCCATAAAAAAAAGAACATTTGCTTTGTCTTTTTCTGCAAAATATGCTACTTCTTCAGAGACTGCATGTGCAACATGAAGTTACTATATACATGGTTAGCTGCTAATGCCTGTCTGAAGTAGTTTGACCACCGCTTACCTGCCCACTTACACAGTGGTACACCTGGATGCTCTTCCTGCTTCTGTATGTTGACCTTAGTAGAATCTGTTACGTATATTTAAGGTTTCATTACTCTGTAATATTACGACTAGGCCAGGTAACAGTTAATGTGGAGGATCCAACAGAATGTGTCTGCGTTCAACCGTATTGCTCACCTGCAGTTGAATTTATGCAGTCTGTTTTATGCATTTGTACAGCTGAATCCATAGTATCAGAATACCCTGCATGCCTTATAAAGATACATTCACTATATTGATCTGTTGCAAGTTTTGTAGATGCAAGGATATTTTTACCCCAACATTCTTTATTACACCACTTTTGCCTTCTTACTGTCAATGGATAGAAGCATGCATCTGTAGTGACCTTAACAAAAAGATTATTTGTGCTTCAGTGTGTACTTACAGAATGGTACCGTTTCCCTTCAACCTTCCTGCCTTAAGTTGTGAGCAGCTGCTCTCTTCACAGCTGTCTTAACAGAGAGAGATGTGAAGAGTGCCTGGGGTAAGGCCTCCATCCTGAGATGCATGCTAGTAAATTACTTATTGTTGAAACAAATAAATAAACAGTAAAGATGTTCCTAATAAATGAGGTTCCGCACTCTTCCTCTACTTGCATACTCCAAGAATGGTGTCAGCCCTCAAGTGTTAACTGTAAGGCCTAGTGCTTTTTTTCTTTGGTATGTTTCATGGAGTTTGGCAATAGACCCAGACGCTGAAAGCCTGAAAGCCTTGGGGATGAGGGAGGAAAGCAGCAAAGATCTGTGGTATATAACTACATCTAATAGACAAAATCCCGCTGTTATCATCTATCACTAGTCATCCAAGCAGGTTTTAAAACATTATTCCACACTACAAACTGTAAAGCCTCCTGGATGCACGCTGATTAAAAGACTGACTGATACGCTGTTGTGTGCCTCAACCACTTCACATGTAATAAAACATGATTATTTTTTAAGCTCGAGAAAGTAAACCTTTAGAGCTGAATCATAGTATCACACTAGCTAATGCAGAGTATGTTGTTCAGGCCTTTATCCTGCTAATTACCTTGTACAAGAGTTTTAAATACAAACTTGCAGGACTTACACTTAATACTGCTGCAGCTACACTGCACTGCACTCAATTACAACAGTATTTTATAGTAAGAAGCTTGCTGTCTTGGGAAATTAAAGTCTCAAGCTGCAGGCCTTTAGAAAGGTTAATGATTAAATATTGAAGCCTGTATTTACAGAGCAGAATCCACTTACGTGATTACTGCAAGTTAAACCTCAGCATGGAAAGAAGTCTTAGGTTGCAACAATTGTGTGATTTTGAGCACAGGAATCTCCTTCCCGAAGGAAAGGTATAAACATGCAAGGAGTCTCAGAACTAAATGCTGAAACTGCTTGCAAAGCTTCTCATGGGCAGAATGGGTATGCATTTGTCTAACAAAATGGAAGGTTTTGGTATAACAAAACCGAATACCTTTCAGATCTTGATGTTGCGGGTTTGATTTAAGGTACCGTCTTCAACAGCCATGGCAGGTCCCAGCATGAAGTTGCTATTAGTAGACGGTCACAATGTTTAGCTGCTGTAGATCTTAACTTTCAATGATCTTTAGTACTTAGTGACAGACTGCGGAAAAGGGGGCAAACTGACAAGGCCCTAGAGGTAGGTCAAAAGACAACAGCGTTGTACTTCAGCTTCCAAGCACAGGTAGCTGCTACAGGTCAGAATTTGTGTATTTCTACAAGCCATCACAGGATGTATTTATTGCCTTGGAAAACTAAAATAACTTAGATTGTCACCCTCAAAAGTCTTTATAGAAATACATTAACCCAAAATAAACAGGAATTCTCACACAGGCACTTCCTGATTTTGATCATTCCTTTGTATCATAACCATTTCACCAAAAAAAAAAAAAAAAAAAAAAAAGGCACTGTATTTCACAACTATGCCAAATCCACCTTGTTTTCACACATGTTAGGAAATAATGTCGATGAGCTAACGCACATCTGTGCTTCACAACTGCTGAAGATATGAAGGGTCAACCATGCCACCACTTCCAGAGGGTAACCGAGATGGAGCGCTACCAGCTGTATGCTGCTGCAAGTAACTCACGTCCACTGCTACCTACTCAGCTGCTTGAGTTTATTGCCCACCTACAAACCAGACGTAACGTGAATTTACAGAATCTCATTGATTCTAGAATGATTATCTCACTTCCCAGGGTGTTTAAGTATTCTGAGTAGCTTTCTGTGAGTTGTGCCCCTTTACAAGTATTTCTGAGAGGTGAGGACTAGGCTGTCCAACTCCTTAAGTCTCCTGAGTAATAAGTCTCCTGAGTAATAAGTCTCTCCCTTTTGCAGGAGAGACACAACCAACGCATGTAACTGAGAGCAGAGCTGGTTCTGACAGCAGCACCTCTACATCCACAGAGCAGCACCTACACGGCTTTTGAAGACCTCCAGAGATGCTGGCTCAGCTACTTTGCTGGGCAGCCTCTTCCAATGCTGCACAACCCTTTTAGTGAAGAAACCTTTCCTAATACCCAACCTAAACCTCACCTGACACAGCGTCCTAAGGTCTTGTTCCAGAGTCAAGTTTACTGTAACTTAAAGCACTGCACAGTCACGTTGAGTTGCTTGTTCTTCCAGGTGCACAGGGGGCCGCTGTGCTGATGTTACAAGCGCTCTGCTAGCACTGGACAGTGACGCTGTCTACACACGCTACATTTTGCTTCTGTATTTCACACCCACAGTAAAATCAGAGGGACCTCTTCCCTCCTCACCATGAGGACAGCATCCTGTGTCATCACCTCGCTAGCAAAGCAAAAACTTTAGGAGAGAACCTCCAAGACCTTTTGGAAGTTTCAACTGAGTTGTAAAGGTTCACACTGCCAATCACTAAGTCTTTAAAAAGATCAAAGCAAGAAGGCAAACAGAAATTCAGATTAATGCCCTTTATTTAGGAATACTTTCTAGCTTAGTATTTAGTGTGGTGACTCCATGCTTTTAAGTCTGAAATGCACTGTAAAGTTAAAGAAGAAAGTTTTCTGTATTTTTCCCTTAAGATAAAAATTTGTCTATGCAAACAGACTGAAAAAAAAAAGTTTTAAAAAGGTGGATAAAAAGCAAGATCATACTAATCTTTAATGCATTTAATACACAGTCATGCCTGGACTCAACTGCAGTTTTTAATTCTCTAGCCTTTTTGCTTCCCCTGGTAAGTGCAGACATACGTCTTCACATGTCAGCAGGCAGGACTATTAAAATTTCATTTGAATTTAATTCTGAACATATTCAAATTCCATCCATACCTTTGCACCTAATTTAACACAATAAGGAATTTGTAAGAAACAAACTGATTGTCTTGCTTTAAAAAAAAACATAAAAAACAAACACATACAATTATTACAAATAATTATTTTCTCATTTTTCATTGTGAAATAATAAACGTACTTTGAAGTTGTGATCACTTACCTTCTAAGAACATTTAACAATTAGCCAAAACACAACTATCCAGCTGGTGTCAAAGCAATTTAATTATGAATAGGCAGCTGGGTCTGATGTTGGATTTCACTCCGAGGAATCACTCACAAACATTAAATTAAGGTCAGAACCAGCTGTCCTGTGACAGCACCTGGGAATTAAAAGCATCTTTAAAAACTATGATTAAGGTAACCTTTTTGTTTTGTCATTTAAGATAAAACTGAATATCAAATAGGACCAGAACACACCACACTGTAACTTCTACTATGAGTTCTCCATTTTGTAGTTCAGCATAGATGCACTCACTTCTTGCACCCAGACTGTGGCCAGATTCTCATTCCTTATTAGAAGTATGGTACTGGCCCTAACAAAATTTCTTAACCTGCCAAGAGAACTGCTGCTGTAACCAATTTGACTGTAACTTTTTACTGGAAAGAAGGTAAATAGGTTAGGTGGAAAACAATTATACTGAGGCAGAATTAGTTTAATGAAAGAATAAATTCACATAATCCTCTTCCTGTTGCTTCTTTTAAAAGAATAAATAAAATAAAAATACACACTGTGGTGCCAGAAGAGTCCAGAAGCTGCCAGGTAAGAGCCACCTCCAGCTGGCTACAAAAGGGACCTGCTGCTGGACAGAGCCGAGCCAGGGAGCAATCTGTGCCTCTGTGGTAACATACTTAGAAAAGGGGGGAAAAAAATACAACAGCAGCCCGCGGAGAGGCCCCTGGTGGAGCAGGCTGTCCCCCTGCAGCCCATGGGTCCCACATGGAGCAGATCTCCACGCTGCAGCCCCCCCATGGGTGGAGGAGCCCCCGGGGAGCAGGCGGATGTGGCCTGGAGGAGGCTGCGGCCCATGGAGAGCCCCCGCAGGAGCAGGCCCCGGGCCGGAGCTGCAGCCCGTGGAGAGGAGCCCACGCAGGAGCAGGGGTCTGGGGGGAGCTGCCGCCCACCCACGGGGGACCTGTGCTGGAGCAGTTTGCTCCTGGGGATGGATGGACCCCATGGTACGGAGCCATGTGGGAGCAGTGCTTGTAGAGCTGCTGCCTGTGGGCAGCCCCCGCAGGCTCAGTTCGGGAAGGACGGCATCCCGTGGGGAGCAGGGGCAGAGTGACCATGAAGCAGCAGAGGAGACGAAGCGACAGGGACTGACCGCAGCCCCCATTCTCCTGCTCCCCTCGACCCCTTGGGGGGAGGAGGTGGAAGAGGGTGGATGTGGGGAAGGTGTTTTTAGTTTGGTTTTAGCTTCTCACTGCTCTAGTCTGTTATTAATAGGCAACATATTACACTAATCTCCCTTATGCTGAGTCTGTTTTGCCCATGATGATAGTTGGTGAGCAATCGTCCTGTCCTTATCTCAACCCACAAGCTTTCTTTTTTTCATCATATTTTCTCCCGCTGACCTTCTGAGGATGGGGAGTGAGAGCAGTGTGGTGTAGCTTAGCTGCCCATCAGTGTGATACCACCACACTACTGCTAAAGAAAAGCAAAACCGAAAAACAAGTTAAGACTACACAAACACAAAAATTTACAGATTGCCTCCTTAAAATTCACCATAAGAAGACATCAAAGAACTAAACAATAGGCAGGTGATAGAATTTCTAAAGCTACGCGATCTCAGCTCCAATACTGAAGAGGACTGGGAAGCTGGCGTGTTATCAGGAGGTGGCTGACAGAGGACAGGGTTAGGGAAAAGATGAAGATGAGGGAAAAAAAAACAACACAGAAGTTGCAGCCAGGAGTGTATTGCAGGGGATTTCAAACCAGCTCTTACAGCACGGCAAAGCAGTTGTGCCCTAACAGGTTGACTTGGGGCAGTGTTGAGGGCAGGGCAGTTCCTCTTCCGCAGATTCCTGCAGGATAAGAACTATCAAACCATAACACTTCCCTAACACCTGACAGCAGGGCTAGGTTCACTACTCCATTTTAAAAATGAATAGGCCAACAGTGGGCTGACTTAGAAGACAAACAAAGGGTCACCTCCTTTTTTTGGTCCTAAAAAACCACTGGTTTACATTCACACAAACTAGTGCGCCACTGGAAAGCAGCCAGGTATCTGCGTGATGGAGTTTCAAGGCATCCACGATAATCAAGCAAGCATGTGCATAATTCAGGCCATAGGATCCGAACAGCAGTTCAGTTCATCCAATACATTACTGTATGCAGGTTATCAGAAGAGGCAGTCTTTTACACCAACCAGAAGGAGATTTTCCTAGGAGCTGGCTGAAACTTTCAAAAGAAAAGCAGTTACTTTACTAGCTTTCCTAAAAGCATGACTA
Organism: Netta rufina; assembly: GCF_964035555.1. NCBI lineage: Eukaryota > Metazoa > Chordata > Aves > Anseriformes > Anatidae > Netta > Netta rufina. Next base: position 30,741,280 of record NC_140126.1, on the reverse strand, counting down.
GCTTTCCTAAACAGACAGATCTCCACTGAAATCCCCTGAATTCCACATTAAAAATTTAAAAAGCAAGACACTAAATAGGTATATTCTGCCTCGGCAAGCAGAGTTTCAACTTCACACAAGACTAGTAAGTACAAATTGCTCACATTTTAATAGAAACAACAAAAATATAAAAAATTGCACAACAGACACTGATTTTGAACATTTACAACTACATACACTGTAAACATAGTTAATCGAGTTATTTGAAAGGCAGACTACAGTTCATTAGTTGGCAAAATGTGGTTTCCTCTTCAAAAAACAAGCTCTCAGCGTCAACATGCAAGGACAGCAGGAGCTTATGGATACAAGCACTCTCTTTTTGATGGAAAGACCTAGAAGATAACCAGCACTATGAGCTGTCTCCCGGGGAGCACCCCTGTCCCAGCAAATTCAACGCACCAATTTCCAACCTTGTTCAGAGATGACAACTGCCAGTTTTACAGGTAAGATGCCCAAAGACCATTTTGTCATCCTTGAGGTTAACAGTGTTGGATGCAAAAGATTTCCCAAACAAAACCAAACAAAAACCCTGGCAGCTTTTACACGGGCATTCTCAGGGTATTATCTCTTCAAAACATCCAGATTTTGAGAGCCTAATCTCCAAACTACTGTACTGTAGTAAAAGCATATTAAAAATGTACTGTATTAAAATACACACCTGAGCATATTTTTCCATGCTTACTTATTCTCTGTGAATGTAAAGGTATACCAAAAAAGATTTCAAGTGCAAAGAGCTCCTTCATCCTCAGAAGAGTTAAAAGTTTAACCAAAAATCCTATAGTACGCTCAACGCTCAAGTTGTTTGGTGGTTTTAGCAGCTAGAGCAACAGATTGATCGATGTAGTCCACTGAATCACGCAAGCTTTAGTTGAAAATCCCAGGATCGACATAAGGATATGCAAGAAACTCCCCCAGTTTACTGCCTTCTGCATCATAGTGGAGCATTCGAAAACAAACATCACAGAAGAAACAAGGATCCTCTGGTGCCAGACTGTCATTGTTGGTTACCCACCTGCAAGTTGCAAAACACAAGTGTTTTCCATGCAAGCCAAACACACGACAAACATCTCAATGTTTCACTCAGAGGTGGGGATGGCATCAACAAACATCAGTACGGTTACACTGAACAGGAACTACGTATATTGTGTTTTTACCATCCCATGCCTACAGCCATTCCCTAACCCCTCTGACTATTCTGTGTCAATCCCAGCTGACATCTGCCACTGCTGCCACTGCATGTCCTGTGGAACCCTCAGACCCGTGGAGCTCACACAGTGCACAACAACAACAAAAAATGAGTCAGGAATCTTCTGTCCAGCCTCTGGCCATTTAGGTCATAAAAGACAAATCTGTTTTACCTTACAGCGAGAAACCTCGACACAGAGCATGCACACGACTGACCTCGAACTACTCTTGGGATAACCAAATCCATTTACAAGTCTGCAAGAAAGGCCTGGGTGATGCAGACAGGGCAAGGAAGGACTGCTGCACACCCCAGCGAACACAAAAAATAACATGAACACAGCTGCCAGCACAAGGAGGGGCTGTCATGTCACCGAGCAATTAATTTATGGTAGCCCTGACAGCTCAAGGCCTCTGGTGATTAAAGATGCTATCTGCACAGATTACAACATACAGGACAGACAGCCAAAGCAGCTCTGGCATCCATGGTTTAGCATCTCCCCACTTAAGCTTAGTGCTTAATCCTCGTTTTAATTTAATGCATTTACATCACCTCTGGTAATGCCCTCCCTATCCCATCTTTCCCCCAAACTGACCCTTTGGCTCCACCCCCCGTTCTGGCCAAATGCCTCACAGATTATAGCCACTTGTGAAGGCATTCTGGGGGCTCTGCTAGGAACCCTAGAAGAGGCTCCTGTCATGATGGAAAACTGGCTCTTTGCCTAATTCCAGGCAAAATCTAAGGCCAAACTAGCAAGGTAACAGAACACAGCTCTGGTGTCAAACGGGGACAGAGTTTAAGCTTGTTGGGGGGAGGGGGGGCAGGGGAGGGTGCTGGGAACACAAGGGAGGCAGTAAGGGTTTTTGTAAAGAAACCATTCAGGTCTATAAAACCAAGGAGCCTAGTTTAGTGCACAGAACTCCTTGAGAGAACTTTCTACCATGACTACTGAAAGGCTTTCTCATGTCTAAGAAAACAGCACTAAACCCTGCAGTAGCAAGTTCACGTTCTGCTCTTTTATCTGAAGAAAATCTGTGCATCACAAGAAGTTCCTTCAAGTGCACCAGCACAGTACAGAGCTTTCAGGCAGAAGTCTGAAGTTTATCCATGGGGGAGCTACATGCCCTCTTCTTCTGAAAATCTCCAGATTTGTATACACTGAAGTCAGACTTAAATGCTGGATTTAACAAAAGCTCTGTAAGAGAATTTATCTCTCGCATCTTTTGTCGTAAGGTAAAAATGCATCGTACTCCCCCAACACTGAGATTTTCAAAAGTAAGTAAACGATCAAGAGCCCAGCTGTATTTATGCAAAAGAACCTGAGCCAAAGAATTAACCTCTGCACCATTACAATTCTTTGATCATCCTGAATCATCTCCTCCCAATGACTACACCTACAGGAAGCCTTTTCAAGGGACACCTGCCTGAAATATAGAATCTCAGAGCACTTACGGATTTTTGGATGGAGATTATTCACATCGTGTACCAAAAACATACAGAGCTCTGATTATTTTTGGAAAGTTAGTAAAAACATCTATGAAGATTTGTTTAAGAAGACACCTTAAAAAGATAAATTATGTAGCATACCTGGCTGTATACATTTTGCATACAAAGCATTTTCTGGTACATAACCAGTGTTTCTTGATTAACAAGGGATAGAAGTTCCTGTCCAGGCAATCATCATGATGAATAAGCCTTGAAGGAAATAAATAAATACACAAAATACAATAAAAACTCAGACACGTTGGAGCTGATCTGTACATAAGCATGGATGCAGGACTTCAATTCCAGTACAAACTATGACTTTACTTCTGCTTAGCATTTCTCCAAGTCTTCATCTGTATTCAGATGAGACTGCTCGTTGCACCATCTGTGGCTTTTATCATCAGAAGTAAATTTAGTTTGTGTTACTAACTCAGAAATTCTCAGACCATTTACTCTAGTCATTCAAGCAAATAATTCAAAGTTACAGTTTAAAGCTTACACCTCCTGTGTAGACTAACAGGCACAAGCATAACTAGGAGAATATTCAGAGGTTCACAACCCTGAGATCATCATCGTGTGACATCCAGACCCTTCTTTGGGTTGTATTCCTCTGAGAGATATCGTTTGTTAATAATACTTAGATATATCAGGCTTCTAGGAGGAAAAAATGATCTACAGACACTCAGAGGAGTGCTCTCTCTACCCTTTATATGTTGAGCAGAGCATACATAACAGTTCTATTCCTGATGTGGTTGCCACTTCACAGCCACTGTCACCTTCTCCCTCCTGTGCTTTGCCCATCCATGTCACCCCACTATTTCCATTCCTCCATCCCCTTTTCAGTTTCTGCTGCCTGGCACTAAGTCTAAACTACCAAGTCTAGTTGACTGTAGCCAGAACTGCTATCCGCAGTGTGCTGCCCAGTGCTCCAGAATTATTTTGTAAATTTGGCACGCACTGGCTTTGCATAGAAAAGGCTCTTCACTGTGGGTGCCATTCCTCCCATATTGCAAGTCATGTCATGCTAGTAAGAAACCAGATTTTTTATGCAGAACAAACTATTACAAAAAGATGCAAGGGAGACCACTTTCCTCCTTTCTAAGGTGGTATATGGAATAAATCTTAAATAAATCCTGCAGAAAGACACATGAGTGATCTTCAAGTTAGTCTAACAGATATTCAGCACTTAAATGTCTGAAGTTTGTCCACTGAAGGCTTGCTTTTAATTGCCTGGCAACTCCCAAACAGCAGAAACTTACCTTATATCCGTGATGATAACGACGTGCTCACAGTTCCCTTGGTGGCAGAAAAGGTATGGAAAGCCAATTTTGAGGGACAAATCGTTAAATGTGTAGTCCTCCATTTTAACTGACTGAAGATTTCCATAGCCTCTGTCATGGGCTTCTGACCACTCAATGACTGTTCTGAAAATAGAAAGGTCATCAGCATGGCAAGGCTATACGCTGCAAACATGCAGAAAGGAAGAATACTCCTTTTCCTTACTTTTCAGGGAACATGCAATGCTCTTCAGTGAGATACAGTTTAACAGGTTGAAAAGAAAAGAGTTCACAACAGGTTGTAATGAGGTAACTTCACAGCAGTAACACAGCTCTGCAGAACTGCGCACTGTTCTTGTAGAAGACCTGCATTTTAATCCCTACCAGGTAGCTTGATGAGGAGGTCTAGTCGGAGTGCACACTACTGGTGGCACCCCATCCAGGTCAGGTCGTTTGCAGTCTGACACTTCTAAAGCATTCCAATTACTCAGGTCATCATTGTTCCTTTGGCCTATGACTTTGTTTTAAAGCTGTTGGTTTCATTTTTTATTTTATTTTTTTCCCCAAGAAGAAACAAGGCTGACAACTGCACAGCTGTTTAGGATTGGAAGGGCACTAGTCACTGTTACAATTATTTTCAGTGTACTCCTACATACATGCCATTTCACTATAAACTATATATTCACTATGAACTGTGTATGTCATCACAGCCTTTTCCATAAAAATCATAGTTGCTCATGGACAGAAAGAGAAGCAGCAGCAAAATAATTAATTTATTTGAAATCACATACCAAGTTTGGCACAACAGGAACAGAGTTCGAACGCAAAGCTCTTCCACGCCATTCTAACAACTTAATCTCCTAAGTCTCACTAATGTGTCATTAAGTCCCCACTTCCTCAAAATAACGGCATATAGCTTAAATGGTATGTATAGTTCCAAATAAGAGATACCCGAGACTTTGGGAATGCTGTCTTGCATTTCTTTTCCTACCAGTCTCTTTTCTGGTTTAACCATAAAATGGTTAAACCAGAAAATGGTTAAATTCAGCACAATTTCAAGATGGAGCAGAACAACTGATTCCCACACAGCTGAGCTTGCTGTCCTTCTAACCCATCTTCCACCTCACAGACAAGTCTTTTGGGTGGTCATCACAACTAAGGAGGGCACTGAAAAAGAATGTTTTCCCTTTCACAGCATTCCAACACATCAAAACAGAATTTGTGAGAAACAACTGCATTCTTTCTTTTTATAAGTGATATGAGTAGAAATGAAAAGTCCATTCTAGATTTACACACTAACCATTCCAGTCTTAAAAACACCACAAATCATAATAAAAATTTAGTAAATTTCCCGTCCTTTAAGGTTTTTGATAGCCTACGTTTATGAATACTGTACCTGCTCAGATCTCTGCACTCTGGATATCTTTTATCATTATAAAAGATGCCTTCGAAATAAAAGAAAGCAGATTTGTAGAGATCCTGAGAAAGAAAGAGAAGTCTACATTAGTGTTACAAGATATTTAACACCTTCAACACTACAAGAACACGTCAAAAAAAACAAGCACTTCAGGTATCCAAATTACTTTTAGAGATTTCATTCTACAGATTACTGAGATAAACCTTGCTCCGGTTTTAGATGTTGACAAGAAGGCTCATGCAGTTGTTCTGCTGATATTATTCTCAAGGCAATATAAGTTATTTTAATTCTCTTATTCCTATCCCCATCATTGCAGTTATGGATTTCTATAAAACACAAAACATCACAAGGAGCACTTGGGATGACAGAGAATAATTGCAATCCTGTCGCCTGCATGTGCACACACACACAACAGAGACAAGATAGCTACACAGGAGCAGTCCCTAGTCTTATCTACATAAACAAGACAGACATGCAATTTTGGAAGGTCCAATCCCCTTACCTCTGGGGGATCAGAAGAAAATCTAGCTTCCTTCAAAATGCTCCCTTAATTACAAAGTTTGTCACATGCAGACAGGCATGCCTGGTACCAACCTTCTCTATCAAATACTATTAACAAGTTGTGGCATTCATATCAGCAGTGCAAGCATTGTCACTTTCCAAATCATCCCAAGAAACTGAGCTAACCTATGAGCTGTCCACACATACGTAACAAATTCTGCAGAAGAACTATACAACTATTTAAGGTAAAGTCATATCCAGCCATAAAAATAGCTCCTGCAGCATGCATGTTCTTGAGAAGGAACAAAATATGGAGAAAATATCCTACTCGAATAACACAGTTAAGTATCGTTATGTTTACCTATCCAGACTGCTTGCACAGCAGTATTCAGAGAACTGTCCTTTCCCAAAACTAAAGTTAGATCCATACTTTATTTCTACAAAATAGTAACTGTGTGTAGTTTTGTAACTAATAAAGCTATTACAATAGGAGAAAGAAATGGAATAGAATATCATTATATATACACACAGACAAAAGTAAGATAGGGAAGAACATACATACTTTTTATTTCAATACTTACATCATTGATACCTAAGAAAAAAGTAATTGCTTAATTAAAGCACACATCTGCTTTCTGTAATTCCTTTTTCCATAATTTCCGTAATTTCCTTTTGTTGGTTTCAAAACAGCCTTTATACAAACAAGCAGTCTGAGCAGAGAGATGACCACAAAATCTGTGCTTTTTTATCCATCACATTTAAATTGTGTTCTTCCAAGTTCTTTTGGAACAAGTCTATCCTGGACCTGGGGCTGCAGAAGAAGGCCAGCTTTGCACTGCATTTATTGTTAGAGATGAGGGGAGGTTGAAGGGCACAGACTGAAGGGCACAGGCTGCTCCAAGCTTCAGAAGGCAGCCGTTTTCCATCTCCCTTGACAAAAGGTCAAGATTCTGGGGAATCTGAGTCAGGTCTTTCCTGATTAACGCTAGCAAGAGATATGACTCACACATTCCTTCTGCTCAGACTTTGCATTATCCTTCAGCATGCAAGGAGGAATGTCTCATCACATTTCTCCAGGGGATACTCATAATAATAATACTCACGCAAAAGATCAAGATCCTTGTTCTGTGGAATAAAGCACCTCCATATTGACTAGTTTTCTTAAACATCCCCCTTATGTTGCTTTGACTCAAATGCTTGTTTACAAAAAAATTAAAATGGCACAGATGCAAAGAGTAAAATCACAAAACCCAAGATGAAATAAATTCTGCCTACTTACACCAACAAAATCCAGAAAGTCTCCTGCCCTCTGCATCAGCTGAACAGCTACAGATGTTTCCCTACCGAATGAGAGCAGGAACTTGATCTTTCTGCTCAGCTTATGTACCCCAACTTCATTTCAAGAGAAGACAAAGCTGGCATCAACAGCTACCTTGCATACAACAGCCTCTTTTTGGTAGCTTCTCATAATGCCACTATGATTTAAATTAGCTTCTAGGATCCTACTAACTGTCAAGAATTTGGAAAAGCTAACACACTTCTAGTAAGTATAGCTACTACTTTCTTTCTAGACCAAAAGAAGATAATTCTACCCCAATGACAGCTGATTACCTGCCTGCTGAAGGAACACACACATTTTGTTGTAATCATGCAACTTTACTGACATGCACTCAGCCTATACTCCGCTGTTTGTTGCAGTTCCTAGTCATGCTTCAGGAAAACAAACAGATGGAAGCAAAGCACACCTCTCACAAACAACTCCTGCTGGGAGGCCAGGCATGGTAGCATTCATTTACTTTGTAAAAGTTATTTGTGTTAGGACGCCACATCTCAACCCTGTCTTCTAGGAATGCTTTGCTAGTCTCAGATGACTCCTCTGCATGCACAGGAAGGGAGTTTACCCTCTAGTCTCGGAACCGATCAGCCACTGCTTTAGTAGCTAGGTAGAAAGATTATTCTACTTAATTTATATAACTGAAAAGACGGAGGACATCTTTCAGTTGTCTTAAATGGGAATGTGCAAAAATTTTCAGTTTTATATATACAACAGTACAATACAAGCAGTATTATAAATAATATACTATCAATGTAATATAAATTATGCAATATATAATAGACGATAATATATGAACTGACAAGAAACCAGAGCATACTGTTTCCAGAATGCAGAGTACACTGTGGTTTCTCTTCAGATTGCACAGAAGAATGCAGAATGTGCAGGTTCCAGCGTACAGAGTTCACTATGGTTTCTCTTCAGATTATGCATTATCACACATCATATAAATTATATTACTTTGATAATAAGCTATACTATTAATTTATAACATTGGCCAAACAGATGGGCCCAGAGGGTGGGATCTGTGGCACAAAATCTAGTTCGAAGCCAGTAACTAGCAGTGTACCCCAGGGGTCTACATTGGGTCCAGTCCTTTTTAACACCTTCACTAATGATCCAGAGAATAGGGTGAAATACACCCTCTGCAGGTCTGCAGATGACACAAAACTTGAATGGCTGGCTGATAAGTCATAGGGTCATGCTGCCATGCAGAAGAACCTCAACAGCTTAGAGAAAAGGACTGTCAGGAACCTGATGAAGTTCCGCAAGGAGAAGTGCAAAGATAGATACAGCTACTGGATAGAGTCCAGTGAAGGGCCGTGAGGATGAAGGGACTGAAGCATCTTTCATATGAGGAAATACTGAGAGAACTGGAACTGCTCAGCCTGTAGAAGGCTCAGAGGAAATCTCATCACCATGGGTACACAGAGGATGGAACCAGGCTATTTTCAGTGGTGCCCGGTGACAGGGTAAGAGGTAACAAGCACCGACTGAAACACATGAGGTTCTGTCTGTACATCGAGAAACATTTTACACTGACAGAGCACTGGCACACACTGCCCAGAGGCTGTGGGCCACTTTCCATCACCTACGAGCAGTCATGGTCATTCACAGAGGTCCCAGATGACTGGAGATGTGCTAATGTGACTCCCATCTATAGAGAAGGAGGACCTGGGGAACTACAGGCCTGTCAGCCTCACCTTGGTGCCAGCAAAGGTGATGGAACAGGGCATCTTGAATGCAATCATGCAGTGTATACAGGACAGCCAGGGGATCAGGCCCAGTCAGCATGGGTTCATGAAAGCTAAGTCCTGCCTGACCAACCTCATCTCCTTCTATAACCAGGTGACCTGCCTGGTGGATGAGGGAAAGGCCACTGATGTGGTCTACCTAGACTTCAGCAAGGCCTTTCTCATGGTCTCCCACAGTATTCTGCTGGAGAAGCTGGCAGCCCATGGCTTGGACAGAGACACTCTTCACTGGGCTAAAAATTGGCTGGAGGGCTGGGCCCAGAGGGTGGTGGTGAATGGGGTGGAATCCAGCTGGTGACCGGTCACCAGTGGCGTTCCCCAGAGGTCAGTGTTGGGGCCCATCCTCTTTAAAATCTGTATTGATAACTTGGATGAGGGAATTGAGTGCTTCCTCAGTAAGTTTGTAGATGACACCAAGCTGGGGGGGAAGTGTTGATCTGCTGGAGGGTAGGAAGGCCCTGCAAAGGGACCTGGACAGGATGGGTTGATGGGCAGAGGCCAATGGGATGAGGTTCAATATGGCTAAGTGCCAGGTCCTGCACTTTGGCCACAACAACCCCATGCAGCACTACAGGCTTGGGCCAGAGTGGCTGGAAAGCTGTGCAGAGGAAAAGGACATGGGGGTGCTGGTCAATGCTCACCTGAACATGAAATGGCAGTGTGCCCAGGTGGCCAAGAAGGCCAATGGCATCCTGGCTTGTATCAGCAATAGTGCAGCCATCAGGACCAGGGAGGTGATCGTCCCCCTGTACTCTGCTCTGGTGAGGCTGCACCTTGAGTGCTGTGTTCAGCTTTGGGCCCCTCACTACAAGAAGGACATTGAGGGCCTGGAGCATGTCCATACAAGAGCTACAAAGCTGGTGAAGGGCCTGGAACACACGTCCTGTGAGGAGCGGCTGAGGGAACTGGGGGTGTTTAGTCTGGAAATGAGGAAGCTCGGGGAAGACTTTATTGCTCTCTACAACTACCTGAAAGGAAGGTGTGGGGAGCTGGGGATCGGCCTCTTCTAGCAGATAACTAGAGGGTATGGCCTTGAGTTGCATGAGGGGAGATTCAGGTTGGAAATGAGGAGACATTTCTTCTCAGAAAGAGCAGTCAGGCATTGGAATGGGTTGCCCAGGGAGGTGGTGGAGTCACCATCCCCGGAGGTGTTCAAGGAAAGGCTGGACCCAGTGCTTAGGGGCATGGTTTAGTGGGTGACATTGGTGGCAGGGGGATGGTTGGACCAGACGATCTTGGAGGTCTTTTCCAACCTTAATGATTCTATGAGTTGTGTTCAAAGATGTAAAGTCCATCTTTAGTTTTCCATTACCTCTGGTGTTTCAGAATATTGCTCAGTGTAAAAAACAGTCCACATGGACATCTCTCCACAAGAAGTCACTGTTAGGGTTACTACTTTCCAGCAATAGCACTAATGACATTTCTCTTGACGTGCCATCAAAAATGTACGTAGGAGGTCAGCTTGGCAGTGCCACCAGGAAGTATTTACTTGTGGCGCAAACCCCACTCAGAACCAATCTAGCTAAATATAGTACTGAAGGGACAAAAAAAAAAAAAAAAAAAAAAAACCACACAACAATGAACAAGCCCCTCCCTACTATGTTTTCCAAGTTCTTACATGTAAGTGCTCCAAGCAGAAGGTTTTACCTTGCTGATGTGCTCTGGTGCTTGATCTGGCTGACTGCTGAACTCTCCACCTATCTGGAGGTCACTGACACAGGAAATGGAGTCTCTCAGTTCAGTAAGCTTCTGGCTGCCCAGTACAAGGACTGTCTGATAGGGTTTGTGATCTTTATGCTACAAAGAAAACAGCATAAAAGGTTCAAGTGAAAACTACTTCAGTATAAGAACTGCTCTTGACTTGACAGCTTGAGGTATTTAATAGCAGCACACAGCACAACACCTTCCTGTTTAAGATTTAAACTTGCCTCAGCCTCTTTTACAGATGGAAATTACCAGTTTTATGTAGCAATATCTTTGTGTATACCAGTACCAAAGGGAAAAACACATTCTGTAAAAGCCTTGAGAAGTTACCACAGCTGAAGAATTTATCATGCTTCCTCAGTGGTGTCACTGATTTTAAATGCTTGGGAAAGCAGTACATTACCCAAGCAGAAGTATTAGAATACAGTTTAAAGGGTTTAGTACCAACCTTCTGAAATATGACAGGATAGAAAATGTTCAGAGTTAAAATCAGTTCTCCCTCTTCTACTAGATCTACTGGATTGTCTGGCCTCTTTCCAATTGCATGTGACTCCTGGAATAAAAAAAAAAAAGATACAAATAGACATTATATTGGCAAATTCTTATATACCATGATCCCTGGATAAAAGTCTGAGAAACTCTTCTAACCGTAACTTGTTTTCGACTGTCTTTCTGCAGCCTTCTGAATTAACAGCCTTGTTCCTTCAACATGGGAAAGTGAAAAATTGTGGTTTCAAACATTTCCCTTTATTCCTCGGCTCTGGAGAAACTGAGGTACTTTTGCCAATTAGAGACAGCCTACGGCGGCAAACCAGAATGGCTGAGAAACACGGGTTATGACGCTCAGAACTAGGGACTTCGCCTCTACTGTTTTCCTCTTTCAGCTCTACAGAAACCAGCTGACAACTATTTATACATTAAAGCTTAGATATCAACACAGGACTCTGCAAGCAACAATGCTATGCATTTTGTCTAGCTCTACAGTAAGCTCATACAATGCTCAGTACACTTGACACCCTACACAATGCTTTAGTGGCAGCCAAGTAAAAGCACTCATACAGCGGTAAGGGGCTGGAGTTCCTCCTTACCATGTTTGGTATCAACAGAACAAGAGAAAAGTTCCTGTGTTATCTTTCCATAAAATGTCTTTAATCTCAGTCATGATCTGCAGATTCAGATCTGCAAACATTTACAGTGTACACAGGTTAATGGGGAAATGGGGAGAGTAATGGGGAAAAAAAAAAAGCAATCAGTAGTTGGATTTTGGCTGTGCTAGGCAGCACTGAACTCCTGTGAGATGACAGGAAAATCTTACCATCTCATAGGCAAGAGTTTCTTGCCTGCAAGCCCGATCCACAATGATTCTTTCCTCTCTCCTCTCTAGTACCTTCTTTCTAATTCTGATGGACATAAACACAGGACAAAAACGTCATTAAACAACTTCTGTACACAATCTGTAGACATATTTCAAATAACACAGGGCACTACAGTGCAGCTTTCAAAGAGCAAGATTTCTGGCCATCTTAGTACAAACAACATTTGCAATAATCCTGTTTGACAATTCCTATTCATCATCCCAGGTTGTGGATTTCAGCTTTTTCTCCCCCCTCAATACTCAAATTACAGTTTGTTTGTGGGCAGTTTTTTAACATGAGAGAAAACAAAATGTTGACCCTGCAGACACCCTACAGACCCTTGCTACCTTTGAGGAAGCTGTTTTTTCTAGTCCTCATGCTTTAGAAAAATTCAATTCATACTCCAACAAAGAAGAAAAAAGGAAAAAAAAAAAAAAAAACAAAAACACTAATATTCTCAACCCCTGGAAATACTTTCCTAAAAAGAACTTCTAAAAAAACCCAAAGAGCGCAACACCTAGAATATTGACTACAATACACATATTTAACCACTGTGTGAATAACAAACCCATTTTAACTTCCAGGACAAGTCTATTCACCCCCTTCTGAAGGTTCCTGAAGGTCTTCAGGAAGATTTTAAAGAACTATATGGCCATAATGTCAGTAGTAACACTTCGGATGTTACAATAGGACTGTGGGTTGCTAGAGATAAGAACTAAAGATGTATTTTTTTATTTTTTACAGTAACCTTCTTCACATGCTCTCAGGAAGTTTCCTGTGTGCTCAAAATGCACTAATTCAGAAGCACCTAGGTTCAGGAATCCTCATTTCTTCCAGGAAGAAAGATGGTGTATTCTGTGTCATATCTTCATTAAAAAAATTAAAAAAAAAATCCAAAGTAACATTCAAGCAGAAGGCTCATACCAACTAGCTTGTCCTAACGTGGTGTTTCTGCCCTTAGAGTATTTCTAGACACTGCTTCAGAAAGTACGCCATGGCCTAGAAAATGAACATGCAGCTAACCTTGCTGTTGTGTTTGTTTGGTCTTCTTCCCTTCCCCCAAATGAGGATACAGACAGTATATGGTAGCAACATACCGAAGAGTTAGTAAACTGCTATCTTCAGGAATAACTTCCGGGTCCTTGTCTTTATCGGGAGACATTAACATATCAACACTAGGACAACAAAGAAAACAGTTATTGCACATTTTTTCATACTTAACAAAAATCTGTAAGTTGTTCTTAAAAGGAACAAAGACAGTAAAATGCAAATAAACAAGGCACAGCTTGCATAGCCTAAATCAACTCTACTGCCCTTATGCCCTGGTAAGACAGAGAACCAGAAGTAAAAGAGTCCTTGAATTTATTCCTGGCTTTCACAGACATTGGGCAAGTTTTCTCTGTTTCGCGTTCTTCCTAACATAGCACAGCTGTCTACAGAGGTGTAACAAGCCCCATGTGCGTCCAACACTTTTTATAAACTAAGAACGTCACTTGACTTTTTAAAATCCCACCCACCTGCTCCAATTTTCTGATGATATATGGCAAAACAGATTCAACCAAAAAGAACCATCAGCCTCAACCCATATGGCAAAGCTAACAACTCACCTGAACACATATAGGCAAGCCACCACATTCACACAAGCACTGACTGCTGTATTAAGGCATTAATTTACACCCTACTTCTTCCAGTGGGAATTAAACAACATTTCTGCTGAAAGCAGTAGGTCCACCCTTCCTTGCATCCTTCTTTCCATCCTCAGACCCTTTTAACACTCACTCTCTTTGTGCCCATACAGTTTCCAAAGTACAGCTAACTAGAATTTTTTGCTGTAGTGCAAATCACTGCAGGATGTAGGATGGAAGAGCAGAACTGGTTTGGCTGCAGTACTGATTTAAACAGATTATACAAATGTCATGCTTTCATACCATAAACAAGGATGAAATTTCTCACTAAACCACAGAATGGCCGAGGTTGGAAGAGACCTCTGGAGATCATCTAGTCCAACTCCTCTGCCAAGCGGGATCACCCAGCGCACGTTGCACAGGATGGCATCCAGGCAGGTTTTGAGTATCTCCAGAGAAGGAGACTCCACAACCTCTCTGGACAACCTGTGCCATTGCTCTATCACCCTCAGAGTAAAGAAGTGCCTTCTCATCAATACATTAAAAAAATAAAATAAAAAAAATCCTTCAGAACACCACATCTGCATCCTGTCACAGCTTTATAATATAAAGTTATTCCACATCACGCCACAAACAGACCCAACTATCCATGTGTAGGCTTCAGATTAGACACTATTATACTAGCATCACTTACCTTTTTTATTTAAAAACACAGAAAAATGCTGATTCAAAAAACAGTTTTTTTATTATTATTATTTTATTATTAATCAAGGCAAATTTTATCCAACATGAAAATAGTCTAAAAAAAAAAAAAAAAAAAAAAACCCACACATTTAAAATAGAGAAGTATCACCCACTTTGAATCAGACTTGATCTGTCTCCCCACTGCTTGCAGACTATATAAAGTCAGGGCTTATATCGCTGCTTATGTCATTGTTCAGGTTGAATCCCAACAAAGCTATGCAAACCTCTCCATATAGAGAAGGAGAGCACTCGTGGAATCCAGGAGGAAAAAAAAAAAAAAAGATTGTACTATCTATTCTCAATGTAATGCATGATTTGGTTATATTCTTTTTCATTATCATCTTCTAATGTCCTCCATGTCAACAATACTAAGCTCGGGAAGTCTATAATTGCAGTAATGGGTAAGTCATTAGAGCAGGACTGCACAGGAGTATACAGCAATTGAGAAACAGAAGTCTGGAACCAGCTGCTATCAGCTGACAGTAAGTAAACGTCAGAGATAAGGTTTCGGTTCAGGGTAGGTGGCCTACTTCTGATGACCCAATAAATTTATTCTGCACTGACGATTACTTGTATTTACTACTGTTTAGATACTTTCACACCATCCAGATGTACTCCAAAAGAAAAATAAGAATTTTTCTGTGTATTTCAAGTTACTGAGAAGATTCATTCAGACGTATTATTTTTAAAAAGAAACAAATAAAAACAATGCAGCAATTCCTTGCAACCCCTTAGAAAAAGAACCAACCTTATCCTTAAGATTCCCGCCAGAGGAACTACAGGCAGAGACAATTAAGTCAGCCCTGTATTGGATGCAGACTGCTGCTAAGGAATAGTCATTTTAAGCAACATAAAGAGTACTTCGGAGAATATACAGCAAGCATCAGCTTTAGATAGGGTTGTTCTCCATTCAGCACAGGTCACTGTTATGAACAGCCCATCCATTGAAGTAAACATAGCCCCTGGCAGGTAAAGCAATTCACAAATAACCCTTCTGTGGCCAATAAACACAATCTACATCCCACCAGCTTGCCTAGGCTGTTTGCTGAAGTCTTCCTGCACTTGCATCAGTGACCCTATTTACCTAAAAGCCCTGAATTTCTTGAGGTCCTGCCATTTTGTAAACATGCCTAGGCCCTTTGCTCTTTAAGCAACGTGTAGGTTGTTTGCAAGATTTGAAACCTACTGTTGTAAAATTCTACCTACATCAAAGGCAACAAAATCCCATTTTGAGAGAGGGAGTTAGGAGAATCTTATCAAGTAGAGGTAGAGCGCTGACAGTATTAAACTAGTGGATGCTACTTAGTGTCTTTGGTAACTGTTGTCCATTGTGCAAATTAATTAGAGCAAGAAGCCTTGGGCCCCTTACCAAGATTAGTCTCTTGATGGGAGCGTGAGCCTGTCTTAAGAAACTTGCAGAAACTGGTTCTGTGGATGGACAAGAACCAAGGAGCTCTTGTCAGGATGAGGATTTTGTGGTTTTGAGTCTGCGCAAACACAAGAGGTCAACTAGTGGTGACGAGGAAGAGTCACCAACCTTCATGCCCACAAACCCCGGCGACCACCACCAGGAGACATTGCACAAGTGCAGATGTGAGGAGGTTATGAAAATGACTTCTTGAGCTAATTTTAATATGAAGCAGGGACAGGTTATGTGTATGAACAGGCACATTGTATATGCATGTATATTGCATATTATTGCATATGCAGCTCTTTACATAACCATGGCAAGTTGCCATGTCACGTGCGCATGATTTTGGTGGGACTACTCCCTGTGCTGCATAAGCATTCCTACTTTACAGTCTTACTGATTGTGGAGTCTGTTTTCCACAAGTCAGTTTCCCTTCTACACAAGCATACGGTGTCAAACTCACCAGTACTTAACATATGCTTTCCTTCCCACCCATAGCATTAGACAGCAATCTCTGGCTGTGGCATCTGCAGAATGCCCACTAATCATCCAGGCCAGGAAACAACTCACATTCCCTAGGAAGCAGCTTCAAGAAGACACAGTGAAAAACACCTGTCATGCAAGCTGTTTCCTCATTTTCCGTGTAAGGCTGGAATGGTGGCTAGCACAAAGAGAAAATGACACTGGATTCCTAGGAGGCTGCGTGGACCTTTGTGAGCCTTGATACTGCCATTTCAAACTCCTCAAAGTCAGAAACCTTTGATTTCTAAAGGAACGTTACATGCAGAATACCTTTTTCAGGCTTTTGAATCAGTCTCACTGTATCACAGGCATTTAAGTCCTGAGAGACCTTGCTACATGGCCTTTTCTGTAGGCCACACTGGAGTAACTCCACTGCAGCGGAACCACACCACAAATGCTTGGTCCACAGTTTTAGGAAAATCTGCCTTGGTAAGGTGTATGGCTATTCCCTAGGGGAATTAAGCCCAGGTAGTGGGTGTCACGTGCCTAACTTACCAAACTGCACAGCAGAAAGCTTGCACCAGGCGCACCTCAGTCCCGAGGCAAGCTGCTTCAAGACAAAGAGCGGTCATACACACAACAGTGCACTCAGCTATGGCTGGGGGGAAATAATTACAGCAGATGCCCAAATTGCTTAACAGGCATTGAGATGAACTGTAGGATAGTGACAGGGAACAACAGGCAAAGGTCGCACTTAAATAAAGCATGCAAAGTACTACACAAAATTCACGTCCCCTTGGAAGAAGGCTAAAAATAAGAAGCCTAAGGCCAGGCCTGTGGTAATTTGGACATGGAAACAGAACATCAGCAAAGCCCTTAATCACCACGGCCTCACTTTTCTCAGAATATTCTGGCAACACAAAAAACTTTCTCTGTTTTAGAAATTAAAAACTTTGAGGATTCTTTAGTATTTTGCCTGATGCTTTTCTGCTAAAACAGATACCGTGTTTATACTACTCTCTGTATGACACATATTTTGAGGGCTGTACTTTCATCACCTTTGAGACACTAACGCTACGAGATGCTAAATACTAATACGGTAAGACACTAATGCTAGCTTAATGCAGCTTTATAACACATCCCTAGAGATATTTACAACTACCTCCTTCTAATAAAACAAGAAGGTGAATCAGAGCTGAAGAGAAATAAGGTACCTGTAAGCCTCACCTCTCTTGACCTACCTAAAATCCACACTGATCTGAGCCTAAGCCTACCCAACAAACCACTCCGAAGGCAGAACAGAGTAACATAGCCGAGCACCTCCAGCATTAAAACACTTCAGTCTCTCAAACATCACTACTGACACCCAGCGTAAATCTCTGTGCTGACTGACGGAACAAGGGGCAAAACCTGACTCTCCCAACATCTTGGTTATTTAAGAGCTGACAGGATCTTCTAGCTGGGGACTGCATTTTATACCTGCACACAATCCATACAACCGTGGTTTGCAAACAAGTTGAGCAGCATGCAAACTGTCCTTACTGAGTCAAATTCAAGTAAAGTGAAAGTGCAGTTATTCTCCTGCAAATGGAAAAATACACAGGTGCAAAAAAAGGAGAGATTCAACCACAATACATTGGGATGCACAGCAAGTTAAACAGCATTTAAATATTATTCCATTTCTTCTCACCAGAAAAGTCTAAATCATAAGGAATACTTAAAGATACACTGTATCACAAATATTGTGAAAAAGACTCTACTGTGGGTTTTGAAGCTTTATCCTGAGTCTAGGAAAGATTCCCTTACTCCTGCTGTACGAGTTTTCTTTTAAACACAGGTACAGCAGGAGTATCCACATCTTGCCATTTCTCTTCTAACCAAAGCAAAACAGCTTAACTTGCCAGAACTTCAGTCACAAGTAGCTCACTCAAGAAAATGTGTTTATATCCAACACGCCTTCATGTCAGTGCCTAGGAAACTATATTTAGACCAACAACAAGTGTGACCAGCAGACTGCACAGAACAGGTCTTGGTGCAGTCCACAGCTCTTCTCAAGGGACGAGTACAAACAGCTCAGAGCAGGCAAGTGAAAGTGATCAGAGGTGGTGACTTGAGGTTGGCCAATGTTAAGGAGAGATTCAAGAGGCTAGGACTATTTAATTTGAAAGCAAAAGCACGTGGAGATTAGGGATTGGGATTCCAGCCTGCATGAGGGAAAAGGTCACACCAGGATGTGCAGGTTTATCTTCATTCTCCTGCAAAGCCAACAGGCAGCTGCCAGATGATCTGTTCTTTCTCCCTCATAGACCCTCTCTCCCTTTTTGCCTCCCTTTTCCAAAATTTCTTGCTCGCAGCATCACTTTCCACGTTTTACTCAGCAGCAAATGGTCAGCACTGCTCTGTAACCCCAGCAAATGCAGACAGCAGATGAAATGTAGCAGTCATATATGGAAGGAGACAGAAGAGAAGAGCATGGAATAAAGGAAGGGAAATATAAAGCACAGAAAATCTGCTTGAAATTTAAGCAAAAGTAGCAGCATCAAGGATCAAGAAACAGGGTCACTGCAGAGAGTAAGCCACAGCACAGGAACAGGAACTATACCTACAGAGGGAGAACTTAAAAGAGTCATTTGCACAAGTGCTGCCACACCAGAACACATGACCTGTTTTTAATGCTAGCCTCTAGCATTAGCCTCTATAATGCTAGCATCAGCCTCTATTTTTCCTAAGCCTAGTAATGCTAAAAAAATCCCAATCACCAGGACTATGACAGCTGAAGCAAAGCACTGGGTTAGTTAAGTTAGCACTAGAAAATGTGAGAACGCTTAGCAAGTTTCTCCTCCATAGACAAGGCAAAATATAACTCACTGTCCTGATTTCTTCCTGCACTACAACTGTCCCTAAAGGGCCTGATTTCCGATTGGCTTCCCAAACTTTCACCATCACACACAACATACACACAGGTATGTTTGGGCTCCAACTTTGAACTCAGTGCTCCTGGGCTCCAATTCTGCATGTTTCTTGCCTTTTACTGAAGCAGTGTGGTACGTTCCTACACCTCCTCCTCCCTCTCAAGCACCATCACCATTTAAACAAACAGTAATTACCAGTTAATGAACATCTCAAAAAACGTTGCTGATGTTGGCTTTGCTGTCATGTTATCACCACAATTTGAAGTAAAAGCGTGGAAACATTTAGCAAGACACTCACCACACAACTTGTCCGATTTCATATGCACCTTGCACTTAGTGTACCCATATAGATAGCAACTCCAGCTACATTACCAACTTTTGCCTTCTTGTTCACATCTGAGACTGTCCTGGTTTGGCTGGGATAGCTGATTTTATTTCCAGCAGCTCCTTTGGTGCTGTGTTTTGGATTTATGATGAAAACAGTGCTGACATCACACTGGCATTTTACTTGTTGCAGAGCAGTGCTTGCATAGCAGCAAGGTCTTTGCTTCATACACTGCCCTGACAGTCAGAAGGCTGGGGGTGCACCAGGAGCTGGGAAGGGACACAGCCAGCAAAGCTGGCCCAGAGGAACAGGGGAATGTCTTGTACTATGCAACATTGTGCTCAGAAGTAAGAAGAGGGGAAGATGACTGGGGGAGGCACCATACTCAGCAACTAGCTAGATATCAGTCAGCTGGTGGTAAGCAACTGCCTTTCTGTCACTCTTTTAATTTGTGTCATCCCCCCTCTTATTATTACTCTTTTTCTTTTTTCTTTCTTTCTTTCTCATTACACTGCTTTTATCTTTCTAAGTGCTCCCCCTCCATCCAGCTGGGGGGAGTGAGTGAGCAGCTACCTGGGGTTCAGCTGCTTGCTGGGGTTAAAGCACTACAGAGACTAAGTTCATTCTACTCCATGCATGAAAGAGAGCCACCTCCACCTTGCTTTTACAAAAAAAAGTACATGCTTCTCCCTCCTTTGAGGAAACAACCATCAAGGGACTTGCACAAAGCCATACGTATAGCAACAGAGCTCTGGTGCATCTTTGTAACTGATGAGCTGCAGGCAAACCACCAGCTGTGACGCTTTCTGAAGCAATTGCTGTGTGAAATCCAGCCTTTCCTAGAGGTCGGGTAAGAGCAGGTGATTCTCACTACTTATCTGATCTGGCAGTCTGACGCCTCTCAGCCTTAACATGTTAGATCCTGCTGATCTAGCACCTGGATCACAGAATTTCTAGGTTGGAAGAGACCTCAAGATCATTGAGTCCAACCTCTGACCTAACGCTAGCAGTCCCCACTAAACCATATCCCTAAGCTCTACATCTAAACGTCTTTTAAAGACTTCCAGGGATGGTGACTCCACCACTTCCCTGGGCAGCCTGTTCCAATGCCTCACAACCCTTTAGGTAAAGAAGTTCTTCCTAACATCCAACCTAAAACTCCCCTGGTGCAACTTTAGCCCATTCCCCCTCATCCTGTCACCAGGCACATGGGAGAACAGACCAACCCCCACCTCGCTACAGCCTCCTTTAATGTAAAGAGCAATAAGGTTGCCCCTGAGCCTCCTCTTCTCCAGGCTGAACAAGCCCAGCTCCCTCAGCCGCTCCTCGTAGGACTTGTTCTCCAGGCCCCTCACCAGCTTCATCGCCCTTCTCTGCACCCGCTCAAGCACCTCGATGTCCTTCTTGTAGCGAGGGGCCCAAAACTGAACACAGTACTCGAGGTGCGGCCTCACCAGAGCTGAGTACAGGGGGACGATCACCTCCCTAGCCCTGCTGGCTGCACTGCTTCTTATACAAGCCAGGATGCTGTTGGCCTTCTTGGCCACCTGAGCACACTGCTGGCTCATATTCAGCCGATGGTTCTCCCCTTCCCGTGCTAGCACAAGTTTGCAATTCACCGGTCTGCAAATAGGAGCAGAGCTACATGGGAACCAGTGCACAACAACATGAGAACCTTTTTTCTTTCCCAGACCCAGTGCCGGCTGGGCAGCTCAGCACAACAGCACTGTCCCCTGCACCAAGCGTCAGGAGCCGAGCCCTGCACAGCCAGCCTCGACAGAGAAAGCAGGCAGAGGCTGAGGATGCACAGGGTCAAAAGTTACCCCCGTAGGGTGCCAGGGCCCGTCTAGGCGGTGTAAAGACTGATGTCTGGTTGCTTTCTTCACCTGAATTCCCCCTCTGCCACCAGGGCGTCCTACGAGCACATACACACACACCCACACACGGTCAGCGCTGCGCAGGGACGCCGTTACCTGCAGAGCGCCGCGTCTTTACCCGGTTCATCACCACGACAAGCCCACACCGTAAGGAAAAGCACAGCACTGCTCTATGCAGAAACGTTTTCCTTCTCCACTATTTATTCCAGAGGAAAATAGAAGGGGGGGGGGAGGAACCCACCCACCCCCGCAGCCCCCCGCTCCCGCGGCCACCTGCAGACTGCCCGCAGCTCGGCCGCCGTCTCCAAGCCGCAGCCCAGCTCCTCCGCCACGGCCATGTCGTCCTCCTCCTCATCTTCCTCCTCCTCCTCCTCCGCCGCCAGAGAGAGGTCGGGGGGCCCTAGCTGCTGCCGCCAGGCGCGGCCCAGGGCGCCGACACTGAAGGCACGGCTGTGCAGCTCCCCCACCTCGTACTCGGGGGCGGCCGCCGCCGACATGTTCGGCACCGGCACGGGCACGGGCACGGACATGGCCGCCGCCCCGCGACGCCCCCTGGGGCCTGTAGTCCGCCATCTGGAAACGCGTCACGTCCTCAGGGACATGCCCGCCCCTTCCGCTCCTGGAGGAACGCGGCGGGCAGCGTGGCAAACATTAATAATAAAAAATAAAGTCCTTAAAACTGTGAGGCGCTGGGGTGTGATGGGGGCGTGCAGTCTTTCGTCGCGCCTGGCTGAAAATTTCTGCTACGGAACCAGCTGGGTTGGGAAGGACACCGGCCCCAACCATCCTCCTGCTGAAACGCAAGCGTGGTGCTTGCCGAGCCTTTTTTACAGCATTAGGGTGTGCAGAAATATGATGAGTGAGGTTCTAGGGATATGTCTGTATATATATACATTGTGTATGTATATGTGTGTATGTATGTATGTGTATGTATGTGTGTATGTATATATATATATATATATACAGAACCTCACATATATATACACATATGTATATATATATATATGTATATATATGTATATATATGTATATATATGTATATATATATATATAGGCTCCACCTGTCCCCCCAGCCACGCAGGATTAATGATGCTTTCAGTTGCTTCAGGAGCAGCGTTTTAGAGAAGGTAGAAAGAACCCCACAGTGCACAGGTGCAGCATATTCTCCTGTTAGAGCACTTGGAAATCAGCCATAGGAACAGTGTGAGAAAGCTGCTGTTATCACCACCTGTTAAGAAAGAGGCACAAATAATCCTGGGTTGATCTAACCTGATACACCTTTTTCAAGTACCAATTAAACAACAGCGTTCTCACTCACTGCAAGTCAAAATACCCTATTACTTCTTTAAGTATGGAAATAGTACTTAGAAAGGAGGGGCAGAGGGTGAGGTTGAGACCAGAAAAGTTTGTGATCAGAGGTCAGGTCTCTGAAAGCTACGTGGAAGGGGCAGAATGCCAAGTGCAGATGGTGGTCACAGCATTTACCTGCAGCTTTTGCAAGAGAAAGTAGTTGAGAGGAGTGTGTAAGTACTTAGGAGTGGTTACAATGTAATAGCACAGCCTATGATGCAGGACCATATTTTGCTTCACTTAACAATAACAGAATGATCTACAGCCACGTTCCCTCCCCAGTTATATTTAGACTTGCACTGCATTTCAGTGCTAAATTCTTTCATCAGCTCTCGCTCACCTTTGCCTCTTAATTACAGTTATTATTCCTCATTATGGAAGTTTTGCTAAGCTTCAGTCCATTTTTCCTGTACTCATTGACACTGTTTGTTTCCTTTTCAGCTACACCCTCTGCTT
Source organism: Netta rufina (assembly GCF_964035555.1). Lineage (NCBI taxonomy): Eukaryota > Metazoa > Chordata > Aves > Anseriformes > Anatidae > Netta > Netta rufina. The sequence goes on along the minus strand of NC_140126.1, from coordinate 30,718,070 downwards.
TCTTCATCCATCACATTTGTGCATCGCGACACTCCCAAGCTCTGGAGGAAGCTCTTGATTAGGGACTGCTGCCCTCACTTCCTGCTGTATCCTCCCCGAAACCTTGTTGTTCCATGTTGTTCCATGAGGGGTTCTTATTCCAGTTTCCAATGCCACACCTGCCTTTATATATGTTTGTTGTGATCTCCCATGATGGGCATGTTCTGTTTATGTTATGAACATACCTTTCCCCTTTGTGCACTTGCAACACTTCCTGAAATTTGAAAACACCCTATCATGTATCTGTTGTAGCCACAGATGAGAGTAGGCTGTATTGATCTAAATGTTGGCATAAACATTTAGAAACCCTTTGGGCCAAAAGTAGTAGGATTAAATCCTATTCTTCCAGAAAACAGTTGTGTAATGTTCAGAGAAGGATATTGGTTTCAAAAACCTTCTTTGGAATACCAAGCACACTAAACAATGTGGAAATCAGTGAGCTGGATTTTGTCCCAAAACCACATGAAAATGACTACAGAATTCTACAACACAAGCCAACCACAGAGCTATCACAGAGGTCTGTGCTGCTGAGGAGCATGTCTGGAAGGCTCTAGAAACTGCTGTGCTCTACTTATACTTCTTGGAATGATCAGTAAGATGTATGAATCTCGTTCACTGCCTCTCTTCCTTCTCCCCATGACAGGTTTGATTTTTTGAGTTCTTCTGTATTTTAGGGGTCTGTTCTGTATTACTTAAAAAAAAAAAAAAAAAAAAAAAAGTAGTACATAAACTTCATGCAGCACAATTGGGTAAGTAAGCTCCAGGAGTAGCTAGTGCACGCCGCTCAAGGAATAGCTAAGGTGAAAATACTATAGCCAAACACATTGAGTGGTGAGTAGATGATATGTTTTCTCTTTCATTTCCCAACTTCAATACGAAGAAGTTACATACCTATAAAGCAACTTCACTCAACCTAAATCCTTTTAAGAACAAACAGACCTGTTTATATTTATGGCTTGGAACCAGTCTGCCCTTTATACACTAGGCACAAGGAAAATGTGCATTTTAAAGTTTCCAATAGTTACTTTTCTCTGATGAAGAGACTTCAGTGTTAAAAGAAATTAGGGATGTATGAAGATTTCAAGCAATATAAATTCAGGCAGGTAGGAAACTAAATTCTCTAAGATGGGAAATTCTGAAACCCAAAGAGCATTGAAAGACTATCAGAGCTAGATGAGAAGTGGAGATGGTATGCAAGAGGGATGGAAAACAAGCTGGAAAAAGCACATTACATGCAAAGGAGAATAAAGAGAAATTGTAACTAATGTGCTTCTGAAGCAATCAGGTTGTCTGTATTTTGTAATGCTGTGGTACCCTGAGGGCTTAAGAGGCAGATTTTCAGAGTTCACATATGCACAACTCCAGTTACAGTCAATAAACATTGTGGATACATAACCATCAGAAAGCCTAAATGATCAAGGAAGTCTAAGGCAAAGATACTAATTAAACTCCTTAGTTCACCACAAGAAACACCCTTCATTCATTTCTTGATGGGCACATCCTCAGGAATACATAACTACTTGTGATAGCTTATTACATTCCACAGCAGTAGTCAATGTAATAGAAGTAGCCTTTATATAATACCTTGGTAATGGTTATGAAAGGGTAGTTCTGTGGCTTAGTCATAAATCATTGTTTTATGTTATTCTCAGTCCTAGTTCACATAACTAAATTTAGGTCATTTAAGAAAAGTAATTTAAAATACTCTGGGCTTCTGCTTCATCCAGAAAATAACCACAAAAACACTAACAGGTGTGTCATGAAGCTAAGAAAATTAATGTTTGCAGGCAGTTTGAAAAAAAAAACCAAAAAACTTCTGAGAATTGGTGTTGGACATTATTTTTATTCAGTGTTTTAGAATAGATTCCATCTTTGTTTACTAGCTCAGTCTGGAGTTCTGTGATACCTCTGTACCTTGACAGACAGAGCATTGTCTGTCACTGTTTTGTAAGCAGTGACTGCCTCAGTACAGCAATACAGAGATACAGAAATGGTTTGGGGCTGTAATTTTTTGAGACAGGGCTTCAACACTTATGAGGCTTAAATAGTTTTTCTTTGCCACACACACTACTGCACTCCTTTATTGTGAAGATGCATAATCTGCATTCTTGGACTACAGCACCCAAAGCATTGAACAAACCCAGCTGAAAGTATTTTCTGGTTCCATCTGGGGGATTGTTTTGTAGCTTGACCCAAGTTAAGCCACAGTGTTTATACTATGATCTTACAGAGTGCTGCATCAGTACAACCAACCTGGTGTTCACCAGGAATGGGAGTAAATGGAACTGCTTAGGAGTGTCTTGTCTGTCACTGCTTCCAAAATGCCCATGCTGATGAACAGTGATTCGGGGATGTAAAAGTCTTTGCATCAGACTTTGCATGCCTTTACTCTTCTAAAGGCAGCCACTAACATTTTCACATCTTTTTCATGTCTCCCTTCAGCTTGCTCTGCCCTGGGCTGAACAAACTAAGGGACCTCAGCCACTCCTCATACATCTTGCCTTTTAGGCCCTTCATCATTTTTGTTGCCCTCCTTTGGACACTCTCTAATAGTTTTATGTCCTTCTCATATTGTGGTGCCCAAAACTGCACACAGTACTCAAGGTGAGACTGCACCAGTGCAGAGTTTAGAATTGAATTTGAGTATATGACTGAAATAAGGAACAAACAGAAGTCAGACACAAAGCAGAAATGGTATCATAGACCAGACAGTATCTAAAGCTGCTCAGTATATTACATTTTAGTTACAGCCAGGAGCAAACAAATGTAAATAAAGTAGAATTCAAGCTGCTGCAATTGTTCCAAACATTTATGTCAGCTGTCATGAACACTTTTCACTGGTACCTTCTTTGGAATTTTATCATAAATATCATGCTTGGATTCAGGCACAAGTTGGAAAGAAAAGCTTCAGTGCTTGGTATAAGCACTGCTCTGCAACAATTAAAACATCGGGGTGTTATCAGCACTCTTCTCATCCTAAGCCAAAACACAGCATTCCACCAGCTACTAGGAAGAAAATTAATTCTGTTCTAACTAAAACCAGGACAGGACTTTAAACTGTATCAGTGAAACACACAGCTAGAAAGCATAACTTCATTTTCTAAGGCCAAACTACAGGTTTCCTAAGGTGTAGGAGCTTTTTGCCAGACTAGCTATATCATATATCTGACAAAAGACAAAGAAGATGTTTACCGGTACAGTTTTACATAAGAAGGTGAAATAGCATTGAAAAGGCTAATATTTGCAGAGGTATGTTGTGATGGTAACCCTCTCACAGAATTACTTAGCATTTTGGCAGTGTAAATTGACAGTATAATTGTGCTAAACCCCACTATTAACCACATTTTTAAAGCACACAGGCAATTTTTTCCTTCTAGTACAAATATTTTGTAGCTAGAGCATGCAAAGATTTTATGAAACACCAAGCAGAACGATAGCCAAACTTCTGCAAGATGTCTCATCTGATCCATCATTTCCCTTTGGATGAAGACCCAGTAGGGAATCTCTTGTTTGTGTTGTGTATAACTGTCCTATACATTTTAGAATTTTGTTTTACAGAGTATGAAGGAAACCTTGTCACACAACATTATAAATCATTGCCCAAATATGTCATTTCTGTTTTATAGTCTTGGAGGACTAATCATAAGAGTACTCTGTACTTCTACGGGAAAAAGAAGTTGTGTTGTATTTTTTGATGAATATTTTTCAAAGAAAAGTCAAATGTATTTGATGTCACTGTGAGCTTCAGTGCTTGGAAATATGCAAGATGATATCTATCTAAAAACATTTTGAGTTAGTTGTGAAACCCAAAGCGAACAAGCTAGCTTTCAGCCAGCTTTGCTTGAAATTGGAATTAGTAAATAATTCCAATGATTAGCTAGCAGTTAATTAATTAAATAAATCACTATGAATTAATTACTTAAATTAGTAAATTATTCCAATTAACAGGGCCTGGCATAAAGCAAAGTCAGGGCCCTGAACTTTAGAAGAGCAAAATTATAGCTATTTAAAGAACTAGAGAATGAGATCCCCTGGGACATTCTGCTTATTGACAGAAGAACTGATCAGAGCTGGCAACTCTTTAAGGACTTAGAGTTCAAGAGGTCTCCATCCCCATGCATAAGAAGTTGAGCAAGGAAGGCAGGAAGCTGGTCTGTCTGAGCAAGGACCTGCTAGTCAAACTGAGATATAAGAAGGAAATGCACAGGCAGTGGAAGCAGGGACACATGGCCTGGGAAGAGTAAAGGGATGTCGTCAGTACATGTATGTGCAGGGATGGGATCAGAAAAGCCAAAGCACATATAGGGCTGAGCTTGTCAAAGGATGTAAAGAATAACAAGAAGGGATTCTAAAGGTACATTGGTACCATTTGAAAGTCCAAGGAGAGTATAGTCCCTCTGATAAATTAGAAGAGAGAACTGGTAATAACAGACATGGAGAAGGCTGAGATACTGAACATTTTCTTTGCCTCATTTTTTATTGTCAGTCAGGCTTCCCAGATCTCTCAAGTCCCTGAACCTCTAGGCATGGTTTGAGGGAGTAAAGTCCCTCCCACTGTAAGTGAAGAGCAGGTTTGAGACCACCTGATGAAATTGAACAGGTACAACTCTATGGGGCCTGATGACATGCACCCCAGGGTCCTAAGGGAACTGGCTGATGTAGTTGCCAAGCCTCTCTATATTATATTTGAAAAGTCATTGCAGTCAGGTGAAGTCCCTGGTGACTGGAGAAAGGGAAGCATCACTCCAATTTTTAAAAGAGGTAGGAAGGAAGACCCAAGGAACTACAGATGGGTGACCCTCAGCTTTGTGCCTGGCAAGATCACAGAACAGGTCCTCCTGGAAGCAATGTCAAGGCACATTCAAGACAACCTGGTGATCCGAGGCAGCCAGGATGGCTTCACCAAGGGTAAATCATGCCTGACCAATCTGGTGGTCTTCTATGATGGAGCGACTGCATTAATTGACAAGGGAAGGCCAATCAATGTCATCTACTTGGATTTCTATAGGGCCTTTGACACAGTCTCATGCAACATCCTTATATCTATATTGGAGAGGTGTGGATTTGAAGAGCGAACCATTCAGTGGATAAGGAATTGGCTGCGTGGCTGCACCCAGAGAGTGGTGGTCAATGGTTCTATGTCTAAGTGGAGGCTGGTGATGAGTGGTGTCCCTCTGGGGTCCAATGTGGGATCGGCGCTGCTTAATATCTTTGTCAATGGGGTAGACAATGGGATTGAGTGTGACCTCAGCAAGTCTGCAGAGGACACCAAGATAAGTGGTACAGATGATACAACAGAAGGAAGGGATGCCATCCTAAGGGACCTGGACAAGCTTGAGAACTGGGACCACATGAGCTTCATGAGGTTCAATGAGTCTAAGTGCAAGGTGCTGCACCTGGGTTGGGACAATCCCCGACATGACTGGGCAAAGAACTCCTTGAGAGCAGTCAAGTCAGTCTATGATAATCTATCGATAAAATCTTTGTGAAACATTTTGGCTTCAGAAAGATATTTCAATGTCAGGTTTTAATCATAGAAAGGTTGGCAGAAACCTTAAAGATCATCAAATTCCAACCCCTCTGCCATGGATGGCGATGCCTCCCACTACACCAGGTTACTCAGATCCCCATTAAGCCTGGTCTTGAATACCTCCAGAGAGGGGCATCTGCAGCTTCTCTGGGCAACCTGTTCTGGTGCTTCACCATTCTTTGAGGAAATAATTTCTTGCTAACATCTAATCTAATTTTCCCCTCTTTTAGTTTTAAATCATTACTCCTAATCCTATCACTACACCCCCTGACAAAGAGTCCCTCTCCTGCTTTCCTGTAGGCCCCCATTAGGTACCTGAAGGCTGCTATAAGGCCTCCCTTAGATGTTAGACAGCACTGGTCCCAACACTGACTCCCAAGGGACACCACTTGTTACTCATCTCCACTTGGACATTGACCTATTGTCTACAATTCTCTGAGTGTGACCATCCAGCCTATTCTTTACCGAATCCATATTCTTTGGTATCATATAAAAGAGAGAGAGAAAAAAAGAGAGAGAGGAAGACAAAGAAAGAAGTGGTTCCAGACACTGACCTGGAAACATGTGAGTGTTTGTTAGCTGCCTGTTGAAGTGAGAGGAGAGTGAACTAGAGGAGATATGCTCATCAATCCAGAAGGGTTGTAACATCATGGATTTGTTATTCTTTTATGGGCAGCATGTCCACTCAAAGAGTTGGATTTAGCCTATATATTATACCATGTTTATTCTATTTCTGACTCTCTAATCTACCTTTATAGAAATACTTATTTATATTTTAGGGTATGTTCTTCACCTGACAGATAACCAACTGTTATTTCTTTCTTCTTCTTATTTATTTATTTATTTATTTATTTTTCCCAAGAGCCTTAGTCATGAACAAGAATCCCATTTTGCCATTTGCACAGAACAAAAATACAGCACAGAGGAAAGAGGACAGGATTAACACAGCCACCAGCATTTGGCTGAGTAGGCAGCTCTGAGGCATTGCTCTGACCAGGGTGCCACCAGTGACACTCTGCTCAGGAGTCCCTCCCTATTCCAGCCCCATTCCTGCCCAACAATGATTGCTCTTGATAAGCACCTGAGGGTCTTGTCCTCATCTTATCCATTGTACCACCACCACTGATGACCTCTAGCAACGTTTTTTTTGCTACCTTAAGGGATTTCTAGCATACCAAATAATGATATATTCTTTTTGTTGAAAACAAAATATTTGTTGAAAGCAGGCTGTTTCTGTATCTTGAGAAAATAAGTATGGTACGCTGACTTTTGCCAAAGTGAATTCCGTATGTGAGTGACAGAAACTGTCCATGTACCTTCCTTCTCCTCTCACCAAATGCCAGTGAACAGAATATTTACTGGATGGCCTTTTTGCAACAAATGCCTACATCCATTTACTTTGCAGAGGAACACTTTTGGTTCCTTGTGTGTGTCTGGTAGTCTCTTACAGCAAGATTGTTCCTGGAGTGGAGAAATGCTGTGTTTTCTTTTCATGAATGTTACTCATCAAGGCATCGTGAACAAGGAGACTATGAGGTAATGTAGGACTGCTTAGATGACAAAGCTGGCTGGGTGGATGCTTGGTTTCTGGAACTGGCTGGAAGAGTTGTGTTTCAGGAGGGTTCAGGTAACAGCATTTTCGTGTGGACTGTATTTTAACCAGATGCTGAGTAAATTCTGCTGAGGCTGTTGGTCTCTCCAGCTGTGTCAGTGACAGTCTTTCCAGCTATCAAACATCTTGCACAAAGCATTGGAGATGCTGACAATTTACACTGATTAAAGAGAAGTCCATTAAAGAGAAGTCCAGGAAAAAGTTACGAAAGAATAATCTGGTGAGGATTCTTATGTACCTGCACAAGAAATTTGAGCTGCAAAATAATGCAATTTGGGAAACAATTATACATACTAACAATATTATCATTGTCTTTGCTTTTTCCATTGACAGAGACAGGATACAATAAATCTGAATGGACACTTTGACTCTTTTTATGTTCTTACTGCAAACAGCTTACTGCCTTTTCATTCTTAAAGAGAAAAAGGTGCAGAAAAGTCCCATCCTAACTAAACGTGTTGCACCATCATTGATACTCCCCAGCTCAGATCAATTAGCAGGGATTAATTAGGCAATGAGTCTTCTCAGGAAATATTTCACTGAATGTCTAAGGGATGGAGACAATAGTAGGAAATTGTGTCTGAGCTTTTGGAAATCTTTTTCTGACACTGGCTAATTTTTCTCTTAGGTAAATAATTTATTCTGATGATACCTTAATAGATATGATATAGACTTCAATCCTATACAGCATCCAAAATTCCAATATACAGACAAGTTACCTTTAAGGACTGCTGCCCACAAGTCAGCTGCTTTCTGTGCCACTGATAAACAGTATGTGAAGTCAGAGGGCTTGGGAAAAAAATAAAATCAGTAAATTTTCTGAAAAGTCAGGGGTAGCACAGATTACAATGCTAGCAATATGCAAGCTAATGTAGGCTAACTTTTCATTTAACACAAAGAGTAACCCTGATCCTCTGAGATTTTTGCAAAGGCCTTTAGGTTAGGTTAAAAGTGCTTGCTGCAAAGAGATGATGCTGATGAAGCAGGAAGCATACCACTCTCCACCCTATCATGTTCTATGGAGAGGATCTGCCCTCTGATCCTGAGGGATCTGCTAAGAACAATGGTAGTGTTTAACAGAGCTTTTCATATTTTATAGCAACTGTATAATCAAGGACAGAATAAAAACTCACCTGTGGATTCCCAACGGATCCACATAGCTTCCTGCAAGACCCAGTATCACTGCATGGATCTATGAGCATGTGGTCTTCCTTGCTAATTATTCTACCATTTTACACAAAGTGGTTGCAAAACAAACAAACAAACAACAACAAAAACCTGAGTGCTTTTTTACACTGTGGTTGAAAATCCACAGGCATAAAAACAGGTCTTGAAAAACTCCGGGATTTTGTTCAGCTACCAATACATTACCTCATCTTTGGCTTTCTTTGAAATTCTAGGTTGAATTCAGCATTCCAGTCATCATTGTCGCATCATGCTATAGTCCAAGTTACTGGAGAGATTACCTCACTTCATCTCATTATGGTATGACAGCGACATTCCACTTCATTAGTAACAATACCATCTGCATGAGTCAAATAGACTGTTCATGCTGACAAGCAAGATAATTTGCAGTTTCAGATTAGGATAAAAGCACACCTTGATGTCTTCAGAACAAAATATATGGTAACCTCCTTCAGCCTGGGCTTCCCACTCCATCACCAAAAGAATAATCTTCCATCTTCTAAATAAAGCCCAGCTGTCAGTGACAAGAGTGACAAGAATAACACATATTTCTTATTCTGCAGGCATAATTAAGGGAGGAACACTACACTGAGAAATTGGAAGCTCTTCCTCTAAACAAATCTGTTGAATGCCAGTGATGATAATTACTAGTGATTATTCACCGATTGCTAATGCAGTCTAGATTTAGACATTCTAAAATAGGGAAAGCCTGGCAGTTTTTAATGTTGGTACATATTCAGGATCAATTTTTTATTTTTAATGCCTGACAATAAATCCCTGTAAGAAAAAAGCTAGTATTTATACTGAAATCTGTACTAAGCTTCATACGGTTACAGACTTACATTACAGACATAATATTTCCACTTGAAAATAAATTGAAATCTAGGAAACAGAGGAGGATATAGTGCCTAAAGCATGTTAAAATAAAGGATGACAGATGAAAGATGAAATCATCTTTCTAGTAGAAGAGAGATAGACTAGGTCAAAGGAAAAAGGAAGGTTGTTATAATTCATTTGCACCCTGGAAACCATGCTGCATGAGATTTGTTGGAAGAAATCAGATCTTTTGTGAGACCAGATGGTACAGCTGGAGAAAGATGACAAGCTTTCAAGCACACAGAGCATTCATTAACTGACAACAAAGATGTAGCAAACTTACAGCTAACTACAGAACAATACTGCATGTGTGCAGTAGATCTCCCAAACCTCTTTTGAAAAAGACTGCCTAATCCAAAACTCTATAGTCCTCTCTCTATAGGGGTTTTAGGCATTCATCTAAATCTTATAAATTGGTTTTCCTACACTGAAAAAGAAGAGCATTTACTCAGAGTCTGAAAAAGCAGCTCATGTGAACCGTTTGAAAACTGATTGTTTTCTTGTGTGATTTGTTGCTGTTTTTGCTGCCTTCTTTTTGCCTGGAACAAAGAACTGATCTTACTGCATAACCAGATCAGCATCAGTGTCCATGAAAGAGAGAGAGAAGTACATAATGAGAGGCACTGCAGTTTTAGGTGACCTGAAGTCCTCAAGAACCTAGTAAAAGATTCAAGGAAAGCATCCTCTGTGTCCCTACTTTCACTGATCATGCAGGTAGATTTTATAAGTGTAATAGAAAATTTTGAGCATTTAAATGCTGGGCTGAAATTTTTATTTTATTTTATTTTATTTTATTTTATTTTATTTTATTTTATTTTATTTTATTTTATTTTATTTTATTTTATTTTATTTTATTTTTTACAAATGGGATTATAAATACATACAATTCTTAAATTCATGACATCCCCTTTAATAAAATTAAAGTAGTATCTATTAATATTGTGCTAATAAATCAGAATTCTATTACATAGACAGTTTCAGCTGATCTGAATCTTTGGGGAATTACTCTATATAATTAGATTTTCTAGTTAAGATGAGTACCAAAATGTGCATGGTTGCAGATGGTTTGTTCCCTCAGAGAATGGTTCCCGTTTGGCCTTCAAAATACTATTCTCCCTGGATGAAATTTTGTTGCTTCTTCTGTGGACCCCAGGCTGTCTGTTCAATCTGTGTTCCCAGTGGCAATGCATCCTCTGTACAGCAGCTGGCTGAGCCTGGTGCTATGTCACATGGGGCTTCTTATTTTACCTGAAGATGGTCTCCACATCCTCCTCTAAGCTATTGACCAATGCAGCCAATGGTAGTTTAATACCATTAAACTACCACTATCTCGTCGTTCGACACCCTACATTCTCCTTTGTTTCTCATTATGAAAAACACTGCTGGAGAGCAGACCCATGGAAGGAGATCGGGCATTCTGGATGATGGGAAGTCAATAGTGTGCCCTGGCAGCCAGGAGGGCCAACCATGCCCTGGGGTGCATCGGGCATGGCATCACTAGCTGGTCAGGGGAAGGGATTGTTCCGCTCTGCTGTGTGCTGGTGCAGCCTCATCTCAAGTACTGTGTGCAGTTTTGGGCACCACAATATGAGAAGGACATAAAACTATTACAGGGTGTCCAAAGAAGGGCAACAAAAGTGGTGAAGGGTCTAGAGGGCAAGACGTACAAGGAGCAGCTGAGGTCCCTTGGTTTGCTCAGCCCTGAGCAGAGCAGGCTGAGGGGAGGCCTCATGGCGGCCTGCAGCTCCCTCAGGAGGGGAGCGGAGGGGCAGGCGCTGAGCTCTGCTCTCTGGGGACAGTGACAGGACCCGAGGGAACGGCATGGAGCTGGGACAGGGGAGGGTCAGGTTGGGTGTTAGGGAAAGGGTTTGCACCCAGAGGTGGGTCGGGCACTGGGACAGGCTCCCCAGGGCGGTGGTCACAGCACTGAGCCTGCTGGAGTTCAAGAAGCATTTGGACAATGCTCTCAGACACAGGGTATGATTTTTGGGTTGTCCTGAGTAGAGGCAGGAGTTGGACTCTATGATCCTTGTGGGTCCCTTCCAATTCAGGATATTCTATGTTTCTATGAAAATAACTTCCTGCTGCAGGAAAGCTCAGGTGATGTCTCCTTATCTTGGGTTGCCAGTGTATGGGGTGATTCCTACAAAGTAAATAAACTGGTGTCATCTCGGCTGTTACAGGCATTTTTTGCATGGGGACACAGGTTTAAGTACTTCGGCTGCACCCTAGGAGACGAGCCAATCTTTTTAGACTCCTGTTGGTTACTACTTACTACTAGTGCTACTGGCGTGGCTTGGCTGACTGAAGGAGAGACTGTGAATCAAACAAAGCAGTTACTGTGATTCTCCTTACCTCCCAACCCACAGCTCCCAGTGAGAGGAATATGTATTTATAAGCCAAGATAAGCACATTGACCACTATGGGTTGGGCTGTTGGCATACAGACCTCTTACAGGTAGGCAACATTTAGGTAATTATAGAGTCAAGAGGGTTATGCAAATATCTATTAGAGTGACACCCTACCGATGGAAGGCAGTATTGTTATAGGACTGTGGCATGGAAAGACAAGGTGTCTAGCACAGTGTCGTCTAGCCAGTATGTGCCAGGGCAGGCAGTAGAACTAGTTACTCAAGCTCCAGACTTGTTTTCTAACCACTGTCTTGTTCTTCCTATCTATTTATGTCTTTGCATGTGGCTGCATCCCAGTGCTCTGTCTTATTTTCCATGACTTATGACCTTGTATGTTGTCTCAAACAGGCATAAAATCTTGTGATAATATGTACTGTGACAATTTATCTATTCCATCTTTATAAGAAAATTTCAAAACCTAAATCTGCAGCCCTTATTTGCATTCAGACACACCATTTTTAAGCTTCTACTTGATGCACCTATAATGCATTTTACATCAAATCTGTCCAATTCAAAAGATTTTATTTTAAGAACTACAAATATATGATTTCTGTCGAGTAATCCTTCTTTCAGTGGGAAATAGGAAACCCACAAATAAATGTCTGGCTTCTCAACATGACCTACTGTGGCTCACAGCCATCTGTATTTACAGGAAGAGATCGCCCACATGCATTAGTCTGTAAACTATATAAAAAAAAAAAAGCTCTTTTTTTTTTTTCTTCTTCTTCTTTCAATCTCCATCTATTGCAATTGCAGGGTGTTCACCTCTAGATAGAAGTGTCTGCACAGTTTTCATTATAGGTGTAAACAATTTAGCAGTTTTCTGAGCCAGTGCTTAACATTTGCTTTTTAACTATTGATAGTTAAAAGTCAACTATTGATAGTTGAAAAGATTACTGCATTATTGCTGTCAGTAGTAAGGGACGATTTATTTGCTGATTCAAATCCTTCCTAATCATTTAGCAATGGTTTTGTGTTTAGATAATTGCTGCATATTGAGTAGACAGTCAAACTGTAACTAACAAAAGCTAGAACCATGAATTTCCCCAATGCATGGAATTGTTGGGGATAAGTTAGTTTGCCATTTGGAAACTCTCCATTTCTCCATGTTATCTGACTTCAGACCGTCAGCCGGCTGACAGTCGGAAGACCAGCGCTGGAGTCAGTGATTGCCACAAAATTTATTTTGCCACCCTATAATATTTTTTTCTATGAATATAGCTGTGAATGTGATCAGGAAAAAAGACTTAAAACCCATAATTTCACATAAATGTCATTGATGAAAAACAGAATTAAGATCAGATTAGGACTACTTCTAAACATTTTCAGGATCAGATTAGGACTAATAACAGTTTTTATAATATGTTACTGAAAAACACACTTGCATTTCAAGTAACAAACAGGAACAGACTAGTGGAACATGTAAAGCACAGCTGTTCTTATGACCTTATGATTTCTGGGACAATAAAATCCTCTTATGTATATCTGTGTTCAGAAAATTCATCATGCCTGTGTCTAACAAAGGTAAACTGACTCAACTCAAGGAGAAGTTCTGTGGTTGTTCCAAAGATAAAGAAATCCCTGCGGATCCTTGCATAATAGAAGACAGCTTGCAACTTCTGAAGCAGCCTTGGGATTGTCTTGAACTACTAGTCATAGCACAACCATTTATATGACCAGAAGGCTGAGAATGTGAAGTGCTGCTGTAATGGAAGCTGCAGAGTTTGGTGCCAAGGAGCCCAAATGAAATGCAATTCAAACATTTGGAAATGCATGCTAGCATGGAGAATGCTACCTTGGCTGTTGTCAGCCTGTCTTTTCCATTTATTTAAGATGTCTTTCATGACTTCTAGGTATTTACTGGTCTTATTCAAAAGATCAAATATATGGACAGTACTTGGATTCTGTTCCCTGCTTTGCCACATATTTCCTTTGCATCCTGTATGAACAAATATAATGTCATTTCTCTACTTAAGCTTTGCATATTGCTTGTCCTCAAGTTGTACTGAGAATAAAGCTGTATGAACCTAATGAAATATGATAAATTTTCAGAAATTACCTGCAGTGCTTGGTTAAATAAAGAAAACTTTGTAATAAGTTTTGGGCAGATGCAGGGATACTGGATAGATAGATAGAGACAGAGATAGAGAGAGAGATAGATAGATAGAGAGATAGATAGGCAGACAGGGAAAAGAAAAAGGAGGGAAGGGAAGGGAAGGGAAGGGAAGGGAAGGGAAGGGAAGGGAAGGGAAGGGAAGGGAAGGGAAGGGAAGGGAAGGGAAGGGAAGGGAAGGGAAGGGAAGGGAAGGGAAGGGAAGGGAAGGGAAGGGAAGGGAAGGGAAGGGAAGGGAAGGGAAGGGAAGGGAAGGGAAGGGAAGGGAAGGGAAGGGAAGGGAAGGGGTGTGCATTAGACACACCAATGTGAGTAAATTATGGTAAAGACAATTGTGACAATTTACAACACTTTAGCTAATAATAATTTGGGCAATGCTGAATGAGAACAAGTTTATTCCAATGCCTTTCGCAGGAAAATTACCTTGCAGTTGTCACAAGACAGGCTATTTGGATGGTAGTCATGCGTAGTAGCTAATTCAGTGTGCATTCACATCTCCTGGTATCTTGTTCATGTACCCATACTCTGAAACTGCATTTGGCACTTCATGTGCCGGAGCTGAAAAGGCTCAATCTGTTTTTGTCATGTGATGCCAAAATGTCTTTGAGTAAGCATACTGAAGTTGTACTGTTTTTTTAAAAACCAAAATTTAAATTGGGATATTTTATTTTTATTTTTTTATTTTATTTTTTTTTTGGTGGGAAATGAGAATGGAAATGCACATACAAAAAAAGCAAATATTTCTAATCTTAACCTTGAAACATTTGAGAGCAGAAAATAAATTGAAATAAAAAGTTGGTTGTTTTTTTTTTCTTACTGACTTCAACATGTGTGGTATTTTGCATGTACACAGACATTTCCTTTTGGTTATATGTGACTAATAAAAGAAATTGTTACTCAGCAAATACCTACTCTTAATTCGATGTTTTAACATCTCCTGAACTTTAGCCACACAGTACTGAGTACACTAATCAAGCCAGGATTACTTCTGAGAATTTATTTTTATTGCATACAGAAACATCTATCTGAAATCCACCCATACAATATATTTTTTTACTTGTTTTTTCACTGGTTTAAATCAAATCAAATGCATGCCATTAATACACTGCTTTCCTTGTCAGGCTCTGGATTTGGCCTACAGTCAGGATAAGGCTGACACAAATACTTTCACAATTTATCTATAGGACAGCCTTCTACTAGCTCCACTCACTAGGGAGCCCAAATTTGCTACAATTTACAGATGAGCATCTGGTAAATTCACCACATGCTTTTTCTGCATAGTCCTCCACAAATCCACTCACCCTCAGATCCCTTTTGGAAGTTGTTATCTTTGTTTCTCAGTTCCTTCAGTCTGCAAATCATTGGCCAAATTGGCTGCCACAAAGTACATTACAAAGTTTTTGATACAGAACGTATACTTCCAGTTCTAGTGGAGGAACATTTGGAAACTGCTGCAGAACAATCTGGTATGAAAGTGTATTACTTTGGGCACCACTTCAAGCTAACGTGCCTGCTGGGGTTTTGATTAAGAGCTAGATAAGATGCAACAAATGTAAAGTATGGACAAGGCAAGCTTGGATTTATCTACACCTGCCCTTCCTCTAGATTTATTTATTACATATTGAATAATAAATAGAAGCATTTTAGAGAAATTGGTTGTTTAAATCCTGTGGTTTTAGGACTTCTTAAATAACAAATGGCTTGAATGAACAAATTAAATCATAAATACAGCTAAAGTTCAGAGTTAATTCTAGAAATAGCACTTGAGACTTACAGTAGTTGTACTTAACAAGTTAATAATGAGTACTGTTTGCTCTAAAAATACTAGTAGGAGAGCATAACAGCTCTTATTGTTCTTGATAAGTATCTTTCCATAACATGGAAGTTCATGAAGAGTCACATTCAGGCCTCAAGAGGTCTAACTAATCAAGACACTCTCAGGTCATGTGGCACACATGCCAAGTGTCATGGAGTCATAATGCATCAAGTGGGGTTAATGTCCCCAAATGAGACAGCCTTTTCCCAGCCACGTGTGACTGGAATTCAGTCAGAGGCTGCAAAGCAGGCACAGTCCCTACCCAATCAGCAGCGAAACCTCTTTTCTGAGTAAGAGGGGCACAGACCTGCCATTACAGTAGGAGCTTCTGAATATGGTGTCTTTCAGAGAAAAGAAGCCCATGCATCTGTTTTGCAGGTTTTTAATTTGTTTAAAAACTTTTACCCTCGAAGTGGATAAATGTATCAAGCATTAAAGGAGCTAAAAGACAAGTAAATAAACAAACAAAAAATAAAGCCACTTATTTTCCTGCAATGTGAAGGGAAATTTTTTGGATACAATTTACCAACTATAAATTGCTGTCCTGCTGTTAAGTCATATGATCTGTACTCGGAGATAAAATTATTGCTTCCTTGTGGGAAGAAGAACATGTTTGTGTACACATGACATTTCGGGTTTGGTTTTGGGGATTTTTTTTGGTGGGGGAAGGACGGGGTTGCATTCAGGCATCTTTATTCTCTGGTGACTTGGACACATTACAACCATCTGTTCAGATGGTTCAAACCAGAACATGCTGTTTCGAGAGCAATGAAAGAATAACAAAATGAATAGACAAAAGATGTAGTAGATGTTTTCTGGCAAATATGACTTTGAGAACTTTTGCTAGTAAGGCAAAGAGAATTTCTGTAAGGTGAAGTTGGACCTTTTGCTTTGCCTTTTCTTGTAAAAAATACTACAGGATGTGAAGAAAAGGCACTTGAACAAGATTAAGCTGAATACATATATCATTTCAAAGATGTTGTTTGCTCTAACTACTGAAGAATTTATGAGCAAACTTTCTGAAGCTCAATTTCTTGAAGTTAATAAAAGGCCGACATGACAAAATACAGTTTGAATTATTAATGGAACCAAAGGTTTCATAAGGTTTCAAAATAAACCAATAAAAAATCCACCCTATTAAACTGCAACAATTCACCAACATCTTTAAGGGTTTATTTAGCAAGAGATGATCAGCCATTCACAATATACCATGCAAACAATAAGCATCATACTAGTAGCAATGAAAGTGAGGACATATTCATTTATTTTATTTTATAAATAATTACCATGATTTAATCTGGCGTTTTACATCATAAATAAAATGGAGGGTTGACTAGAACACTTTCAGAAGTCCTTTCCACTCTCATTACTACATTATTCTCTGAAAAAAAAAAACTTCCACAAGAGGCTGGGAAAAGGAACATTGGTATCCTTCCAACGAAAATAAGTGGGATGAAAGTTAAACACGGAGAAGCATAGAGATAAGACTGGGAGAAACAGAGATAAAATACCTTGCTGAAGTAGCAGTAAACTCCTTAGCTGTAAAGGAGTGGAGAGAAACATACAAACCTGCAGAGATGAGACAGAACATACCAAAAGACACAAACGTACTGCTTGCTGCAGGACAGGAAAGGGCTAATCACCTGGCCTGCTGACAGAAGTTATAGGTGGGTCCCTTGAACACCTGCTAGAAAATGCTCTAGCTTGGATGAGTGAGCAGAGAAGGGAATACACATTAAAATAAAACATAAAAATATATTAAAAAAACACGTCTGATTTAGGAGAAATATTATACACAGCACTCCTTTCCCCCAGAAAATTCTTTGGAGAAAATACAGGCAATGGTCTTTCATATTTGTGCACTGCAAAATAAAATAAATCAAAACATATGTTTCTGTGGCTTGTAGTTTACTGAAGATTTTCCAATGTGTTGAAAGTATTTAGACTAAAAAGTACAGTTTACTTCCGTGTCATCTTCAAAGTTATTCAGTTTCTTTGCTGCTTTCTGAGCTTAAGCTGTGCCAAATGCTGTTACACGTCACCTTTTTCCTTTCTCATGGTCAGTGTGTTCTCTTTTCTCTCGTAAATTGCTCTCTTTGGAAGAAGTCAGTTTTATGGTTCTCCAGGACACAATTGCATGAGTTATTATTACATTTACTTCCCAATAGGCACAAACAGTGCTTCATCTGCTAAAGTTGTTGTAAACCAAGCTCTTCTCAGTTTCTGTTGTGACTTAACTTTAATGGTAAAGTATAACAGACTACAAAATTTCCTCTCATACTTTTCTTGCCACTTTTTTTCTTTCCCCCTAATTGAAGTTGCTGGTTTGATTCGATTTTCACTATCCAACCTGAGAAAATTAATTCTGGATAAGATGACATTCAGTTGACTTGAGTCTGAAACAGATGAGAGAAAGCATATTTATTCTTGTGAGGCAGATGGCTACTTTTGAATATTATATAGAATTATCCTTAGTCCTCAGTAATGTTGTTGTTCTCTAAGCCTGCTAAGTCTTAGACAGTAATACTAGATTTTGCTTGGGTGTGATTCTTACTCTTGGATTTCTAGGTATCTGAGTAGGTTGGAATTTTAACAAAGAAAAACATTTGTTGAGAAACACCACGTTTGTTGAGTCAGAACCAAGCTCTGTTTTAACCCCAAAATTTCCAGGTCTGTCAATTTTTTAGCCATTCTAGATCAGGATGCCTATTTATATATTGGAGTTGTGTTGGTCTGTCTGAAGGATGAATGTGAATGACCAAGATAGAAAAAAAAATGTATTGAAGATCCTAATTTCCTATTGATTATCATAGATAATTAGAGTTATTAGTGTTTTGTTAGATTTAAACCAATATGCCTATTGTTTTGCTTTTGGTGGGAAATAACATTAACATTCCTGAAGTGTCTGAGGAAGGGGTTATAAGGAGTTTGCACAGGCTTGTTCTATTTATTTATTTATTTATTTATATTATTATTTTAATACCCTTATTCTACATTTATATTTATCAAAAAGAAGAAGGAGGGAAGAAGGTGTTGGCAAATGGATTCTGTAAGTACTTTGCCTGAAATTACTCTAGTGGAGGAGGTGAAATAAGGATGTTTGGGAAGCAGTAGGTCCTGCTGACCTGTCCCTGACCATGGCAGTGGAATTGGAATTAGATGATCTTTAAGGGCCCTTCCAACCCAAACCATTCTGTGATTCTGTAACTTTTGCTTGTTTAGAGGGGAGGAAATGGGGAAGGGGAAAGAAATAAGGAAAAATGAAAAAGGGGAGGAAATGCCATAAAAGTGTGATGGGATGCATAAGGTTTGAAGAGAGAATGCTGATCATTGAAGACACCATGAGGAGAAAGAGTTTTGGTGATGGGACGCTGAGCTGGTCTTCCAGATGAAATGGAATATCAGGCAGGTCTGTGGCTTTGCTGTCCAGAATCACAGAAATTGGGGGTGACTTTTAAACCTCCTCAGATGTAATAAAGACCTTGCAGTTTTCTGGTTCTTCCCTAGAGATACAGTAAGGAGATGCACAAAATAATGCCATAGCCCATAAGTCACAGGTGGCACCTGTAGAAGTGTTGCTAAAAACTAGCATGCAAACAGCGTTTGTGTAGATACATCGGTAAGAGTGTTAGTGGGTGGCTGAAAGCTAGGCGCATTGATTGCACTATGCTTTCACTGAGGATAGCTTATACAACCTGCTTCATGTTCACAGAAGCAAAGCATGGTAACTGAGAAAAATCACTGAGCTTTATCCAAAGCACATTATTGTCCTTGACCTGGCATTGGGAAGGAGGCAGGGCTTCCCTTAGTAGAGGAAAATTTCTTTTGGATATTTTTCCAGACCGTGTTTATGCTGGACTTTCTGGTAACTACCTGACCACCCCTCTTCTAATCATGGACATGGTGAAATAACAGTTCTGTATGTCTTCTCACCACATCCTTCATTGCAACATGCTAGTACAGTGACTGAAGGGAAACATGGCTGTCAGATCAAAAGAACTGGTGGCTCTACTTTGACTTTAATACGGCTACCACTTTTAATTATGGAAATATAATGTGGGAGTTCGAAATGACTGCGGATCTTTAAAAGTGCCTAATGGAAGATGAAACTCTAAGTATTTAAAACCAAAACCCAAACCAAAGCCACTGCATTAATATACTCATGAAAGAAGTAATGCCAAGATGCTTATCTTCCACAGAAAATTCTTGATGAGTCTAGCAAAAAGGATTGAGATGAAGCAACTAATTAAGGGCAGAAAACATTTAACTGTAACAGTCCTATACTTTAAGCTTTATTTGATGACTGTATGTAGTCTTTGCAGAGTACTTGAATACTACATGTACATGACATAGTGCTGCCTCCATGCCAGAAGGTGTCTTGGAGAGCCTGCTATCTCTGACATCTTTTAGAAAAAGTATATGCTGGTTTGGTTGGTTCATCTCCTTATGCCATTCTGTTGGGGCTTGATGCCAGAGAACATATTCTGAGGACACCGGCTTTCCTGGTGATTATAATTATTGCATTGACAAGGTGGGCTACTTTATGGCTTGCTAAGCTCTCCCTGCGGCTGCCTGTGGGAAAGCAGCTGCTTTCCAGCAACTGGAGTTGATATTCTTTCTAGAGACTAAGGGAAAACATGAGACTTCTTGTTCCAGGTCTGTCTGGTAGCAGCCGAGTGTGTGTGTGGCTGGGAGGGGAAGGAGGGGGAGGACACAAGGAAACAACCTGATTATCAATCTCAGCCTTCTCATACAATGATATGTACACACCAATGCACTCTCATGTGTCTTAACTTTAAAGAGATCACTACTGCTGCTACAGTAATCTCCAAAATACTGTTCGCAAGCCACAGACTAGTTCAGCTTGTGGAAATAAACAATATTTTGAATCTGGAGGAGATCTTCATCTTAATTGACATAACTATGGTGATTTAAAAATAAAATGCTTAGAGGTTACAGCATTGCTGTTACAGTCCACAGGAAAATCCACCATCATCTATTTTTCTGTCTTGGCTATTCCTTCTTGCTTTTGCTGAAGGTCTTTATGAGTTGGCATGTCTGCTAAGTTACTGCAAATATATACTAAAAAAATATACGTCAAGTATATATATATACATATATATACTTGCTTAGCTGGCTTCTAACGCCATACCGCAGTACAGAAACGTAGTCTCTTGATCTTGAAAGGTATTCCTCAAACTCAGTGATTCTTATTCCTGTCAGCAAGTCCTTTGTGGCATGTTTATATGAGTAGACTCACATGCAGCTTGCACTGCTAAGAGTACTCATTGCTTTAATTGGTAGTTTATGAAATAATTCTTCTGGAACTAGGTGGGACTTAGTTTCTGTCTTGCTCACCTGCCCCACCTCCATCCGTGAAACAGCTAATTGTTTAATGATTGGTATCTACAGTTCTTCTACTTGAGAGAGTCTGAGACAGTCTAATCCTACTGGAAAGTAGCCTCAGAATTACTAAGGCAACTTCATAGGCTCTTTTTTGGCAGGCCTGTTCTCAAGCACAGACCTCCATAAAACTAAATCTGTACCAAATGTTTACATTGAAATTGTTTTTACCCTTCTGTGTTCACTATCTGATCATGAGAAGCAGAATAGGACTTTTCATCCTTGTTGAACCTTAGTATTTGATTACAGAAGCTTAAGAAAAATCTCTTTTTCCCCCCTCATTGTTCTGTGAATTTTTATAATCAGGCAAATATCCAGTGAATAGGTATACTGCAGAAGGAAAGACTAGCAGAGCTATCAAATATCTAAATCATGTTAACACAGCAGCATGCAGGTGCTAGATCAGAAAATGAGGGAAAATACAGGCAGGCTTCTGTTGGGTGGGAATTCTATACAGCTGTGCTATGCAGAGGGGAATGGTGTCTCAAGGACTCACCTCCTCTCTCATATCTCAGCTAAATCCTTTCAACCAATTCACTGGAATGCTCTATGGAAGATTATTAATCAGCTCATAATCTTCCTAATTCTTGCTCTGGAGGTATCTACATTCAAATGGACGGAAACCCAAGCTGTCTGGGAACTGCCACAGGTTTCTTATCTCAGGAGATTCAGACCTGTTAGCTCTTGTAAACAACTGCTTCAGAAGTGTTATTTATTTATTTATTTACAAGTGGAAAACTACAAGGAAAAGGAATGTGCGAGGTCTTTCTTCAATGACTAAATTTCAAGGGACAAGGGGAAGGATGATTAAACCCATTAAAGCCAATTGGGGGGCTTTGAGATACCCTTTTGACTACTATTACAGTGACCTAAATGGAAATATGGCCTGTGATAGCCTGTCAAAAAACAAGCAAAACTCAGTCATTGCTCTGCCTTTCACAGGACCTGTGTTCAGACTTCAGAAGTATTTTTTGTGGTTTTGCTACCTGGGTCAGGAATGATATGATGCAGTTCTCTCTACCATGATCATTTTAGCATACATCTTTGTTCTGATCAGAGAAAGACCACTAACAGATATAGCTTTCATTTGTCCAAAAGCGTATAAATGATCTAAAGGACTTGGCAGGGAGGAAAGAATACAACAATATAACTGCAACTTATCAAGAGCTGATCATGACAAAGTGATGTTGACCTAAAACTTAGCCTTGAACTTGCAGAGTATGTTATTTTAAAAACACTGACTCAAATGCAGTTGTCTCCTGCACATGCAGTACTACTCATGACTACAAACTCCGTAATTAGTGTAATTTCTCCAAACTAATTTCATGAGTGTTGGTGCTATAGTCCTTTACCAGTTTCTACAAGAACATAAGGGACTAAGCTAAGTTTTTATTTGTTCTAGATAGAACTGTTAGTGAGCAATTGCCTATATGAGTAGGTGCTACATAGTGGTATATCTGGTTCTCATCTTCAAGGACCATGTTCCCAGAACTTGGAGAACTTACATATAAGCTATCTTACTCACACACTATGTAACACATAGTATTCTGTTATAGAGGAATACTAGTTGAAAATTAGTTTTTGAAATGGAGGTAGTCTGCTACTCCAAGCAAAAAGATGTCTAGAAGGGGTTGCTTTTGCAGCTGAAGGATAAAAGTAGTCATGTCTTCAACAGAAGATGATAACCTGTGTAATGGAGCTACTGGAGCAAGTCTAGCAGAGTGCTTGGATGATTAGGGGATTGGAGCACCTCTCATATGAGGAGAGGCTGAGAGAGCTGGGCCTGTTTAGCTTGGAGGAAAAATGACTGATAGTGAGAGGATCTTATCAGTGTGTATAGATACCTGAAGGGAAGATGTCAAGAGGATGGGCCAGACTCTTTTCAGTGGTGCCTAGCGACAGGACAAGAGGCAAACAAACTGAAACATGGGAGGTCCCATCTGAACTTGAGAAAACTTCTTTACTGTGAGGGTGATGGAGCACTGGAACAGGTTGCCCAGAGAGGTTGTGGAGTCTTCTTCTCTGGAGATATTCAAAACCTGCCTGGATACCAACTTGTACAATGTGCTCTGGGTGATCCTGCTGTGCAGGGGGGGTTTGGACCAGGCGGTTTTCAGAGGTCTGTTCCAACCTCAGCCATTCTGTGACTCCGTGATTGTGATTCTGTGAACAGCGTAAGATTATGATGTAATGGTAATATGAATTTCAGGTAGAGCTGTGTGGGCTGTCCTGAATTAAATACAAGGCATGTGTGGGCCTATCGACTGCATTTGCACTACAAGCATGTTTCATGTATTGCAGATTAGTCCTGGATATATAACATGCCTGAAGTACCTTCCAGGAAGTTGCCACTGAAGAAACTTACTCCAGTGCAATAGGAGTATGAGAGAACAGAGTGTCTGCACCACCTTGACTGACAAGGACGCTGTCTTGCAGTACAGAGGAATGTATTTAAGTCAGGTTTCCTTCCTGCTAAGCAGTGTAAAAATAGTAGTGCAGATAAAACAGAGCAGTCTAGATAAGACCTGAGGAACATTTCAGTTGCAAGCCTATATTGAAAGCTTGTACTTTGGCCTCAGGCTGAGGAATCTTGCCTATATCTAGACTGCAATCCCCAATGTTGCGAAAAGCCCTGACACTGCATCTACCTCCTGGTTAGCTGAATCTGCTCAGCACCCTTTCCCTCTTCATCTGACTCTGCTTCTATCGAAAGTGTTTATTTTTTTAACAGGGGCTGTGGCAGAGATGTAACTTGTAGGACATGGTGACATGATGGTCTCTAAATGGTCTTTTAGTGGAACTTGACATCAGCTTGCTGAATAGGTAGAAGTGGAAACTGGCAGGTTTTTGGAGAACATTACGGTACTGCCAACTACATCCATGCCCCAGGAGAAGGCAGAGCGAGGGAACTGGAGAGCGCTCCTCTCAGCCAGCTGCTTTCCAAACTCTCTCCTCTACCGCCAGCCACTGTGGGGATACAACAGCCCTTCCACAGCGCCTGGCCACAGGCTGCTGAACGACTCCAAGGTCCGACGGGACCGCAGGTGGCGGGCACCTGCCCCATCCCCTGCAGGAGGCAAGCCTGCTGTGTCCCCTGCGGCCCCGCAGCGCTGCCCCGGGACGAGACCCGAGGCGCAGAGCGCAGCAGAGGCCTCGCCGGCTCCCCCGGCCCGCCGCTGCCCGGGCTGCGGGCCCGAGCCCGCGGGGCCAGGGCGGGGCCAGCGATGCAAAGCAGGGGGCGCGGACAGCCGAGCTGCCGGGCGGGCGGCCGGCGGGGGGCGGCGGGGCCGGGCCGGGCCGGCCGGGCCGGGCCGAGCCGAGCGGGGGCGGGCGGGAGGCGTGCACCGGGCGGCGGGGAGCGGGGAGCAGGGAGCGGGACCGGCGGCCGCCGTCAGCCCAGCGGGAACATGGCGAGCGTCGGCAACGGCGCCGAGGAGAACGGCGGCGAGGAGGCGAGTGCGGGGCAGCGGGAAGGGAAGGGAAGGGAAAGAAGGGCCGGGCCGGGCAGGGCAGGGCAGGGCAGGGCTGGGGGCGGCCCGGCAGCGGGGAGGGGGCGAGTTGGGGAAAGTTGTGCCGGGGGCGGCCGCTGCCCCTCCGGCGCAGCCTGCTGCCGCCGGGCCGCCCTGCCCTGCTCCTGCTGCCGTCTCTTTATCGCCTCTGGGTTTTTTCCTGCCCGTTTCGCTGCCCTCGTTCCCTTCCCTTCCCTCTTTTTCTTTCCCTTTCAGCCCAGCGCGCTGCCGGTAGGCCCCGTGCCGGTGGGGCTCCGCCGTGGGGCGGCCGGGCAGCGGCTCCCCAGCCCTGCTGCGGCTTCCCCGGCTGCCGGTCCTGCCGCCGGGGCCCTCTCCTCAGCCCTCCCTGCTGCCATGGGGCCGGGCAGGTGCGGCAGCAGAGCCCCTGCAGGTCGCTGCGAGCAGGCTCCTGGGTGTAATGGGTGTCCCAGGCTGGCTTCGCGGGAGCAGGACCACGAAAGCAAGGCAGACGTAAAGGCTTGTAAAAATGCTCCTAAAAGCAGTAGCTCGAAGTCCTGGCGAGCTTGGGTGGGGATAACCCACCTGGCTCCTGCCTGCAGGCTGTAAGAGCGATGACTTTCGCGTTGCTTACGCTCAGCAGCTTTTTCAGGAAGGTTCACAAGGCGTAGCTCCAGCAGGACTTTGCAGAACAACACTTGTGAATCACGTCATTGCATAATAGTTTTTGTCTTCTTTCTTTTCAAAGACCTTGCTGGTGTGAATTTCAGAAACAGGCACGCAGCCAGTGCCCTGTTTCCGAGGTGAGCTAGTGTAGGGTATAACAGAGAAGCTGACAAACGTCTATATAGTATGGGGATGCTGTATAGTTGTCTCGAATACTCATGTTTTGTATTTGGAAGTTGCAAAAGTTGCTTTTGGATGTGATGATTTAAAACAAACAAACAAATCTTCTCACTTGGAAGGTGGGGATATACTACCCTCTATTTCAGGGCATGCTAAAAAAGTTGTTACTTCCCAAGGCTGTAGCATAGAAGCATAATGTGAAGAGGAAGTGAAAAGCTTTGTGTATTTGAGTCAATTGCTGCAAAATCTTAATGCACCAAGTAGGGGCAGTGATCTCTGTGGGGCTAAGGTTTGTTTCTGACAGAGGGAGTGAGTAAATACCAGTGGGAACAAGTTATTAATGAACTCCCGCTGCTCATAAGCGAGTAGTTCAGATTCACAATTGGTAAAACAGGTATTTAGCAACCTCGCTGTAATCCAGCTGTCCTATATAAAAACAAACAAACAAAAAAAATAAGGGTTGCTTTCTGTCAAGTGTCAGTGCTGTATCTCTTAGAGGAAAAGATGATTCCATGCAAATGGACAGGTGGACATAAAAACACCTGGAAAAGGTTTTACCTAAGCAATAGCATGCCAGAAGCAAAAAAGCTTTTTTTTTCCCATGAGCTCACAGTCTGTGTAGAGACTTGTACTTGATTCTCTAGAGTGTTGGTTTTGAGTGGACCAGAACAAGTAATAGCACAAGCAGTCAACTTTTTCCTGATAAGAACTGAGAGTTCAGAGAGGAATGGCAGATGCTGGCTTGATCCTGGAGAAAGTGACTGCGTGCATATCAGAAGTTGTCCCGACCGCTGGCATCCTTTGCCTGCAAGTTCATCACAGTCTTTACTAATCTCGATGTGATTTCAGCACTTCAGACATGAACTAGTTGTTTTGAAGTGCCTTAGCTGTTATTTAAGTATTTAAGCTTGGGAACGTTGCTGTTAGTTTTCTTCTTAAGAGCTGTGTGCTTCCGAGTAACGTTTACATGTAACGTGAAAGATATGAGCTGTTTATTTCCTTGTTTACGTGTGCATCCTTAGCACCGTATAAACACAGCTTTTAGCACAGGATTTTGCTTTGTAGGGACTTGTTCATCCCTGAAGCTTTGAAAAAGGATGTGCTAAGCTAAACAACCTTGAAATCATATTCTACTTGATGGGACCTTAACTAGCAAGAAGACTTCTGCAGTCCTTGCTGATGGTACAGGCAGCAGCTCTCTACTGTAGTCCGTGATGAAGAAAACGTGTGGTTTTCCTTATGCTTTTTTGTAGCTCGAGGAAGTACAAGATAGTATATTCGTCTTTACTTGCTGTTTTTTTTTTTTTTTTGTCTTGTCCTACAGCTGTGGATTTGAATTGGGCATTTCAAGGAAGTAGTATGAAGTGTAACTCTTTGTTTTGTTCCCCAGCTGATGCAAGTGTAGTAGTTTTGGTGTTTTTTAATGAACACCAACTGGAACTGGAGACCTAAGCCTAAGAGGCCATATTAATGTGAGGATGTTCATCTGGAAAAAAAAAAAAGGCACAAACGGTTATTAAACTCAGGATTTTTTCCGTGTGATGTTGCTTCCCGGGTGTTGAAGTGTGCGTAGGAGGATGTTGCTCCTGTACTGGGAGGAAGTTTGTTGGCTGTCAAGTGATCAGAGTGAGTGTCCACCTGTGATGTATCTACCTGTGAACTTAGAACCTGATATCTCTTAGGCCCTTAAACATCGATACAGCATTGAACTTCTATACTGCAAGTGCTCATGTTAGTGTTCTTTTGGAACAAGTTATAAATATAGGACAGATAATGTTTAGGGGCAAAATTACATTCCCAGCCACTGCAGTCTTCAAGCAAAACTTTAAGCCTTCCCCTTCTCCCCCCTCTACTGTCTAAAGATTACTTAAAATAGTGGGCCAGATCTGCTTCCCATTAAGTTCACTCTGTGCTGCCCTGGTTTTTCAAAGTCTTAAAGCCAGCTTAATTGGTTACTTGGGGATTCCCTATCCATTAAAAAAAAAAAAAAAAAAAAAAAAGCAACAAACCCAACCTTGGCCTTTGTGCCTGTGAGGCTTGTGGCCAGACAAAAAGGATCATGATCTAGAAGTATCTAGATGCTATAAAAATGTCCTGTTTGCCCACAGCCAGCTAGGCTAAGGATTATATAGAGATCTGAAAGTGATTTCGTGCCCTTGCTGTGGTTAACTCTAAGTCTTGTATTAAGGGCAGGTTGGCCGATTCAGCTAATCTGTGCCTCAGCTCTAAACTAACCTGTTAAGGAAAATTTGTTTAATGATCTGATGATGCACACTGTACTCCTTTGAACTGCCCAAGCAAGGACAAATAGTATGTAGGGTGGCTTTACAAGCCTGAGCAGTTTATCCTCTGTACTAATTTCAGTATGAAACCAGTGTCTTCAGGACAGGCGTTCTTTAATTCAAGAACTGTTTAGTGCTGCTTAGTACTCCGTTAAAGTACTCAGAGCTCTTTATTCACTGCTGCTGCAGCTACTGTGCTTAAAATCAAAGAACCTACCAGAGTGCTTGCTTTCACCAGTAACAATATAATAATGTGCTTTAGACTATAATAGAGAGAAAATGGCCTGTAATGCCGGCTCCTTTAATGTTTACTCTGAAGACTTTCTTTCCACTGGTTTTGGCTGGTATTTCTAACACAGAAAAATGTCAATGGGGAGAAACTGTTGTAGTTGTGCTCCCCCTGGGGACTTCGGGAAGCTGGAACAAGCTGATTAGCACCTGTTTTTGGTTTTTTTTTTTTTAAACCTTAAAAATGAACACTTGGTGCAGATGGTGTTGGGAAGGGGCAGTAAGAGTACTTTTTCCTGTTAGAGGTATTTTTTTTTTTCATTGTATCAAGATGAGGATGCATACTCACATTTTCTGTTACCTGTATTGTTCTGAAATGGTGAATTTTTATTGCTTGTGTTTTTCCATTTCTTAGCTGCCTTCCTGAAGTTTGTTTCAATAATCTGTTTGAGCTTCTCGGTTAACTGTGAACAAATTTGAAAAAGAATGGCTTTTAAGTCTTTGTTAATTTCCTGGAGAAGCAAAGAAAGTGAATGTAACTAAATGTCCAATTAAATGTTCTTAGTTAATGCTCCCTTTGGTTGGTCAGCTTGGTTCCCTCTTCAAAGAGAGGGAAGAAAGACACGGGGGATACAGGAAAAGGTGGGGCTATTGCGGTTAATGAATTACAAGACAGTGCAAACTGAAAGAAAGCCTGGTTTATGGCTCCTTGTGTGTGTGCACACTTCCTAGAAGTGGTAGGGTCCACTGAGGGGACAGACATGATGAAACATGAGATTACTGAAAGCTGTGGTTATTTTGAAAGCCAAAGACTTCTTCAGTGAGAACACTAATGAAAATATATAAAGGCTGCCAGGATGTGAGAAGCACAAGATGCCTCTTACAACGGCAGAGCTGACAGAGGAACTCCTGGAATAGCTAAGTACCTGTGAAGCCAATCTGTTTCAATCTGTTATAATTTGCCTTTACATCTGTCTATTTTTTTTTTTTTAATGGTGTAATATTTACCTATAGAGATGGAAAAAAAGTTGAAAAAGGAAACAGCTTTTTCTGAAGACTTTTCTTCATATATCGATCTGTGGCTATACTGTTGTGGAAAACAACATCTGAGGTCTTTTAATGAACACTTTACACTGAACAATGGAAGTTACTGTCCTTAACAGGTACAGCTGTCTTGGTTACTGTAGTTAAAGGCTTGCTGCTATCCACTATATTAGACTGTTCTACTTTGTACAAAGTCTTCAAAGGGGATAGATTGTATTTAAAAAAAAAAAAAGCACAGGGATGAGGTTTAGAGGTTGAAGAATAGGAAGGAGCTTAGTTATTTTCCTCTGAATGGCTTAAGAGTTGCAAGTACGGCATGTTGCAGGTTGGAAAGTACCTTACAGACCACCCCATTCCAACACCCCTGCCATGTGCAGGGACACCTCCCACCAGTCCAGGTTGCCCAAAGCCCCATCCAGCTTGGTCTTGAAATCCTCTGGGGATGGGGCACCCACAGCTTCTCTGGGCAACCTGTGCCAATGCCTCATCACCCTCTGAATGAAGGTTTTCCTTCTAACATCTAATCTCAATATCCCCTCTTTTAGTTTAAAGCCATTCCCCTTGTCCTGTCAGTATCTGCCCAAGTAAAAAGTTGTTCTTCATATGTTTTATAAGCCCCCTTTAGATACTGGAAGGCTGCAGTGAGGTCTTCCCAGAGCCTTCCCTTCTCCAGGCTGAACAACCCTGACTCCCTCAGCCTGTCTTCATAGGAGAGGTGCTCCAGCCCTCTGATCATCCTTGTAGCCCTCCTGTCGACTTGCTCCAACAGGTCCATATCCTTCCCCTGTCCTTCTTGTGCTGGGCGCCTCAGAGCTGAACGCAGGGCTCCAGGTAGGTTTTCCTGAGAGCAGAGCAGAGGGGGACACTCACCTCTCCAGCCCTGCTAGCACCACTGCCTTTTATGCAACCTAGGACATGGTTGGCGTTCTGGGCTGCAAGCTCACACTGCTGGCTCACGTTGAGCTTCTCATCAGCCAACACCCTCAGGACTGTTCTCAATCTCATAGCCCAGCCATCATAAGCAAACACAAAGTTATATCACAGAATCACAGAACTGTAGGAGTTGGAAGGGACCTCGAAAGATCATTGGGTCCAACCCCCCTGCCAAAGCAGGTTCCTCAGAGCAGGCTGCCCAGGTAGGCGTCCAGACAGGCCTTGTATATCTCCAGAGAAGGAGACTGCACAACCTCCCTGGGCAGCCTGTCCCAGTGCTCCGTCACCCTCACCATGAAGAAGTTCTTTTGCATGTCAGTGCGGAACTTCCTGTGCTCTAACTTGCAGCCATTGCCCCTTGTCCTTTCCCCACAAACCACTGAGAAGAGGTTGGCTACATCCTTCTGTCCCCCACCCCTCAGATATTTATATACACTGAGGAGATCCCCTCTCAGTCTTCTTTTCTCCAGGCTGAACAGACCCAGGTCTCTCAGCCTGTCCTCATAGGGAAGATGCTCCAGGCCCTGTATCATCTTTGTGGCCCTCTGCTGGACTCTTTCCAGGAGATCCCTGTCTTTCCTGTACCAGGGAGCCCAGAACTGGACACAGTACTCCAGGTGAGGCCTGACCAGGGCAGAGTAGAGGGGCAGGATCACCTCCCTTGACCTGATGGCCAAGCTCCTTTTAATGCATGCCAGGATCCCATTGGTCCTCTTGGCCACCAGGGCACAGTGCTGGCTCATGGTCAACCTGTTGTCCACCAGGACCCCCAGGTCCTTCTCCTCAGAGCTCCTCTCCAGCAGGTCGTCCCCCAGCCTGTACTGATATAGATGTGGTTGTTCCTTCCCAGGTGCAGGACTCTACACTTGCTTTTATTAAATCTTATTAAATATATACTGCTCTTAATAAATATATATATGTAGTGTTGTTTTGTGCTATAGTGGCAATAGAGCATGCAGCTTTATGCTATCCAGGTAAATACCAGTAGATTTTTGTCATTTATCTGTTCAGATCATACCTTATTTTATAAGTTGGTCTCTTTAAATTGTGCAGGTGAGTTAACCAAAATGTCACGAGATTTAAAGAAATGGTGTGAAAGTCTCCACAGATTAATAAAAACTCTCATGTATGTAATGACCATGGGCTAAAGTGAAAATGAATATAGATATTGGCAATGGGTGGAGGTCAGAACGACACAAATAGTTCACTGCCAGCCTTTTATTGTTTGGCTGCTACCTCTCCTTTCATAGTTGAAAGAAGTTTACTACACCAGTATACTACACCTTGAGTACTGTGCCTGTCTTTTCTGTTTTTATATCCCTTGGTGCTGAAGGGAGGAAGTGGCATTTAGAGAGGTTCAGTGTTTTAGATTTAACAGTGTGGGATTTCCTTTTCTGTAGCATGAGTCATCGCAGCCAGTTCACCAGCCATTTTGCAGTGTGAACGTGGTGCAAAGGAGTCAGCGTTTTGATTGCCTGTGAGTATGTGCTCCATGCTACAGTGCAATTCAACGTAATAGCACCGAAGGAGGGACTATGCACATGAGCAGTGACCTAGACACACTGACATACTGTAAACGTAACCTTACACTTAGGGTGAAATGTTAATGATCCTTTGGGCAGAAGTGACAAATCCAGCAACAACTGTGTATTTTTTCTGTCATTATTACACTCGTAGTGAAATGTCCTAAGGCTACAGATCGGTTATGCATCAGTAAGCTGCATGACATCTGTGTGTGAGGAGGGAAACTGCACATCTCTACCTTTTTGACAAGCCTCAGTGCACAAATTGATGATGTGACTTCTCTGTAGGGAAATGCATGCTGAATTCAATGCATTGTTTCTGGATCCTGCAGCTTTCAGTCAATGGCTGAGGAAACAGCAAGCTCTGGATGTAGTGGATGAATAGTTAAAGTAGAGGGAATCTTTACTGAAGAAGGTAGTAGCCTCGTGACATGTGAGGAAAACTTAATGGGGGACCTTAGTAGGTCAACTCTAACTTTATGTTAATGAAATTTGAAGGTGCATGTTACTTGTGATATTTGTTGGTAAAGAGTTACCCTCATAACTTCAGAAGAGAACGTGTTTTGTTTGTACTTGCCTTTAAGTAGCCTAGAAAGAACTAACACTTTAGCTTACTGTCAAGTTAAGTCAAGATCTGATTCTGCTAAGTGTAATTTAATGTGACACTTGTTCTGGTTGTGACACTATATTTTTGTTAGGCTTTTGTCTGTCTCACTCTGATTCTGGTAGAAACACAATGAGCTCTTCAGAACACATTTATAAATCAGCTAATAATTAGTTAATTTTATACTAATGAGGACATCAAGTGAGTGCTTATTGAAGAGGATGCTTTTCTACTGTAATGAAAAAAAATCTGTTTCTAGGAGAGATGGAAGGTGGCCTCTCTAGCACTGGGGGAACAGGTTGTTCTCTGGACAAAAGTCATTGCTTTAATCCTGTACAGATCTCTTCAACTGTACATAATGTTGGTTTCTAAAGCTCTGCTGTTTTGTTACTGCACTTAATGCTGCTGGTGGATTAGAAGATATCCACAGAGACTGTCAAGTTCTGTAATGAGAAAAACATTATCACAAATAGGTTGTTGCAATTACCGTTACTGCAGCAAGGCATTCTTTAAAAGGAAATAAAGCACTTAAGGAAAATCACTTCAGTAGTTTTACACAATAAAATATAACTTTTGGGTGCTACCCGTGCAGCAGCTGCTGCTGCATTCTGTACAAAGCAGTGTTCAGCCATGTGGTCCAGGAAACACTTAACCTGAGGGGAACGAGGAGGTTAATATCAAAGATGCTTGTACTAGTTTCTCCTTCATATAACTAATGAAATAAAGGCAAAGCGGGCACTGAGTCATCTTTAATACAAAGTAAACATGTTTGTTCTCCAGCTTGGCGTCATCTCTGAAAAGTATTAGTATTAGCAGCTCCAAAGCAGTGTCTCTATAATGAGACTTATTGAGGATTGTTGACTACATTGAAATTGATGAGCATTCTGGAATGCTATAAAGATATTCTTCCAGGGGAAGAGTAATTGGAAAGAGGTGATACTTTTGTCTTGGTAAGTCTGTAATATGTACACAGTGACCCTGCTACATAAATAGGATTTTTCTTTGAATCTTTAGAAAGCCAAAAAAGCAGCGAGGACCTTTATTTGAAATTGCCTAGTAAAGTTCAGGGTAACATAGAATCACAGAATCACAGAATTTCTAGGTTGGAAGAGACCTCAAGATCATCGAGTCCAACCTCTGACCTAACGCTAACAGTCCCCACTAAACCATATCCCTAAGCTCTACATCTAAACGTCTTTTGAAGACTTCCAGGGATGGTGACTCCACCACTTCCCTGGGCAGCCCATTCCAATGTCTAACAACCCTTTCAGTGAAGAAGTTCTTCCTAACATCTAACCTAAAACTCCCCTGGCTCAACTTAAGCCCATTCCCCCTCGTCCTGTCACCAGGTACGTGGGAGAACAAACCAACCCCCACCTCACTACAGCCTCCCTTGAGGTACCTATAGAGAGCGATAAGGTCACCCCTGAGCCTCCTCTTCTCCAGGCTGAACAAGCCCAGCTCCCTCAGCCGCTCCTCGTAGGACTTGTTCTCCAGGCCCCTCACCAGCTTCGTCGCCCTTCTCTGCACCCGCTCAAGCACCTCGATGTCCTTCTTGTAGCGAGGGGCCCAAAACTGAACACAGTACTCGAGGTGCGGCCTCACCAGAGCTGAGTACAGGGGGACGATCACCTCCCTTGCCCTGCTGGCTGCACTGCTTCTTATACAAGTCAGGATGCTGTTGGCCTTCTTGGCCACCTGAGCACACTGCTGGCTCATATTCAGCCGACTATCCACCATCACTCCCAGGTCCTTCTCTGCCTGGCAGCTCTCCAACCACTCATCTCCCAGCCTGTAGCTCTGCTTGGGGTTATTGCGCCCCAGGTGCAGGACCCGGCACTTGGCCTTGTTGAACTTCATGCAGTTGGCCTCAGCCCATCGGTGCAGCCTATCCAGATCCTCCTGCAGAGCTTTCCTACCCTCAAGCAGATCGACACACGCACCTAACTTGGTGTCATCTGCGAACTTACTGAGGGTGCACTCGATGCCCTCGTCCAGATCATCGATGAAGATATTAAAGAGGACCGGCCCCAGCACCAAGCCCTGGGGAATGCCACTAGTGACTGGCCTCCAAGTGGACTTGGCTCCATTCACCACGACTCTTTGGGCCTGGCTATCCAGCCAGTTTCTAACCCAACGAAGCGTGCGCCAGTCCAAGCCAAGAGCAGCCAGTTTCTTGAGGAGAATGCTGTGGGAGACGGTGTCAAAAGCCTTGCTGAAGTCAAGGTAGACCACATCCACAGCCTTTCCCTCATCCACCCAGCGCGTCACTTTGTCATAGAAGGAGATCAGGTTCGTCAAGCAGGATCTGCCTTTCATAAAGCCATGCTGACTGGGCCTGATCGCCTGCTTGCCCTGTAAGTGCTGCGTGATGACTCTCAGGAGGATCTGCTCCATGAGCTTCCCTGGCACTGAGGTCAAACTGACAGGCCTGTAGTTCCCCGGGTCTGCCCTCCGGCCCTTCTTGTAGATGGGCGTCACATTTGCTAGCCGCCAGTCAACTGGGACCTCCCCCGATCGCCAGGACTGCTGATAAATGATGGACAGTGGCTTGGCCAGCTCCTCTGCCGGTTCTCTCAGTACCCTTGGGTGGATCCCATCCGGCCCCATCGACTTGTGCACATCCAAGTGCCGTAGCAGATCACCAACCAGTTCTTCATGGATAATGAGGGCCACATCCTGCTCCCCATCGCCTTCCACCAGCTCAGGGTACTGAGTATCCAGAGAACAACCGGTATTGCCGCTAAAGACTGAGGCGAAGAAGGCATTGAGCACCTCCCCCTTTTCCTCATCTCTTGTAACTAAGTTTCACCCCGCATCCAGTAAAGGATGGAGATTCTCCTTAGTCCTCCTTTTTGTGTTGATGTATTTATAGAAACGTTTTTTGTTATCTTTAACAGCAGTAGCCAGATTGAGCTCCAGATGAGCTTTGGCCTTCCTAATTTTGTCCCTGCACAGCCTCGCAACATCCTTATAGTTCTCCCTAGTGGCCTGCCCACTTTTCCAAAGCTTATAAACCCTCTTTTTCCTCCTAAGATCAAGCCACAATTCTCTGTTGAGCCAGGCTGGTCTTCTTCCCCGCCAGCTCGTCTTTGGGCACGTGGGGACAGACCGTTCCTGCGCCATTAAGATTTCCCTCTTGAAGAGCGCCCAGCCTTCCTGGACCCCTCTGCCCCTCAGAACCGCCTCCCAAGGGACTCCACCAACTAGTGTCCTGAGCAGCTCAAAGTCAGCCCTCTGAAAGTCCAATACAGCGGTTTTACTGGTCCCCTTCCTGGCCTTGCCAAGAATAGTGAACTCCACCATTTCGTGGTCACTCTGCCCAAGTACATGATGTACTCTTTTTCTTAGCTATTTCTATCTTACCATTTTTTCTTTACTATGATGTAGTCTCCACTGCATCTACGTCTTTTCTATCCTGAATCAAGACAGATTTTTTTAAAAATGTATGATTGCAGCTTGATTTATACAAATACTGTGTCTTTGTTTTATGCTTCCAGAAATGTGTGAGATTTTTCTGTTTTTATTTTTTTGTGACTATTTGTCATGGCTGAAGACAGATTTTGTAGGGTAAGGACAGAGACACAGAATTGCAGTTCTGCTCCGTCCTGCTCTAAGCTACCCATGCTTAATATGAACTATATTATGCAAGTAGAGACCTCACCAGAGTTTGGTAACTTGTGACATAACACGATCTTTACTGGAGAAGGTCTGGGAAATTTAATAAGTGCACTTAAATCTCAGCCATAAATACTTACTTAGCGTAGATTAAAAACAAACCCCAAACAAACAAATGGCAAACCTCTTATATCCAGGACTGACAGAACTGGATGTCTTAATGAGAACATACACTATTATTAGTAACTCTGATACACTTTTCAAGTTTCTTTTAATGACAGACTGCCGGAAAGCACTGATACTCCTCTTGCTTGCACTTTCAGAAATAGTTATTTCTCTTTACGTCACAAGCACAGTTGATGTTACACTTGAGACACCTTGCATTCTATTCAGACATGCGGTTGGAGTCTCATGGTACTAAGATAAAACTGCAGGTTTACTACTATTATTATTTAAAATGAAATTATTTGAGCTCTGTTCTTTAAACTGCTTCCAGTTGTACCAAATGCCAAGCAATGATAATAGATTACCTCTATGAAGCACGTGAACTCTCTAGCAACAGCACTTCCTTATGATTACCACACAGTCATTTTTTGCCATGGATTGTAATTTAGCTGTGACTTGAGTTGTTCTTATTTATCTGTGTGTGTGTTTAAACCATAAAATGAATTGCTCTCTGAAGGAGGTGCAGAAGTCTGTAGAATTATGACACCTGAGGATGCATTTAAATGAGGTCTTTGGAAGGCTTCCTTGCATAGGCTATGAAATTCTGTGTAGTAGGCAAGACACCAGTTGTCCTGGGAAAAAAATGATTCTGGAAGTGTTCCCAAGTTTATAGCTGTGGCATCCAGCATTACAAGATCAAAGAATATCTGATACTATTGCATCTAGTGAAGGTGACGGCATTCACTTCAACTTCTGAACATTGATAATGGGAGAAAATGAGTGATTAATTCCTTGCTGTGATAGCCAGATAGTTTGGGAAGATGGTTTTCAATTCAGGTTAATTCTCCAGTTGGTTCATGGCTTTCACAAAACAAAAGGTACCACATAAACATGTATTTTGAGTCTTTTTGATTGCCCATGCTGTTTAGTTCAAGATTAAGCCCCGTATATCAAGAATTGTGCATGTTTTTGCATTGCATGAAGGGTACAGCTCTTTCCTACTATGTATTTTGACTGATAGCTTAAGAACTTCAAAAGGGTCTTGATTTGTAATCCATTTTAGAGATAGTGTCTTTACCACTCTGTCAGTGCTTCTTGTTTTACCTCTGTTCTTTAGTCCTTGTTCTTGAATACTACTAATTGGTGATGGGTTTTTACTGTCTTTAATGTTGATCATATGAATCAACAGCTAGGTTCAGTTGCAGCTAATAGTAGTCCCACTAAAAAACATGTAATTTGGAGGAAGGGGAGACTTTTTTTTTTTTTTTCTTTGGTCTGAAGAAACCTGTTCTTGACAACAGTGGATTTCAGGTTTTTGAGAAGTTGTTTTACTAGCAAATAGTTACACAAGTTAGCAGCACAAAAAATGATGTAGCACTCAAATTATGAAACAGTAATGAAAGGAATTTTTATTCACCACAAAATAACTTTGTCAAATGGTTTGGTAAAAGATCATGGTGGAAATAAATCCCAAGTGGAAATAGGAAGAGGTTCAAGTTAACTATAACCTTTCTTTCCCATCAAGGCAGTTTGAAACAAGCAATTTAAGGAATTTTCCTTTCCCATTCTATTCCTTGCTTTTTCAGCTGATGAGGAATCATTTTGGTCAGCAAAATGAAAATCTTCTAAAAGTAAAATAAATACCTTGTTACATTGGCTCCTGTTGCTTCCAATTTTTCTATGCTTTTTTAATTTTACTTTGAGCATCCTGTGATAACATGGTGAGAACTGTTAGGTTTTGCTTCACGTTCTGCATCAAGCGTACTGAAATATGGAAATACAAGTAGGAAGGTTATGTGAGGCAGCTGGGCAGATCTACCCTTGTGAGAGAGGAAGAATGGAGATTCTGCAATTTCAAAGTGCATACAGATGTGTCATCTGGTGTTTGTCAGATGGATCTTCCAGCTTCCCTTTTCATGATGGCTTTTATCTTATTTGGTGGGTTTGCCTGAGTAAAGTGAGTGCAACCTTAACTTCCTGTGCAGTAGAATTGTACGTTTTGAGGTAATACCTGTTCTGTTAGCAGCAGATTATCTAATGATCATTTGCCTAGACTGAGCTAAAGTTTCTGTGAAGTTTTGCCACTTGTGGAAAGCTAAACTTCATGAGGGATAGACAAATCTGAACGAGAGTGGGTGAAATTTCCCTAGCTGTGAAACTTTGCCAGAATTAGTAAGACCATGCTTCTTTCTTTGTGTCACAGATTGGTGACATTGATTGCTGATACCTTGACTGCATGCAAACAAATCAAGAGAATAAATACTTGTTATGTCTGTCAAGTGCCAGCTGATGACTTGCTTCCAGTTAGTTTTTCCCTCTGATTTTCTTTCTGTAAAACATCTCACAATGTTTTGCATTTTCTAATTAATTTAAGAATGACCTCTCAACAGTCTTTGGAAACCGATTAGAGAAGGTTGGTTGGACTGACAGTAGAAAAGTCTCCACCAGCTTTGTCCTGGAAGATGTAGATACACCTAATTATTAATGCATATGGCTATGTGTTAGAAGAATTAGGTCTAGAAAAATGTGAAGATGGTTTTACCAGCTTACAGACATGATAAATAGCACGCTATGGTTCCTTTTGACTTTAATAGGGCTTCATTCAATCATTTCATAGAAATTACATGATACTCAAGTTTCTAATAAATCTTGATGGGCTTGGAACAAAGTTTTGCAAGACTCTCAGGCATGTCTAATTAAAGAAGAACTAAGCTGACAGAACAATCATCCTTACCTGCTAGAGAGGACAAACTTCTGGTGTCTTCTGGAGTATCTCCTTTGAGGAGGATGATTTTGCGTAGTCCCTACTTTCTCAGTCTGTTTAGTCACCTTCCCCTTCTTCTCAAGTCACTTTTCTGATGGTATCGAAAGGCAGATGTATCCAGTCAAAGTGCATCTAAATATGTGTATTTATCTTTGACTGTAGAATTGCTTGGCAGTCAGTCTTGTCCAATAAAAATGACTAAGAATAGTGACATATTTTCAGATCCCTTTAGGAGCATACTCTGTACTGGACTAGCAACTCCCAATGTGTGTGTTTTTTTTTTTTTTTTTTTTTTTTTAATTTCCTGGTGCTGTTAACAAACACATGTCTAACTGATATTTCTTTGAACTTGGGGCTGTTTGTTGGGATGTGTGAGAGGAAAGTTGGCTAATTGTTTATATATGTATATATAAACTTTATTATAGCAATGATGTTCTGTTGCTACCCTACTCCTTTGACTCTTAAAAATGCTCTTTGTGCAAAAGCAAAAGCAGGTCAAACTGACAAATAACAGGTCAAATAGCAGGAAGGTGCCAGTGTAAACTGTAAGAGGATCCAGACTGGTGTTCAGCCAACTTTAACTTCAGTTATATTCTCACTTTTATGTGCAAAATGTCAGATATGAATGCAAATACAAATAACTGTTGACAGCAGCCATTTGCATGTCAATTATAATGAAGTATTTTGTGATCCTTGCTGATGGTGTAACCGATTCTGCTTATTTCCTCTTCTCAGTCATAGGGGAGAGCAGTTGTTTAAAACAGTGCAAGCTCAGCCAGCTGCAGTCACAACAGGCAAGACTGATGCTAATGTACTAATGTGAGACTGCCTGAAGCTTGGTGTTTAGAAGTAGATTCAGAAAAGGCTTCATCTTGATGCTCACTCTGGTATGTAGATAGTCTGACCCACAAAGACTGATATCGCTGAGTATAATCATTCCCAGTCCTGACCTTTTTTATATGAAGTGGCTGGTATGCTGCTTTATAAATGTCCTGCTTACATGCAGCTGAGTGCAAATCCAGAGTTGTCTGCTTTTTAGAACATGTTAATAATTAACATTGAACTACAGCAGGTACTTTCATTGAAAGCATCTGTTTTCTGTTAAAATTGAGTATGGAACTTTTAAGACTGCATTTTCACATGTCTTTTGGTAAATTTGAGGTAACCAGCTTTGCATGGAAAGGTCACTGCTTTCCAGGCTGTAATGGAGACACCTTTGTTCTTGTGGGTACTGATATCTAATCATTGAGCTAAATGACAGTGAAGTTTGTATTTAGCTACAGTTTATTTAGCCAAATTTACAGTAGAGCTGGGTTCTACCTTATCAACTCCTGTTTTCTCTTTGTGTGTGGAAAGTTGTGTTTTTTATTTTTTCTTAGCACATGACCACTGTTTTTTATATATATATATATATATATTTATATTTATATAGTTTATATATATATATATATATATAAAAATCAAATCACCCACATTAGTAAAGATCTTGAATATGACATGATGTTCCACGTGGATGAGACTGCATAAAATACCAGTGTTTTTCCAAAGAGGAGAGTGGAGGGTTTGGTGTCTGTTTTGGAGGAGCTGTGTTATCCTAAAAGTTTTCCACAGCAGATGAAAAACTTGAGCTCTCAGAAGCCAAAGATCAAGCTCAGTAGTTCAGACTTATTTATTCCAAGTATTTTGAAGAGTAACTTTGAAGAAGCAGATGGATCATATTTAGAGTTCAAGCCAATGAACTTGAAATACTGCGTAAGCACAAAAATACATGTTTTTTTCCTTCAGAGAAGGAGTTATTTTCATGTAAAAAATAAAAAAAGTTGCACTGAGTAGAAACAGAACTTGTGTGTTTCAGTTCAGTTCTTACTTTCTAATGCCACAGCCCACTTAAGTGACAATTGAATTCTGTCCGTAGGTGACACCATCATCTGATTGTTAGTATGCAAGAAAGGTGTCCACAACAGATTGTTTTATAGGTCAAGTTCTTGGTTACTTTTTTCTAGTTTATACAGCTTCTACCTAACGTTTTGAAGTGTGTGTAGGCATGTTAGACTTCTCTTACTTTAGATGAATCAAATGAGTTTGCTTAGGTGAATTTATTTTTAACTGAGCAGTATTATGAAGTGAACTTTCACAACTTTAAATCAGTAAAGCTTGCAGTATTGTTCATCTCCATCATTCTTTTTTCTTGAAGTAGTCATTTCTGATATATGATTCTTTGAGAGTAATTTTTGAGGGGAGGAGAAGCAGCAAAATCACAGAATCACAGAATCACAGAATTTCTAGGTTGGAAGAGACCTCAAGGTCATCGAGTCCAACCTCCAACCTAACGCTAACAGCCCTCCACTAAACCATATCCCTAAGCTCTACATCTAAACGTCTTTTGAAGACTTCCAGGGATGGTGACTCCACCACTTCCCTGGGCAGCCTGTTCCAATGTCTAACAACCCTTTCAGTGAAGAAGTTCTTCCTAACATCTAACCTAAAACTCCCCTGGCTCAACTTAAGCCCATTCCCCCTCGTCCTGTCACCAGGCACGTGGGAGAACAGGCCAACCCCCACCTCGCTACAGCCTCCCTTGAGGTACCCATAGAGAGCGATAAGGTCACCCCTGAGCCTCCTCTTCTCCAGGCTGAACAAGCCCAGCTCCCTCAGCCGCTCCTCGTAGGACTTGTTCTCCAGGCCCCTCACCAGCTTCGTCGCCCTTCTCTGCACCCGCTCAAGCACCTCGATGTCCTTCTTGTAGCGAGAGGCCCAAAACTGAACACAGTACTCGAGGTGCGGCCTCACCAGAGCCGAGTACAGGGGGACGATCACCTCCCTAGCCCTGCTGGTCACACTGTTTCTGATACAAGCCAGGATGCCGTTGGCCTTCTTGGCCACCTGAGCACACTGCTGGCTCATATTCAGCCGACTATCCACCATCACTCCCAGTTCCTTCTCTGCCTGGCAGCTCTCCAACCATTCCTCTCCCAGCCTGTAGCTCTGCTTGGGGTTGTTGCGCCCCAGGTGCAGGACCCGGCACTTGGCTTTGTTGAACTTCATGCAGTTGACCTCAGCCCATCGGTGCAGCCTATCCAGATCCTCCTGCAGAGCTTTCCTACCCTCGAGCAGATCGACACACGCACCTAACTTGGTGTCATCTGCGAACTTACTGAGGGTGCACTCAATGCCCTCGTCCAGATCATCAATGAAGATATTAAAGAGGACCGGCCCCAGCACCGAGCCCTGGGGGACGCCACTAGTGACTGGCCTCCAACTGGACTTGGCTCCATTCACCACGACTCTT
This sequence comes from Netta rufina, assembly GCF_964035555.1. Classification (NCBI taxonomy): domain Eukaryota; kingdom Metazoa; phylum Chordata; class Aves; order Anseriformes; family Anatidae; genus Netta; species Netta rufina. The sequence goes on along the minus strand of NC_140126.1, from coordinate 30,676,322 downwards.
TGGGCCCGGCTATCCAGCCAGTTTCTAACCCAGCGAAGCGTGCGCCAGTCCAAGCCAAGAGCAGCCAGTTTCTTGAGGAGAATGCTGTGGGAGACGGTGTCAAAAGCCTTGCTGAAGTCAAGGTATAATTGCCCATATAATCCATTATGAAGGTATTTTATGTTATGTGGAGAATATGCATGCTTCTGGGAAAAAAGGGAAAGAGCAGTATTCAGAAACTACCTAAAACTACCTCAGTATCCTTTTGATCCTATGCAGTGGAATTCTGACAGTAAATTCTGTAGTGGAACACTGTCTGTAGCTCAAATTTCAGGCTATGAGTTAATTTGAACAAAGTATTGTCAGAACTACAGATAATTTCTCCTTGTGTAACAAAAGCAATCAGTTTTCATGAAACTTAGCTGATGTTGAACCTAGTAATTTGTGCTTAGCTGAGTCATAGTGTTATGTACTTTTCAGACTTCATCTGGAGCCATGAAAGATGGCATCCATTGTTATTCTTACTTAACACTCTGCCTGAAGAAATGTGAACTTGACTCAGCAGGAAAAAAAAGACGTGATGAAAACCATTGTTTACAAGAAACCAAAGAGGTTTTACTTTGTACTGATTTTGTGCTTGTGTGATACTGTGTTTGTGTGTGATTTTTTTAAAACTTTTTAAATGAGCAAGAGATATTAAATATTTCTGCTTGGTAAATCGAAGTGATTAAACTTTTAAATAGCTTTTACATTAAGTCATGTGTTCTAGCTCTTGGACTATTTTGGGGAATCTTCTGTATTTGTACATATTAACCAACCTTTAGGATGGTTGAACTCTAAGGAAGTAAAATGTTTTACTGTTTTCATCCTCTCAGTGTTGCTTGCTAAAACTTTTTTCTACTGTTTTCAGATTAGTTTAAGGATCACAATAACAATAGGAATTCATATTGAATTACTTGTCAAAATGACCTTCTAGCCTTATTCCAGGTTGTTACTTCCCATAATACAAACCCAGCCAGCATGTATGATTTCTTTCATTGTTTTTACATTTACAGCTCTTCACTTGAGACTGCGTTATATTCATTGATGCTAGTCTACTAAAGGCAGTGTTTTCTTGTTATGATTTGTGTTCCTCTAACTCTAATATAATTCTTCACAGCTGAAGATTTCGTTCACATCTAGGATATTGATTAAAAATTGTTTTGAATGAAGCCATGAGGGTATTTTATTAGAAAAAATGTAATGATAGTATTCCACTGACAACTGTATTTCCTTATGTTTAGTTGGCTAGTTGTTGATATAAAGTATGTTTTATGGGAGACCGCTTAAACTAGATCAGCCTACAATATGAAAGAAGGTTTGTCAAATCCGAAGTGTCTGTTTTTATTCAAGAAATGTTTAGTAGCCTCAAATCATTTTTTATATAAAAAAGTCAACTTTCATAATTATACATTAATTCTTTATTAATTGTAACTTTTGCGTGTGTTTTTTTTTTTTTTTTTTTTTTTTTTAAGATTGGTTTCATATTAAGCAGCTTATAGTAACTTAACTAGTAACTAGTAACTGTTTTTTCAGTTGCTTGCTGTGACTAGCTCTGTGGTACTGTAGCAGTTCTTTGGCTAAAATTATTTCAGTGTACTTGACAGAGTAAGAACACCTCAATATTCTTACATAAATGCAAAATAAGTGAGTAGACAACTGACAGTGGATTATGCAGTGGATTTGTATTTCATTAAATGCTGAGTACACTGTTGCCCTGAAGGAGAACTCCAAAGTACAGAGCATGATAAATGGAAAAAAAAAGTTGGCAGAAAAATGTCTCTGATATGTCCTGTCTTTAGCATTGAAAACAAACAAAACCAAATAAAATATCAACAACAACAAACAGAAAAACAAGCCTGAAATGAGAATCAGTGTATTGCTGAGATTTGAAGGTGCAATCCCACTGAAATGGGATTGTCCCGGTTATTTTCTTGCTTTAGGGTCAGTCATACTCCTGTGCTGCATGTCTCAGAATGTACCCAATTTCACTGATGTTTCTCATCAGATCTCTCTTCGTAGTTCTCAGCTTAGTCATAGAACAGAATCACATAATCATAGAATAACTAGGATTGGAAAAGACCTCCAAGATTATCTAGTCCACCCATCCCCCTGCCACCAATGTCACCCACTAAACCATGTCCCTAAGCACTGGGTCCAACCTTTCCCTAAACACCACCCCCGGGGACGTTGACTCCACAACCTCCCTGGGCAACCCATCGAAATGCCGAACCACTCCTTCTGAGAAGACATGTCTCCTAATTTCCAACCTGAACCTCCCCTGGCACAACTCGAGGCCATTTCTTCTAGTCCTATCCCTAGTTACCTGTGAGAACCCCCAGCTCCCTACAGCTTCCTTTCAGGTGGCCGCAGAGAGCAATAAGGTCTCCCCTGAGCTCCGCTTCTCCAGACTGAAACAACATCAGTTCCCTCAGCTGCTCCTCATAGGGCTTGTGCTCCAGGCCCTTCACTGGCTATCGTAGCCCTTCTCTGGACACACTCCGGGGCCTTGACGTCTTTCTTGTAGTGAGGGGCCCAAAGCTGAACATGGTACACGAGGTGCAGCCTCACCAGAGCAGAGTACAGGGGGACGGTCACCTCCCTGGTTCTGCTGGCTGCACTATTCCTGATACAAGCCACTCAAGTCAACTGAACGGAGGTATGTTGTCCTCTTGTATCCATGAGCAAGGTGCAAGCTCCACTGTCTGCTCATTTTAAGGGGCCTTTCTGGGGCTATGGAATTTGAAATGTGTAGCCACCAGTTTCTTTGAATTTATTATGAATGTACTCCTGACTCGGGCTAAAAAGGAATGAATACGTAGAAAGTCGCATAACAAGTAATAATATAAATGTATTTTTTCTGTATTTACTTGGATTCTCTTCCAAGTACATTTTTAATACTCTATTCCGTTTGCTAATAAAACTGTGGTGATTACTGTTTTCTAGAAACTTGCTCTGGTCAGAAATTAAGATTATCGGGAAGGCTTCTCCTTGATAGTCCCAGTCCATAGTGTGGATATTTCAGATCAGCATTTTTTCCCTATCTTCTCGTAGTCACACTTTTCTCCTGTACTGAGTATTGATCATTAAAAAGAAAAAATGATATAGCCCATGTTCCACCAAGAGAATACTTACTCCTACATGCTATGCGCATGTTAGTACCCTTTCAGCTTGGTCTGCACCATTTTAGTTAGAGGGAATAGGGTGAATCTCTCTGGATTTTAGAAAATGGCTGCTGAGTGTGTCAACTAAATTTTGTTTAAACTCCATAGAGTCCTATGGGACAAATTCCTCTGCAGAATGATAGTTGTTCTGTGATTGCAGTGTTCTCTCACTCTGTTGTTCTTCCTATTGCGGTATTTTAGACCTCTCTCTCTGTGTATGGGGAATCCAGCAACTGACATCCAAAAAGGCAAATTCTTATGGACAAGTAGAGGTATGAAGTGTTCTTGGCTTTCGACAAAGGCCTGATTCTCTATGCATCCTTTTCTCTCAGCCTTGATCTTGAGGGGAGGAGCAGCACTGAAGTGAATTACAGAAGGTAGAAGAAGACAAAAATAATTAGATGTACCCATACTTGAATATAAGTTCGGAAAAAAGCATCAGGACAAAAAGAATCTTGAAGTGTATGTGCTTACTAAATATGCTACTTTTTATAGATTGCCATTACTATTTACTTTCTGGGGAGGGGAGTTACTACTGTGGTTTTCCACAGCTTGACTTAAAGCAGTCCTCCAATTAATACCTAAAAATAAAGCTGTAAATAGACAACTAAGTGTCTTACATCAACAGCTTTTAATGCTGGCTAGTATTATTTCACCACTATCTTATGTTGTCTCATTTGTCTGTCTCTGAGAAAAAGTGACTATGTGATTCAATAAAAGTTTTTTTTTTTTTTTTTTTTTTTCTTCCAGACAGCTTTATTTTTGAGGTGTTGTGCCAATTTCTTTTCCAGATTTGTGGGAAAATCTAAATCAGTTTTCGTCATGCCATCTAGTGGCACTTTAATTTACATTCATGTGTTAAGTTATTAGGTATTCTGGAAAAGGTGCAATAAAAATTGTTACTCAGTGTTATGTACTGAGAAACATTACTAAACTGTTTCACTTAGTACTGAATAAAGTGTTAATGTATTTTTTTTCCTGAGTAGAATATCAGGAAAAAAGAGATTATTTCTTATTGTGGACCCATCTGCAAATTCTATTTCCTGAATATTTATGCAGAGTGTTTGTGGCTGTTGTAATAAGGACATACTTTAGGACTTGCTGCAGGATGGACCCAAGTCAGCAGAAAGAAATGGATGAGGGACTGCATTATCCTAAGTCTCTGGCAAGTCTCTCTAGCCATGCAAACAAAGGAAATTATATTCATCCAATAACACTCATAAAATGTTGAGGTCACAAATATGGCTGATTTAGTTACACATGGCATTAGGTTTGAAGGAACTTGTTTGCAGACCATCATCTGTGCTTTGTAAAATAATCTATCTTGAATTAAGTAATCTTCACTGTAGACTGACTTGAACAAGCACCTCCTGAAGTTAGTTATGGCATTTCAATTGTATCTGTTGTCTGTAGGCTCTGGTACTGTGATGAGCAACTAAAGATGGAAACTTTGCTAGGCTTTAATCAAATGTGCAAGAATGTCTGTCCTTGTCTTTGGGCTGCTTCTGTACTTTGAGGGATTGATAAATATTACAAACCACTTGATTTTCTTTTTTTTTTTTTTTGAAACACATGTAGGTATGCATGTAATATATAACTTCACGTGTTCAAAATGTACTTGATGTAACAACTTGATGTTTTCTTTCGTAGAACAGGTTTAATTCACAAGTTAATTGTAACAGGCCACCTGGAGAAAAGTGATTGTGCCCTGAATACTTCTGAAGTCTTTTATGTTTTTGTAGGAACATGACAAATCTCATAACTTGATCTGGGAAGAGCTGTTTTGGGTACCTCAGTTGCAGTCTTTCCATTTACACTTTTTTTTTTTGATGACTTTTTTTTTTCCTCCCTGAAGGAGACATGGAATGGAGTAGAAAATGGCCACGTTTCTCACTTAATGCCTTCAACATTCTTCACTATATACAGAATCATTGAGATACTATAAAGTCAACTACGAGCTTGCCTGAGACTGTTTAAGACAGAACAAGATGTCTTACTTGAATACCTTTTAATTCCCCTTCTGTATCCAGTGGGACTGTGAGGGCGCATAGAATAAATGCAATGTTTTTAACCCCTTCTGCAATGTTTTTAACCCCTATGAGGAATCTTAAGAGGCCATGACTGTGACCTGTACTTTAGAATTGGGAAAAGATATTGTTGTTCTTCACCTTCTAAATGTTTAGGCATGCATTTAACTGGTATGAATAGTAAGGAACAAAAATCAGCAGGAGCTGGACAGAGAAGGTCCACGTAGATACAATGTGTGAGTTATCTCTTTCTGCTTGTACATGGCTGGTGCTCTCAGGTTTAAAAGAGCTTTATGTGCTAGGAGCAGGCAAGAGGTTGACATCGAAAGTTTTATCATGACAGTATACACTTCTGATTATTACTGTTATTTGTAAATATCTGACAGTTGAATCTAATTTTTGCATGTAAAGTTGTCCTCATAGCAAAAATGGAAACATGCTCAAAAACTGTCAGTATGTTTTATTTATTTTGCTGAATTTCTCCTCTTGTTTCTGGAAATAGCTCAGGGAGGCAGTCTTCAGAGAGGCAAGTTACTAGAAGGCTGATGACTTTTATCAGTGTGTGGGTGAGACATGGGTAACACAGTTTTTATTTAAGATGTTTGTTCCTGTTGGCATCTCTTCAGCTTTTACAAACTCAGTTCATCTTTCCTCAGATCACACATCGTTTTACTGTCTTCTGTGTTAACTACTGTACTCTTCAGAGTATCCCTTATCCTGTCTACTATACCATTGTCAGCCAGAAAATTTAGCTTGAAAGAGAGCATTTGGGCAGTCTGTTAATAACATATCTTTAAGTATATGTATGGCACTCCTTGGCAGTGGCAGCTGCAGACAATAAAGAACGTGCTATTACTCTCTTTCAAGCTACTGCAATTGCATGTTCTACCTGTAAAGAATGATAAAAGTCATGTCCTTTTGCAACGGTTATTATGAATAGAAATTTTCCTGTAGATAAAACAAGTATTATTTTCAGGAAAGTAGATCATAGTATCACAGTATATTGCTGAATTAGCAGAGAAATTGTTACAATGTTTGATTATTTATTAGCTGTTTTCTGCTGGTAAGTTTGCCTAGAAATACAAAATTCGTGCAGCATTGGTGTGTCTTCTGAAGTATTTACTGAAAGGTAGATTCAATCTCATGTTACGTTTAAGGTGAGTTCTCTTCCTGACTGCCTGGTGGAAGAAGGGACAGGCAACTTGGGGAGAGTACAAGGAAGTTGCCAGCATACACAAAGAAAGTCAGGAAGGTTAAAGTCCAGCATGAGCTCAACCTGGCCACTATGGTTAAAGATGACAAAAAATGTTTTTACAAATATATTAATGATAAGAGGAGGGCCAAGGAGAATCTCCATTCTTTACTGGACTTGGGGGAACATGAGGATAAGGAAAAGGCTGAGGTTCTTAATGCCATCCTTATATCTGTCTTTAATAATCAGACCAGTTATCCTTGGGGTAGTCAGCTTCCCAGACTGGAAATCTGGGATGGGGAGCAGAAGAAACTCCCCACAGCTCAGGTGGAAATAGTTAGAGATCTGCTGCTCCACCTGGACTGTCACAAGTCCATGGAGCCAGATGGGATCCACCCGAGGCTGCTGAGGGAGTTGGCGAATGTGATTGCTGGGCCACTTTCCATCATCTATCACTGGTCATGGTCATCTGGAGAGGTCCCGAATGACTGGAGATGTGCTAATGTGATGCCCATCTATGAGAAGGGTTGTAAGGAGGTCCCAGGGAACTACAGACCTGTCAGCTTCACCTCGGTGCCAGCAAAGGTGATGGAACAGGGCATCTTGAATGCAATCATGCAGTGTATACAGGACAGCCAGGGGATCATGCCCAGTCAGCATGGGTTCATGAAAGCCAAGTCCTGCCTGACCAACCTCATCTCCTTCTATAACCAGGTGACCTGCCTGGTGGATGAGGGAAAGGCCACTGATGTAGTCTACCTAGACTTCAGCAAGGCCTTTCTCATGGTCTCCCACAGTATTCTGCTGGAGAAGCTGGCAGCCCATGGCTTGGACAGAGACACTCTTCACTGGGCTAAAAATTGGCTGGAGGGCTGGGCCCAGAGGGTGGTGGTGAATGGGGTGGAATCCAGCTGGTGACCGGTCACCAGTGGCGTTCCCCAGAGGTCAGTGTTGGGGCCCATCCTCTTTAAAATCTGTATTGATAACTTGGATGAGGGAATTGAGTGCTCCCTCAGTAAGTTTGTAGATGACACCAAGCTGGGGGGGGAAGTGTTGATCTGCTGGAGGGTAGGAAGGCTCTGCAAAGGGACCTGGACAGGTTGGGTTGATCACCCAATTGACCCAATGGGATGAGGTTCAACATAGCCAAGCGCTGGGTCCCACGCTTTGGCCACAACAGTGTGTGCAGTTTAGGGAAAGGTTGGATCTGGTGTTTAGAGATACGGTTTAGTGGGTGATACTGGTGGTTCGAGCAGACGATCTTGGAGGTTATTTCCAACCTTAATGATTCTGTGATTCTAAGGTAAGTATCATGCAAGGATGTTGAATTCCTTAATGAGGTTATGGCATAATGAATTTAAAATGAACAAGGAAGGACTGGATCAGTATATGGAACAGAGAGATGCTGAAAATTACCAGATGGACAAACCACAACAAGGTCAGGAAATTGCCTGAGCTGTTAATGGCTGGAAAACGTGTGGTGGATGGAAGAATGTAGATGTTTACTCTGTTCTTTGTTTGCTACACGACTCTGAAGACTAGTTTTGGAAACTGGATATAGAAGTAGGTGTCCTTTGATCTGAATCATTCTGACCATTTTATGTTCATGCATCTCTTCCTCTATTTTAATTTGAACTAAAAGAAGAAGAGACATCATCCTGATGTCTGTACCAAGTAATTCCCGTAAGCCCTACTAATGCCTGAGTCGGCTGTGTATTCACACTATCTGTTACACATTTTGGACTTGACATATATAATCTGGTCCATCTGCATATCAGCTATATGCTCAGAACATTTTACATGCTGTTTTTTCTGTGCAAGTAAGCTGGTGCATCCTGAATGCATTAGATGTGCTGCAGAAATTACTGAGGCGTAAGCCTGTATTCCTCTTAGAAGTTTACATGGTAGAAGTTCATGAGTCTGAAGAAGTTGTCGTCTGTGTTTAACTTGAGACTGTAGTGTGATACTGTAGGCCCATAGGAAATGTATATGTTTGGGTGATGATTTGTAGTGAAACCATAAGGGAAAGCCAGTAGGCTATGAATATTCTGAGTATTACTGTATGTTGCATAATAAATGCTACCTGGTAAACGTAACTTTCTGACATGTTACAGAAAGAGTCCCAAAATACACATACACATTTAATTAAAACAGCTTTTTTCTTTTCCAGGAAAATTTTGAAGATGCCTTTGAAAACATCCCTGTGTAAGTAATATTTTTAATAAAAACAAATATTTTAAAAGCTACTTATACAGCAATAAAGTACTATACGCATATCTTCTCAGGGCAGTGTAGCTTTTTTATGCACTGACTGTATTCATGTTTTCAGAGTCCCAAGAGTTGGGAAAAGTGAGTGTAATTAGGTTGGTGGGTGTGATAAAGTACTTGTCAACAAATGTGAAAGTTGTAAAGAAAAAAAAAAAGTAACTTGGTTGCATACTGATAGCTATAGGCAAATATTTGTATAGTGAAAAATCATAACCTAGTATTAGTGGAAAAACTTCAGATGATAGGACCATCAAAACAAGACTTTTGAATGCAGATTGCTACACAAATTGCTGCACAGGTATTTTTTTCCTGATGAAGTTAGGTATAGTCACTTCTCGAGCATTAGATTTAATGCTGAAGCATTTGTATAATACCTAGAGTAGTAAGGTATGCCCTCTATATGAAAAATGTAATGTAACTTCCTGTAGTCAGAAATAAATGAAGAAGAATCTTGTACATTAGTGTCAAGAACTTTTTCATGTTAATGACCACTCTTTCCTTAGGCCCACTAGCAGGTGCTGTATGATTAGGTAACTTCTTTCTTTGGCCCTTGCTTCCCCTGGGTGAGGGGAGAAAGTGACTCTAATATTTACTTTAGGGATATTTATCCAACACTCACTCAATTCCGTGAGAAGGTTATTTCATTGTTTTTGTTGATGTTAGACATGGGCATGGATATTTATTATGCAAAAGTATGCAAAACTCTGGTAATTTTCTGTGTGTATGTCTTCAGTGCTCATAGCTGCCATATAGAGAGACTTGTTACAGCTATAGAAGTTAGGCTGATAATAGTTTCTTCTTGCTAGTATTACTTCTGCCTGTATTAAACCATTATGTAAAAGAATAAATGTCCTCTTGTAGGGTGGTAGAGAGAATATTAGTAGGACAGAAGCAGTCTGTAGCAGAAGCAGTCTTCTACTGGCCAAAAATACTATCCCTGTGCTGTTACATTGTTGATTGATTCTGGTGGATGTGTATTCTAAAACAGTTTTTGCATTTGTTCAGATTTCACAGCCTTTAGTTCACTGTGTTTCAGTAGCATAGGACCACCTGCAGTTCTTGTGGGGTACCATTAGAGAGATCATAAAATGAGACTTATTATCTATCTTAAATGGGTTATTAGGAAAGGAAAAGAGCTGGCAAGTCTGTGTTGTATTAAAACAGCTTCTATTTTTCAACCCTAGGAGAAGTCACAATGTGACTAACTGCATTCACCGAGCTCTTATTCGTTTTTCTAAAAGAAAATGTCATTATAATGAATCTGATTATTCCAGTATTGTTTTTGCAGAAAATGAATTTATCTTCACATCTCAAGAACTGTTTCAATTTAGGGAATAGCTACATCAAAAAACTTGGGTTATATAGGCTGTGTAAGAGTGGCATTTGAACAGACTCTGAAAGTATCCTGCAGGATTTGAGTTGATTGCATAGGCTGTTAAAATAAGCTGAACTAGATGTAGTAAAACTTCCATAGATGATAAGGGCAGTATATGTTATTATTTGGAAGCCTAGCTCATTGACCTGTTATGAGACGTGCATTTATGTGCTAAATGTTCTTCACGGAATATGTCTTCTATTTCTTTGGTTGGTTGATTAACGTGATGATAAGTCACCAACTTTAAACTTGAAATAATGCAGGGATTAACCTGTCTGACTGATTGGCAGGCTACCCAACCAGTAAAGACCCCACTTTCTGTAGATGTTGAAAAAGGTATCTACTAAAATGCACTATGCTTTAATCTTATGTTGAATGTTTGGACTCATAAATGCCGCTCGGGTGTGTCCCCAGATAGACAACTTTTAAATAATACTGTAAAAGAGGCATGTACTTTCATATTAATTGAATGATTGTAAAGAAGCAATAGGACTCTGAAACCCAACAGGATGTACAGATGAACAAACAAGTATGTGAGTTTCCAGCATCAGATTCTGAATGCCTTTATTTTTTGAGTACATTTTTAGACTGACAGATAGTATAAGTGAAAGTACTAGTAATCTTTGAGAGAAGAAATATTTCTAGTTTTCCATGCTTTTTTCTAAATTCTTTACAATTTTTCCAACTTTACAACTTGTGTTTTAAAGTTGTTATGAAATCCTGTAGGTTTTTTTTTTTCTTTTTCTTTTAATTCTTCCTCTTTGGAAGAAAAATTTGAAGCTCCATTTTAGTAGTTTCGATATGCAGTGTGTGCAATTGGAGTTGTCTGGTGATGGTTAACTGACAGAGGATGTCAAGAATATATGTTTGAACAGCACTGTTCTTCCAAACTGCTAAGACTATTATTTTTTTTCAGTCTGGCTTAGAAATTTTAATTCAGCTGCTGTAATATTAATGGAAAACAGAATTTGATGTGTTTCTGTATCAGAGGACTGTAGAGGCCTGTGATATACGGAAAGGCTTTTGTTACTTTCACACAGTATTACTGACCTTGAATTGCTTTCATCAGATTTTTGCAGGTGGGGAAGTTGTTGTAGGCTTTGGTTAGTGAAAGTGTAAAAGGCCTGTAAAATCTTAACCATAATACGTAGAAGAAGGAAAAGTAAACCGATTAAAGCTTCGCAAGATTTTTGAGAAGTGTTAGCTTTAGTAAGCATTTAGTGAGTCATTAAAATGACTTACAGTGTCAGCTTTTATTTTACACTTAAATGTTCTATTGATTGCTAATGGCCACAGTAAATCTTGAGCATTTCCATTGTTACTTTCTTCTGGATTCTGTGTTCATTGTAGGTGACAGTGCTCATGGCCAATTTCTCTGAACTGAGCCTTATGTCCTTATGTCTTACGAACCTATACCTCTCCCTACCAGATGACTCAAGCTTTCTCTGCACCTACATACCTCTCCTTTCCCCAGCTGCATCTGAATCTTCCTTGCTCCTGGGTGGTGGTTTCATTTTTCAGCAGGCCAACAAAACAGTTAACTATGGTTCTGTAGCTTTTCTGTCAGTAGGTACATATTTCAGGTATTTCTGCACTATCCAGGTGTTGATTTTAATTATCTCTCGGATTTACAGCTTCTTTGTTAAATGCAATTGACTGAAACTGCGAATAGACTAAGATATGGAGAGCATGACCAGACAGTTGGCATAACCATGTACATTTTTTCTGTAGAAAATGAGGCTTGTTGAGAAGACTGCTCAGCTTATGAGATTTAAGCAATAAGAATAGGACAATCTCATTTGAAATAATTGCTGCTCTGACTTGCTTGGTGTTTAGATAATTAGCTGCTTCGCAGTTCTGGGGATTATGTAGAAAATACATACATTCTGTATCCAGGCAGCATTCACTACTTAGAATCCATTCTCAAATTTTTCAAAAGGTACAGCTATTTAAACAATGTGCATAAGAACTACAAAAAGCAAGCCTTCAGACTTTTCCTGAAAGTTTTTAATCTTGTATTCCTCGAAATTTTTTATTGTTTTAGTTTTCAAATAATACTGATAAGTTGCCTAAGGGAAGCTTTTCCCCAATCTGGAGCCATTCTTGTTATTTTTCACCTTATTCGGTCTAGAATTAATGGTATTTCTTTCTGTTACTAATACAGTAATAGAAGTTTGAAAGCATTACTGCATTGAAACAGTGAATGCTTGTTCACTTCATTGTACTGGAGGCTCAACATTTTGGGAAGCTGTATCTAGTTTTTTTGATTTTGCTGTTGATAAAATTCCTTTTGGAATTTTCTAATGTATCTATGTTTCAATCTCTTCTAATCAGATAAGAAAGTTAAATTGTTATATCTCTGTGACAGTATATCTGGCATTTATTTGAGTGGTTTATTGCAGTTTGATTATACTGACTTGAATTCAGCTGAAATTAACCCTTTTATTGGGTAGAATCTTTTTTATATATAAGGGCTTTTTCTGTTTACTTACAAGGAAAGAGCTTATTCAAATTATATCAGATCAACTTATTCTTTTAGAATTCTCTAAATCAACAAGTGGGACCTGTCATCATGATGTTTTGTGTATCAGTAACATAAAATATTTATAAAGGAATAGTACTGTGTATATTGCTCCAGTAAATAACACACAATTTTACTAATTTAACTTCTCTTTAACTGTCTGTTTTCCATATTATTATTATTATTGCTTAACTACAGGTAGGTTGTGTAGGTTAGATGCTAAAAGACCAATGAGTTATCTTAAGAGGTTAAAATCCTTCCCTAAATCTCTAGTGCTGGCTGCTGTAACTGAGGACCAGTCCAGGAGGCAATCAGTCTTTGCTCCAATTGTCTAAATGGATTAGATTATTTATCTAGACTCTTTTGTGATCTTGTGTTAGGTATTGTATGCATACTCAGCAACTCTGACAATTTTTTGAATGATCACAAATTTCATGGTTCTATTAGAAGTGTGGAGGGATCATTAAGTGTAAATATAATTCTTTACTTACTGTCGCTAAAGTCAAAGTACGGCTGTTACAGGCAGTCTGCTATTTTGCTTAAAACAAGCCATAGAATTTCACGTTATTTACTCTGTCAAATCTAGCTATTAAATTTTTGTAAGTACTTTGTCTTGGCCATAATTTTTGATGTAGCATGTTCAACCTTATGAAGAGGATAGCTGGGATCAGTGTGAAACTAAATTTTGCCATTACATGGTACAGTTAATTCTACATTACTTCTGCACTGGTATCCCCTGTGGTAAAATAACTCAATAGCTTGAAATAAATCTCTGTTTTTAAAGTTCAAGCCTTTGGCAATAATTAAGTTTTCTGGTGCTAAGCTGCTGCTTACCAAATGTATCAGCATGTTTTCACCTGAGTGTTGGCTTACTTTAAGTGTTGTACAAGTCTGTTTCATAAGGTAACTTAGATTCTTGTTGGGTAATAGAATTATAAGCTCAAAAAGATGTATAGATAGAAAAGATTGGTTTTATCCTTTAATTCTTCCTAAAATGTTTTGTTAGCATCTGAATTTTATTATGTAAAAACTCAAATACAGTTCTAACCTTAGCGACCAAGGTAATTACCAAATTCTGCAATTTGTTCCTTATGTATTTCTGCTACATTAATTTTCCCCTGAATTATTCAGAAATTCTTTCTATTGAATATGGAGACCTATGTTTTCTGTTGTCAGAGTATTATTTTGGAAGTTATTTTGTCTTTGTTTTTACAAGATGACTAAAAAGTAAGGTATGTGCTCTTTCTAGTTTTTAACCATAGTATGCTTAATCTTGTATTAACCTTGTCATTGCTGTTTGTTTTTTTTTTTTAACGTCTTCTCTGAAGCTTTAAACTTGCTAAGAACTTAAATGCTCTTTCAATTATATTTTAATTTTCTCCTGTTTTATTTTACTAATTATTCCTTAAAATTTCATTAGTATGTGACAGGAATGGGTTACCATCAGATTATCATAATTTCCTGTAGTCTAGTTGGTGTGCAGTCTTTTTCTTTGAAAACACCATCTTGCCTTTACATGAAGTAGTGGTGTCATTGCCGTTCCTGGGAGTATTCAAGGAAGGTTGGACAAGGTTTAGTGGGTGACATTGGTAGTAGGGTGATGGTTGGACCAGATGATCTTGAACGTCTTTTCCAACCTTAATGATTCCTTTAATAACATTCACAGTGGTTATACTATGGTAACTGGCTGGGTATGTTTTATAGAGGATTACTGGTAGTTGTCTTTGGGAAGAAATGCAGTTGTCTGCCTGGCTGATCAAAACAGTTCATACAGGGGCCACCTTCGTGTTGCTCTATTTGTACAGAAAATTTTGACGCCCGACCTCCAGTTCTGGCGTTGGTGGGAGATCTGGAAAGATAGTGAAATCTCCTGTGAATACAGTTCAAAAATGAAATAGGGGAAAGATCTAAGCCACAATTCCAAAGAGAAGCAGACAAATGAGTTTTGATGAATAATGGAATTCATAGGATTTTCTATATTTTTTTTGCAGCAGAAATGCTGATATTTTGCTGCTATATTATCATTCCTCTTCTGCATTTCCTTTTCCTACCCAAAGCTGGATTTTGTTAATCCTTGATCCTACCAAAGCAGCTCTGTGTGGAATTACTGGGGTGATAGATTAAGGGCCAGAAGTGTTTAAGGAAGTTAGAGCAGGTTATCCTTGTAATCTCAGAAGTGTAGTTAAGATTTCGGTTATACCTGCACATGTGTGTGTTTTGTCAGTTAAGGAAACTGAACAGCTGAGGAAGTGACCCTAAATTCAAATCTGAGTTCTGGGAGCCAAAAGCTTGTAAGAACAATCTTGATCTCCATATGCTTGAATTCATATTCACACATTGTCTCAAGATGGTGAGAAACAGCGATGACAACTTGTGATCAAAGTTGTATTTTCTTGTGCTTGGTCCTCAAGGCAGGGAAAAAAGTGGTCCTGTAAAGGTGATTTTTGTATCCAGTAAATAAGATTTTCATAGCTATGCACATATGACACACTAACTACTTTCTGTTGTCAGTATCAAGATTTGGAAGAGCAGTAGTCAAGAAAGCAGCCTAATCTGACCCCTAATCTCTAACCCCAACAGTTCTGTAAATTTGAGGGGTTTTGAGTGGGCAATGGTTATATTATTGTTAAAGCTTCTGTATTTATTGCAACTAAACCTTTTGCCTCTACCATAAGACTTGTTTGTTGTATTTTAGTAGATGCTTTCAGGATACATTTTACAATTTTTTGTTGTGGTGTCTTCTGGTGACTTTGAAACGTGCAATTCCATGTGTCCATAGCTGCTTAAAACGCATGTGTGGGGGAAACCAGTGACAGACAGGCAGACAAACAAAAAAATCCCTCAAACCGAACTCTACAGTCTGAATTGTCCTGGCTTGAAGGGGAACCGTGATGCTGGAGCACACTGGGACATTCTGCACAGAACTTCCCAAGGCTCTGCATCTCTCCCGTGCCATTCTTCCTTGCAAGCCTTCACTGAAAGGTTCCCGTGCAGGATAGAACAGCCTATTTTACATGACCCAGTGCTGGCCAAGTGAAGCTTGTCTTCATTGAGGCTAAATGTTTGGGTAGCTGCTTGTGGTTAGCTCTTCCATGAAAGACAAATTAACACCATAGTAGTAAACACAGATACTATGTTTATGTCAGGGGTTCCTGGTGTCTTCAGGATAATAATAGACTTCTGGAGCCTATTGTGTTAGTTTTGATGTTAGAATGTGTGATCTGCTGATCACATCCATATGTTATCTCTTTAAATTGCTTTTGGGAAATTAGCGTTTATCTTATCCTGTGCTTTAATGAAGAATGCTGTGATAATTTGCAGTCATCCAGTTCAAGAGTTTTCTTCTTTGAATATTTCAGGGACTTTGAAAGGGATGTAGATTGTTACCACAGACAGTTCTGTGGTAAAGGATTTATACTGAAATGTTTCTTATGTTTATTTTTTTATATTTTGCTGGAATGAGGAATGTGAATATTCTTTCCTCATTTTTTTACAGTTAGGTGATCAATCTGTGATCTCAGAGTACTTAGTTGTGTTCACAAACTGGTGTCACAATTTTTGAATCATGAGTACTTTGAATAAGGAAATGAAAAAATGAGCTCTGACTCGTAAACAGATGAAAAAATAAAAACTTGTAGGTTATAACTTCTTCAAATATTGAGAAGGATGATCCTTCTTAGGAAATGGGAACTGAAAACCAGTTCTGCCACATGCTTTATTTTAAACTATTAAAAACTGCTCTCTGATCTTTAATACTGTCTCTCTTCTTTTGACAGATAATTGAAAACTGTCTTGGAAAATTTTGGGAAACAGTTGTGAAGGTGGCTTGTGTGAGCAGCTCGTGTGTGTCTGTGCTTTTTTTGTTAGGTAATCTCAGGAAAACATTTTTTTTTGACATCTGCAGGTGGAAGGCTCATTTTTATCAGTTAAAGGAAGTTGCTGCATTTTTGTGGAAATTGGCTCCTGTCTCTCTCAGCTTTTACAGGGAGGTGTTTTCTGAGGTCTCAAACATGGCCTAAATTTAAGACAGGACATGGTTTGTGTTTTGTGTGAACTGGGTAGGTTTTTATGCGGCTACTCAACGTTGATTCAAGACTGTCTTGTCTCTAGCGTGCAGTCAAGGTGAGAGAATTCCTGTCATGTCCTCTCTCCCTGCCTCAAATAATGGTAATGGAATTACTGACAGTACACATAAATGCTATTTCCAAGTTGTGTGGTGGAGAGCTCAGAGATCCTTGGTCTTTAATGCTATCAGGAACAACTTCAGGGAGAAACATCCTGGTTTCAAGGTTGCTGTTGTCAGTAAGTTGTATTAGTCAAGGCAGCTGTCAGTTTCATCTCTGCCTTGCAAACCCTGGAGTAGCACATGTATGTACAAGTGGTTGTGTCTGTTTTGGTGCAGCCCAATGAACAGTTTGACATCTTTAGGATACTGTTGTTATGCAGGGAAGCAGTATTTGAACTCTATAAATGGTTTCAATCTTATACTTCAAACTTTTGGAAATTTGACTTATTTTAAGAAATGGGGTTTACATGGAAGTTTTAGGTGTGAAAGTGCTTAATCAGCCACAGCATGTAAGATTACTCCAGTTTAATTTGTGTTTACTTCAGAAACGAAACACCACATTCCCTCTGCTGTTGCTTTGTGTGGCTAGGGAGAACAGAGGACTGTTGTTGCATCGTGTCATTCAGATTTGTAGAACAGAAGAGATGTGAAACTGGGCTGGCAACAGAGTTGTATTTGGTTGGAGAACCTGACCTGCTAAGTGAAACAGTTCAATTAGCACACGGTTACGCTGTGGGTTAGTTAGGCAGGCAATGGCATGTTGCGACCGTCTGGGTGTTTTAGGGTAGCTTGATGGTGAGCTTGTGGAATTGCTCATAACTGTGGTGGGATCAGGTGATCAGAAGAAATTACAAACTAGCCATTGCTGGCTTGGAAGTTAATGTCAGGGTGGTATGTATTAAAACAATTTCTATTTTTTTCACCGTGGATGCTTGTCATGAGTGGCTTCATTCACTACCTATGCTTCACTGAGCCAAAACTCCTGTTTTTTCTTTTTTCTTCTGGTTGAGAAAGCCCTATTACTTACACATATTACTAAAGTCCTTTGTGTTGTCTGATGTTTCTTCCTGTTCACAGTCCTTGGTTGCCTCCAGTGGTTTAGGAAATACTGTGCACCTCTATGTCTGTGATGCATATATATATTTGTGTGCCAATATTTGTGTGATGCAAAATGCATTACTTTTTGTATTTTGAAAAGTAAATTGTTTAAGTAGATAGCCTTGAAGTATGACTTAATTAACACCCATCTGAAATGGTAAACTTTAGTGAATGCAAACCTATGGTTTCCTGCACTGTTTTACAGGCTTTTCCTGATGATTTTTTTTTGTGATTTAAGCTCAATTTGTGATTGTAGACATAATTATGAACACATACCCTTAGCCTAGGTGTTCTAGCATTAAAGAACAATTTTATAAGGTAACAACAGAGGACATAGTTTAATTTGCTGCTGCTTAGCTCTCATGTGCTGAGCTTTCCCTTTCTCTCTTATCTGGAGAGATTAGACCAAGGGGATGAAACTATTCCTGTTGCAGCCGTTTTGCTTCTGACTCTTACTTTCTCCCATTGGTACTAATGTTCATGAATATAACCAATTCATGTTAACTGCCTCTCTGTGCTATTTTATTTTGCTCACAAGATTTTAAGTAAAAAAACAAACAAACAAACAAACAAAAAAACCACACTTGAATTTACAGGGAGAAAGTGCCAAAGGGTTAATAAAAACCATGCTCATTTGCTTGAGGACTACATAAATATGAAAATCAAACACGAGACAGTTACTTTTCTTCAGTGCTGTTTGCTATCAATTCCTATGTGTTTGTTCTATTTTTGCTGTGGTTGCATTAGTATACTTGTCTGTTTCTGTCTGACTTAAAAGAAAAGATGGTATAATTATTCAGGGAATGCTGTGGCAACTCCCTTTTTGTCTTTAAATATAAATCACTTTGCGTTCCTCCTGTCTCCATTTTCTCCTTGCAGTTAGGAGTGATGGATTAGAATTAGGCTGCAGCACAGATTGGGAAAATCTCCCAGCATCCTCTTCCTGCAGAGGCATCAGCTTCCAGCGTTGACTGTAGCTGCTGCCACTCTGACATTTCTTTTAAATTCAGCAATGGAGAGTGCCTGCGATGCCGGCTGCTGGCTTGTGAACTTTTATTCTCTTATTCTTTTTGCTTGATAACTCATTAATGAAACCTCATGGATGCTGAAGAGTGAAATAGTCTGTTTTCTCTGTATGCTTTTCTCCTGTCTTTTTGTTGTGCGGTGGAAAAAGAAGAGTGAAAGAAGAAGCAATTATTTTTGTATAAGGAATATATTTACTTACCTGAAGTTAACCAAATTAACCCTGTGAGTACATTATCTCTGCCTATTAGTCCCTGAAACTGTGATTGTGTTAGACAGATTTATGGAGTTTTATCTGTGAAAATGTACTTTAGCAGGTATGCTGAACATTTAATAAAAAACATTTTGTAGTTCAGATGAAGTTCTCTGGAGAGGAGGGAAAAAATTGTATTTGGAACGGATTTAAGAACTAATTGTTTCTCCTCTGCACTTTGCTGTGGTGAACAATGCTTCTAGCAAGCAGCAGCATCTATGCTGATGTCAGTGCTTAATCAGCTAGGATGCTGTAGGTTGTAGAACACCGCAAGGTATGTGTTTTGGATGCTGTTTTTTAATATGTGGTAATTTAAGAATAGTATCTGACTTGTAATCATTTCCTGCATTTATAATACACCTACCAAGAGAAGAAGATATACTCTAATTAACCATTTGAGGTTATATGATTTTTTGACTTTAATGTAATGCATCTCTGTGCTTTTAAAGTACAAAATGCTAAGTATAATGCAGTGTGTTTTGAGAGATTTTTAGCAATTTAAGGTCTCCAAATTCAGCTATAAGTTCACTGTGTGATAAATTCCAATAAATTATTGTGAAGTTAGGTAGAACACTCTTATTGGTAGAACTACTCTGTCCTAATTTTCTGTTTTGGATCAGAGCCAATATTTGTGTGACGCAGTGCAAGTCCCATAAACATCTGGCCTGATCTGGTGTCCTACTTGCTGAATGATTTATTTCTTGTCCTTTCCATAGCAAGATAAGTGGAATTTTTATTCATTTTGTGTAAAACTGCCAGTAAGCTGTGGTTATTACTTATATATGCTAGCTCAGTTCAGGAGGATCTCTTTCAACGTAATTCCTTGTCAGTGTGTCCTATGCCCTACACCTTATGAGAAACGTTAAACAATCAGAAATTTGGAATACAAACAAAAAATAATTTTATTTCTATATACATGTTGTATGTTAAGTTTCGACTGTATTGTTCTCTAGCACATTCAGATGCTCATTTTTATAATCAGCATAGCCTATATTGACCTCAGATGGAGTAATTCATAAAAGCTGTTAGTCTGATATGGGGTTTTCGAACATAGGAAATTCTCAGTTTACCTGCAAAGATTGCATATTAAAATATACATCTGAAAATACTGTGGAATCACTGAATTCTTTTAATAAATCTGATAACAATTAACATTTAATAGTGGTATATATTTCCCATAGTGTCCAACAGAACAGCGTAAAGCAAATTTTTTTAAACTGCAGACCATCATGGTGCCTTTTTTTTTTTTCTTTCCCCTTAGTCAAACTGTGGTCACTTTTAAATACCTATGATCTAACTGTTTTACTCATGGCGTTTAGGATTACATGTTTTTCAAGGTTGTGTCAAAGTCATGCTATAGGGGCTTGATTTGCTTGACTAGGATTATTTCACAGTCATTCTCTTGATAAATTGTATGTGCATATTCAGATAGGTAGAAGCTCAGGTAGTTGCGGTGTGCCTTGTTCTCACAATATGGCTGATGCAAATTTTCCGTAGTGAATCTTGCGTACTGTGCATGTGCAGTACCATTTGCAGTTGAACTTGAACAAGTAAAGAACTTGAAGTAAGATAAAGCTGCTGATGTTCATTTTCTTTTTAAATTGTAAAAACACCTGAAAATAATTTGATTATTGGGATACCAAATTTGATTAATGATGAATCTAAATACGACCTTCTAATTTTCTTAAAAAAAAAAAAAAGTGACTACAACAGTAGCCTTTTTTTTTTTTTTTTCAGAAGGGTGGACTGGTGGCATTGGCAGTGAGTGGTGGATGCTGATCAGCCAATAAGATGAGTTTAGTGTTGGCCCTTTTATTTTCTATACTATTTGAGACTTAGGGGGATGAAGAATTTTACCTGTTTTCTTTGTGCTGACCCAGTTTTGTTGCATCTGTAGAGCATACGTGAGGACAGAGCAATTGGTATTTTTTGTGCTGTACAGATGCAGTATCAGTCTAGATATTTATTATTAATGCAGTGTTTCTGATATGAAACACCATCAGATAACCTTTTATCTGCCTCCCCCACCCCTTCAAGTTGTGGAGGTAAAATAGAGCAAATATTTGCATGCAAAATCTTTTTGACAGCTTTATTGCGCTCCGTTACCAGGTTCTCATGAAGCAGTGCTGTACACAGAATTTCTAGGTTGGAGGAGACCTCAAGATCATCGAGTCCACTGTAGGCACTGAGTTGTTTTTTTTTTAACTACAACAAACACAGTTCTAGTCATATCCCAAAATATTTGCATTGTTTCAATGCGAATAGTAAACATCACACCTACACATCGCATGTTTTCCATATTTTTGCTGTAAGAAAATGACAATTCCTTAATTGTTTTCAGTGAATGCCCAAACCTGGCTGCCAGATGGCCTCATGCTCATTGTCCTTCTCCCTGCCTCTCTTCAAAGAGCTGCAAAATTTTTTTGATTGAATACTAATTTTAATCTATTATTCATCTATTACTATTGAGAAGGTTAAATAGCAGCATGGTACCTGAGATTCTGGGGGGGGTGGAGGTGGGGATCACTGAAGACATGATGTACATATAAAGCAGGGGACAATTCTGAAGTATTAGATCTTCAAGGTAGCATTAATATCCTGTTGAAAATTTTAGTAGAGTTGCTTACGATTTTCAGAGAAGAAAAGGGAAAAAAGCCTCCTAGTTTAGTAAACCTGTAGTCCTCAGTTAAACAACTGTTGTTTCTTTTGGAAAAGTCACAAGAGCAGCACCTGCTTTTTCAAATCTGACAAGTAAGACTCAGCTGAAGAATGTAAAGCAAAGGCACATTAATGGTCTTCTGAAAGGTGGTGGTCTGACACCTAAAATGTGATGTCAGATGAGAATTATGAGAAGGAATTTTTATTTGACATTTTTTGTTTTATTTGAATGTTTGAACACACTTGATTCGTAAGACAATATTAAAAATATTTCTACCGATGTGAACAGTAGTAATTCCTAAAATAAAGCAGTGTTCTCCTGTAGCATGTATCTAATTTTAGCTTTCCAGAACTCTGTAGAACTTCCTCTTTTAAGAACTTCCTCTTTTAAAAAGGAATAGAGGGTGAACACCCTCTTAAAATGCTGTCACTTCACCCTAACTTTTGGTCTTCTCTGGCTTCCGTCTATCTCATTGTTTGATCATATGTATCTGATAAGTTGTGAAGTTTAATGAAAACTATTTTTTTTTTTACATAGCTCTCATTTGTACGAATTCTCCAGTGTCTAAATAAAGCAATTTAGTGAAACTGCAGCTTTGCTTGCAAGAATACTCTTCTGGATCCCTTTTCTCTCCCTAAGTCCCGTTTTCACAAAAAGTTGAACTCTACTGAACTTTTTTTGAAACTGATGAGTTTTAAATGCTTCAGGAGAGGTATGTTTGAGAGAAGTCATTTGAACTCATTTGTTTCCTAGTCCCTTCACCAGCTTTGCTACTCTTCTCTGAATGTGTTCCAGCAACTCTGCCCCCTTCTTGTAGTGAGGGTCTCAAAACTGAGACCAGTATTTGAGGTCTGGACTTACCAATGCCAAGGAGACAGTCACTTTCCTTGTCATGCTAGCCCCACTGTCTCTGATGCTCTCATTTCTGCCGGTTGTTGACCAACACCCCCAGGTCCTTTGCTGCCAGGCAAAATTTCTCCTAACCAATGATCTAAATCTCCCTTCCTTTAGTTAAAAAACATTCCCCCTTTGTCCTGTTGTTAACTGATTGAGGAAGAGTCGCTCTCCATCTTTTTTTTTTTTTTTTTTTTTTTTTTTGTTTAAGTCCCCTTTAAGTACTGGAAGGTTGCAATGGGGTCCCTCTGAAACCTTCTGTTCTGTAGACTGAACATCCACATCCTTCTTGTGCTGGGGACCCCAGACCTGGACACAGCACTACATGAGGGGCCTCACAAGGGCAGAGCAGAGGGGGACAATCACCTCCCTCCCCTACTGACCATTCCTCTGCTGATTCAGCCCAGGACACAGTTGACCTTCTGGGCTGCAAGCACGCACTGCTGGCTCATGTTGAGCCTTTCATCCACCAGAATCCCCCAGGCCCCTCTCAGTGAGCTCTTCTCCCAGTCTGTGCTCATGTCTGGGATTGCCCCAACCCAGGTGCAGCACCTTGCATTTGGACTTGTTGAACCTCATGTGGTTCACATGGGCCCACTTCTCTGGCCTGTCCAGGTGCTGGCATCTCTTCTTTCTGTTGTACAACTGCACCACTCAGCTTGGTGTCATCTGTAAATTTGCTGAGTGTGCACTCGATTCCACTGTCTGTCACTGATGAAGATACTAAACAGTACTGGTCTCAGGACAGACCCCTGAGGTACGTTACTGTCCTCCACTTATACACATAGAGCCACTCTCTGGGTGCAATCATCCAGCCATTTCTTTATCCACTGAATGGTACGCTCTTCAAATCCACATCTCTTCAATGCGGAGACCAGGATGTCACATGGGACTGTGTCAAACACCTTACAGAAGTCCAAGTAGATGACATTGGTTGGTCTTCCCTTGTCAACTGATGCAGCCACTCCATCATAGAGGGCCACCAGATTGGTCAAGTGCAATTTGCCCTTGGTGAAGCCATCTTTGGCTGTCTTGGATCACCTCTTTGTCTTGCATGTGCCTTGACATTGCTTCCAGGAGGATCTGTTCCTTGATCTTGCCAGACACAGAGCTGAGGGTCACCGATCTGTAGTTCCCCAGGTCCTCCTTTCTACTTTTCAAAAATGGGAGTGATGTTTCCCTTTTTTCAGTCACCAGGGACTTCCTCTGACTGCCAGGCCTTTTCAAGTATGATGAAAAGAGGTGACTACATCAGCCAGTTCCCTGAGGATCCTGGGGTGCATGTCATCAGGCCCCATAGACTTGTACCTGTTCAATTTCATCAGGTGGTCTCAAACCTGCTCTTCTCTTACAGTGGGTGGGACTTTGCTCCCCCAGTCTCCATCTATGGGTTCAGGGAAACAAAAGACTTGGGAAGTCTGACTGGCAGTGAAGACTGAGGTGAAGAAGCTGTTGAGTACCTCAGCCTTCTCCATGTCCGTCGTTACCAGTTCATCCTTCTCATCCATCAGAGGGGCTACGCTTTCCTTGGACTTTCTTTTCTGAGTAACTTATCTGTATAATCCCTTCCTGTTCTTTGCATCCCTTGCCAAGTTCAATTCCATCCGTGCCTTGGCTTTCCTGATCCCATCTCTGCAAATCTGGACTGCATCCCTGTACTCTTCCCAGGCCACATGTCCCTGCTTCTGGTGCCTGCAAATTTCCTTCTTGTGCCTCAGTTTGACCAGCAGGTCCTTCCTCAGCTATCCTGGTTGTCTGCCCTCCCTGCCCACTTTTTTACGCAAGGGGATGGAGAGTTCTTGTGCTCTAAGGAAAGCATCTTTAAAGAGCTGCCAGCTCTTCTTGGCTCCGTTGTCTCTAAGGACAGTGTTCCGGGGATCTCATCCACTAGGTCTTTGAATAGCCTGAAGTTTGCTCTTCAGAAGTTCAGGGTTCTAACTTTGCTCGTTGCCAGGCTCATACTCCTTGAGATCACAAACTCAATCAGGGCATGGTTACTGCAGCCCAGACTGCCTCCAGCCTTCACCTCTTTAATGAGCTCTTCTGTGTTGTTGAGCACCAGGACCAGTAATGTTTCTTCTCTTGTTGGTTTGTCTAATACCTGGACTTGGAAGTTATCCTCAAAGTACTCTAGGAATCTCCTAGATTGCTTACAGCAGGCTGTTCAGTATTCCCAACAGACATCTGGGGTTAGTGTGTTTGTCCTGTGTGCATTGTGTGGTCTTTTTTTTTTTTTATTTGTGTTTGTTTCAGAAAACCATGCGTTGTAGAATAGATCACAGTATAGTAAGCGTTCAGAGTAATTCGTCTGTTCGTTGGCTAAAACAGCACTGGGTAGTTTTGCTGCCAGTGGGGTTTCCTTAAATGAATGTTTAGCATACAGACTACAAGCATGCGTTGGTGAAGTTCTGAAACAGCGAATACACTACGCCTTCAAAGAAATTACTTTATCAAGTCTGTCTTGCATCAGAATGAAATGTTTGTGAATGTTTCCCATAAGCTGATAACATTTCCATTGAATATATAAACTGCAGACATTTTATGTATGCAAAATTCATGCTTCTCATAAAAAGGATGTGTGCAGAATGAATGTAGCATTTGCTGTGGAGATAAACTCAATAGTGGATTTATTTTATGGGCTAGAAAAGAAGTTTGTATCCTTGCTATACTGGTCAGATAGTTGCAGTTTGCAGAATTTTTATATTAGTAGTGATAATAGCCTAGGATAGGAAGTGACTTATGTTAATTGGAACTCATTTCAAGTATCACACTTTTTCTGGTGTGTGATTGTAAGTGGTGTGCTGTTTGGATTTTAGAGGAAATCTTAAAACAGTTTCAATAAGCTTTTTGTTTACTGTAAAAAGAACTGTTCTTCATATGGTCTTACATCCTTCCTTGCTGATTTTTTAAAATAACACATTGGGTTAAGAGTCCTTCTTGTTTGTGAATTGGAAGTGATTGACAACTTAATAATGTTCAGATCTCTTACAATGTAAATGATTTAAGCTACTTCCATTTGTTAGCTGTGAGAAACATTTAAATGTGAGAAAGCTTACACAATTTGATTCTACGTTTGTGCATTGTTCTCCAAATGTGAATAACGCCTAGCATATGTAGAAAGAGAAAATTCAGCTGTATGGAGGTTTGCCTGATAAACCTTGCTTTTTCACATGCCGAAAGAGGTTTACCAACACTAGCAAAGTTTGTGGTGGTGAAGGGTGTGTGTGGTTACTTATAGAGGAATAAGTAGTTCTCAGTGAGGGGGTTGCATGCTCTTAATATGCTCAAGCGCGATGCACAAAAGATTCTTTGAAGTACAGGTTTGTTGTTGTTGTTGATGTTTTTTTTTTTTTTTTTAAAGGATCCCACACTTAGGAGTGTTTAGGAGTACTCTCTTGGAATAAGAAAAAAAATTGAACATAACTAGAAAGCTTTGCTTTTGCTTTCATTACAAGAAAGTTAGTCTTTGCTTTTATGAACATTTTCTAATGTTCACAGTATGTGAATCTCAACTGTACTTACCAAGGAGACTTCAAACCTTCAACTACACTTAACAGAACAATCTGTGACATAAAACATACACCTAACACAATGTCTTTTTTAAAGAAGACAAGGTAAATGCCCAAACTCTTCTGTAGGCAGTGAGATAATTTTATGATAGCCTTCATTTGAGAGATTTGTAAGTGTCAGTAAATAACATTGCGTATTAGGAAATCACCCAAACTAGATTTTGGTACACCAAACTAGAAGAGCAGAGTATTACTATTGGCTCATATATAAGTGATGAATGAGAGGGATAAGGTGAAACAGGTTTTTCTTCTCAGTCGCTCTCTTAATAGTGAGGTCAACTGTGTTTTCCAAATGTGAAGGAAAATAACTCGAGAAAGACCTTCAGATCACAAAGCCAATAACTGAGGTATTGGAATGCTTCTTCAGATATAATAGACACATACACATAGAATACACACAGAGTTGAAGGGGTTGGAAGAGACCTCAAAAGATCATCGGCTCCAACTCCCCTGTCAAAGCAGGTTCCTTAGAGCAGGTTCCTTAGAGCAGGCTGCCCAGATAGGCATCCAGATGGGCCTTGAATATCTCCAGGGAAGGAGACTCCACAACTTCCCTGGGCAGCCTGTTCCAGTGCTCCGTCACCCTCACCGTGAAGAAGTTCTTTCGCATGTCAGTGCGGAACTTCCTGTGCTCCATCTCGTGGCCATTACTCCTTGTCCTGTCCCCGCAAACCACTGAAAAGGGGTTGGCCAAATCCCTCTGTCCCCCACCCCTCAGATATTTATATACACTGAGGAGATCCCCTCTCAGTCTTCTCTTCTCCAGGCTGAACAGACCCAGGTCTCTCAGCCTGTCCTCATAGGGAAGATGCTCCAGGCCCTGTATCATCTTTGTGGCCCTCCGCTGGACTCTTTCCAGGTGATTCCTGTCTTTCTTTTACCGGGGAGCCCAGAACTGGACACAGTACTCCAGGTGAGGCCTGACTAGGGCAGAGTAGAGGGGCAGGATCACCTCCCTTGACCTGCTGGCCAAACTCCTTTTAATGCATGCCAGGATCCCATTGGTCCTCTTGGCCACCAGGGCACAGTGCTGGCTCATGGTCAACCTGTTGTCCACCAGGACCCCCAGGTCCTTCTCCTCAGAACTCCTCTCCAGCAGGTCGTCCCCCAGCCTGTACTGATATAGATGTGGTTGTTCCTTCCCAGGTGCAGGACTCTACACTTGCTCTTACTAAACCTCATCTGATTTCTTATCGCCCATCTCTCCAGCCGGTCCAGGTCTCGCTGAATGGCAGCACAGCCTTCTAGCGTGTCAGCCACTCCTCCCAGCTTTGTGTCATCGGTGTACTTGCTGAGGGCACACACTATTCCCTCATCAAGGTTGTCAATGAAGATGTTGAACAAGACCGGACCCAGCACTGACCCCTGGGGAACACTGCTAGTCACAGGTCTCCAGCCGGACTCTGCACTGCTGATCACCACCCTCTGGTGGTGATCCATACATCCATACATAGATGTATGTTACTGTCAATGTGAAAGCAGTTACCACTGGAGATTGGAAATCTTTATAGTTGCTAGCTGCATCCATGAAACAAAGGCCAAATGCATTCTTGTAATTCGCTACTGATCTGAGGCATAGCTCAGAATTAAAAATGTGTCAAAGAGGATGCCAGGGACAGAAAGCCTTCCTGCTGCAATTACACAAAGTACCAGGGTCATTTGAGTTAAATAAGTGATGGGTTGATGTGGCAGTTTTAAAGTGTTTTGGATCCCTGCTAAATAGTAAAACCAGCGGAGACCATCAGGAATGTTCTGGAGTGTTAGTACATAAAATAAAGAAGTTAATTGAGAGGAACTTAAAAAGACCATGGAGTCCAACTGCCTGACTGCTTCAGGGCTCTCCAAAAGCCAAAGCATGTTACTGAGGGCATTGTCCAAACGCCTCGTGAACACTGAGAGGCACAGGGCACCAACCACCCGGCTAGGAAGCCTGTCCCAGTGCCTGACCACCCTCACGGCACAGAAATGTTTCCTAACGCCCAGCCTGGCCCTCCCCTGGCACAGCTCTGTGCCGTGCCCATGTGCCCTGCCATTGGTGACCAGGAGCAGAGACTGGCACCTTCCTGCACAGGCCTGCACACAATAGTCAAGGCGAGGCCACACCAATGCTAAATCACCTCTGTGCTGTGTTAATGCACCCCAAAATACAGCTTTCCCTCCTGACTGCTGGGGCCTACAGCTGGCTCATGTTGAATCTGCTGTTCACCAGCATCCCCAGGTCTCTTTCTGCAGGGGTGCTCTCCATCCAATGGTCTCCAAAACTGTGCCTGTGAACAGCATTACTCCATACCAGGTGCTGTACCTGATGTTTACCCTTGTTGAATTTCATGCCTTTGATGATTGCTTAATGCTGCAATACATATCTTGATGCCTCTGCAAGGCCTTTTGTCCTTGCTGTGAGTCATCATCAGCTCCCAGTTAAATATCATCAGCAAACTTGCTAAGGATGCACTCCAACCCTACATTCAGATCACTGATAAAAATGCTGAACAAAACTGGCTGTAGATGTGAGTCCTGAGGAACAAGAATTGAGCCTTGGGGAACACACGTGAGATGTGAACATGAAATGATGATTTTATCGTCTCTCCATGAACTGTGACATTTGATGCTGTAGTGGCAGTACAGCTTTTGATCTTGTCTCAGAGAAGTTCTTCCAGGGAGACAGTGGATTCCAACACCCTGAGACTGCAAGGCTTGAGTTTACTTTATTAAGTATGTATGGTAGTGCACACCAGCACAGAAATCTGTACCTCATGGAGGAAGCTCTGTGCAGTAATCCTGTGCAGGTGGGAGGGGAAGAGGGATCCTATCAGCTAAAGGTGATAAAGGTCAGAATCATCACTGATCTTGGACATTACAGAGGATGGATACATTTAAAGTAAAGCGGTGTTCAAAAAGACCATGAGCTTGCTAGCCAAGAAAATGGAACAATTGAACAGATTCAAGTGAGGCTCATCTGCAATTTACCATTAAGAAATCATGTCCTGAGGCAGGAATGATGGCAATCAGTGGATTATCAGTGTAGGATTTTTTTTTTTTTTTAGAAAAGTAATTTATTTGAGATCTTTGAAAATAGCTACCTATTTTCATTTGCTGGAAAGATAGAGCAAATAGAATGTGTAGTCTAAGCAGGCATGTACTGAATGAAATTAGTTTCCTAAAAAAACATGTGTGAAGCATGAACACAGAAGCATTGGTACACAGTGGTAGTAATGGTTAGTTACTGAGGGACTAACTTTTTTCCTTCCTCATATATCAGAAACAAAACTGAGCCTATTAATGTAGGCAAGTAAAAGTGAATTTTTGACAGCGATCTATTTACAGATGCTATTGGAATTAGCTGATAAAATTGAGTATTTTGCAAAACTTTCATTATGAATTACTCTTATATTTCTTGCTGCTATTCTTTTGAGACCATGATGTTTAAGACTTTTAACGAAGACATGTAAACACATGTACATTTATTACCCATACAAATACTTTAATTTAGACAAATTTATTCATATATTAATACGCAGTCTAGATACAGTAAAATATATTTTCTTTGCTTATATTTAGTAAATTAAAATGTTTATCAAGAAAATATTGATTAACAAGGATGGGATCACACACATACTTATTTCTGATGATTTTTGTTAATGGGAAACATTTATTCAGTTGAACAAATTTAAACGAAGTTTAAAGTCCACTGTTTTGCCAAATAGGCAGGGTGCTTCATAGCCTAGATTCAGTGGTTTTCTCCAGCCAGAATCTAGAAAGAATTTTATTTCAGCAGTATGAACAGTTATTAAGATCTCAGGCCTTGGCAGGTTCCCAAACTAAGTACTCAAATGGGTTATTTTTTCGGGATTTAGAAGCTACCGTATGCAAAAATACAAAACAAGTTTGTGGTTGGCTTTGATACTTTTTTTTTTTCTTAAACTAAAGATACAGAAAGTGTGAATGTGTGAAGAGAGAAATACTCTGTATGTCTCCCATAAAGGTTTCTTGGTCTGTGGGATGAATTTTTTTTTTCCTTCAGAAATGATTGTGGAAAGTGTCTTCAGTATAAGACTTGTAAGGCAAAGAAATTTACATTTAAGATTTTGTATTTGATGTTCTAACTCTTCACAGATTTTTTTTTCAAATTTAGATCTGAGAAGTCAAATCTTCTGTTAATATCAGTGCAAGTAGCCTCACAAAGATAAAAAAGTGTGTGTGCACTGAAACTTTGAGAAGAAAGTTCTTAAGCCTTGTGTGACCAATAGTAAATTGCTGTTTCCCAATTAAACACAAACAAACAAACAAACCTGAATGCTTAATATACCACTTTCCATTTTCCCCTAGTCAAGGAGGAGCTGGTAGGAAGGATTAATCAGGGTGTTAAAGACTTAGAGGAGAGAGTCCGAAATCAAAGAGATTAAGCAAACCTTATTAAAAGGTGAAAACAGAAATTGTACATGATCCTGTTGAAGTCATAAAGAAAATGGTGTCTAGTTTTGTAGCCATCTTGCAATAACGCTACTATGTTGGCTTCCCCCACCCTCCCACCCCACCATTTTTCATGGAGAGGTGAGATTCAGAGATTTGTATGTATATATGTATATATGTAGCAGAGGGGGAACCGAAAAATAAATGTATGGATTTACTCAAATACACTCCTGTCATTGAGTAGCCTTTATTATCACCAGTCCAGTGAAGATAATTCATACAAACTTGTATACTGAAAGATTTAGGACTTGGAAAATGAAGAAGAAAGAAGGCAAAACAACCATCATTTTTTTTTTTTTTACAGTACATTTGCAACACTTCAATTGAAGTAGTCCCAAGGCTATGGTTTATTATAAAACCAAAGAATTTACATGAAAATGCATACTATAAACTTTCTGAATAAAGATAAAATATCATAATATACTCCTGTAATTAATGTAACTAACATGTAAAAATTGAATGTCTAGGTAAAAGATTGGGTACAGTTAGCCAGCATAGTATGAATTGTGAATTGTACCCTTATATTCTGTATTTGTATTGTATCTTATATGCATCTTCATATGTATATGTATCTTCATATCTTATATGAAGAGCAGCATGTGAACAACAACAAAATGCTGACTCTTTTTCATCTGCATTTTGTTATTATTACTTATGTATTTTTATGTAGACCTAAATAAAGTTTCCATGCAACAACTTTCCTGAGTTTTTTTTTTTTTTTTAAATAGAAGGCAAGTTAGATGTCTAGCTTGAAGATAGCTAAGTAAGAGAACATAAATGAATACAGGCAACAGGACACTGGGTTGTGTAGGCTAGAGATAAAAAGAACACATATGAACTAGATTTGCTTGCCATATGTTACTAATAAGTACTGGTTAATAAAGA
This sequence comes from Netta rufina, assembly GCF_964035555.1. Lineage (NCBI taxonomy): Eukaryota > Metazoa > Chordata > Aves > Anseriformes > Anatidae > Netta > Netta rufina. Next base: position 30,644,840 of record NC_140126.1, on the reverse strand, counting down.
CTTCAGTTACCTGTACCTATACAGCAGGGCAGTCGTGAGCCACATTACAGTCCTTGTTCCCCAGGCTTCGGACAGGATACTGGGTGAAATCTGGGAGTCTGATCCTCTGGCAGAGAATCTTAAGCACCTGGGGAAGGAGAAAGCTTCTGTGCTGATAAGACTCTTGTTCTGTTTGCCTGGATCCCCAGCATGCCCCAAGGAGAATATCTGTACAGGAAGTTCAGTAAAGCTCAACCAGACAAAGAGCAGTGAAAAGACTGGAACATGAGGAGTTTGCTGAAGTCTAGACTTTGCTGTCTGGTACAAGTAGCAAACTAAGAGTTACAAAAACACATCTCGACAATCAGTATTATATTTTGTGTCCTTTTGTCAGGACTTCTGTAGCTTAACTATGTTATGCCTTCTTTCATAAAGCAGACCTGCTGGAAAGTTGTAGTGTTGTCAGAAGGTACTAGGAATATCAGAATCAGTGAGACATCTAATAAATACTGTAAATTTTCAGGTGAGGAGAAGCCTCTAGATGACCAGCAATAGAGTGCAAGGACTGATAACATATCACAACCATAGGTATCCCCAAAACCAAGCTGTCATGCATAAACAAAGACTGTCAAGCAAATAGAAACTTTGCCTTTGATAAGCTTTCTACTGGGCCTTAATTTTGTGAAATTATTCTTGAAATAATTGCATTAGGAAGCGAGTTAGAGCCAGGATATAAAGAGGACCTGTACCTTTATCTCATCACTTAAATAAAAAAGGGCCTTTGAGGGTCATGAAACCATATGTTCTTAGACAAATGGCTAAAGTGGTATTAGTTCATCAAGGCCTTGTTACTTGCTTTGACTGTTCTGTAATATTTTGTTAATTTACGGGATTTATAAAAGACAAAAAGTAAAATGAACTGTAAAATTATTAAAATATTTGAACAAGGGTTACTTTTCCTGTGTTGACAAAAGCTACTGTAAAATCACAGTAGTATGTGATCGTGTATATGTGATCTGTATTGTCAGTGGGCCAAAACCTTCTGTATTATTTCCTTAGGGATTGCTTCAATATTATAATCAGCAGAGCACCATCAAAAAAGAACAACAAAAAATCTGTCCCTAAATAATAACTAGTATGCTTTTTTGGCCAAACTATACCATGGCTCAAGGCCCAGGATGTGTGGCACTTTTTTGTTTGTTTTTGTTTGTTTTTAAACAGTATCTTCAAGACAGATTGGGAAGGAAGTGATCTGTTGGGCAATTCACAACTTTGCAATTCACAGTTACGAAGTGCAAAATTTGCCTCTTGGTAGGCTCAATAATGTCTTTAGTAGTTTCAAAGTACTCAGTTACAGATCTTATATCTCTACAGAAGGATTAATTTTTCAAGTACTACTCTAAAAAAAGAGCAGAAAGCTGAACAAGTGTTTTTGGAGGTCATTTAGTCTTAAGGTAATTTTCTGCCCCTGACGGAATACAAAAAGCATAACTAATAATTTAAAGCTTTTTTTTTTTTTTTTTTTTTTTTTTTTTTGGTGATGCAGAGTGCTAGAGGGGAGAGGAGTTTGATTATTCTATGTGAAAACCTGTCCAATCATATTCTGATATCCCCCTTTCCCCCCTTTTTTTTTTCATGTGTGTGTTTTACATTAAGATTTAGAACAGATGCATTCACTGTTGTTTGTCTTTCATAAATTCCTCCTTCAGGATTCTTCTCTTCTGGTCAGCACTTAAATATTCATCTCATTGACATGATCTGTTGCTTACCACTGCTTAACCTTTCTTGAATAAAGCCCATTATAGTGCCTAAACCTGTTGTTTTAAAGCTGTAGACAGATTATCTTTCCCAGATCCAGCTGTGCTGATTAAAGGCTATGTAGCTGCTAGCTGTTCTTTACTACCAAGAATGCCCAGTGTGTTACCTGTTCCACTCGTGGAGCAATTTGTGAGTGCTCCCAATGTCAGACAAAACTGGCTGAGGTAACACTTGTTAGATGCTTTGCTCTTAAGCAAGTGCAAGTGACTTTGCTTGAAGTGAATCAGGAATAACAAAAGCTTTTTGCGTGGTTGCAAGCTTCTGACAGGTCTAGTTTTGGGCATAGCTGTTTACAGAGTGAATGTCTGTTTACTAGCTTTCTCGAACAAGAGTATTACTGTGTCATCTCTCTCCAGACTTAGATCTGAATACAAAATCTGACATTACATTTGTGTTAATACTGACCCATGAGAGCTTAGGCACAATAACTTGTGTATTTGTTGTACAAGTAGTAGTAAAAATGACTCCATTGCATATTGACTGGTAAACAGAGGATGACAAAGCCATAAACATCACTTTAGTAAGAAAAGAGAGTATTCCTATGTAGCATGGGTGAAGTGATAAGAATCTGACTTGGTTTTGTAAGGTCAGATTTTAAAAATGAACAATAAAATTGCTATGTAAGACCCATGGAGTTATATAAGAAAAATATATATAAATATATAAAATACATTTACAGTTTGACTAAGTTAACATTCTTTTTTTTTAGGGCATCCAAAATGGATCTCAAGACTGCTCTGGAAGAATGTTCAATGGCACTGAATTTATTTCTAAACAATAAGTTCTCTGAAGCCCTGGAATTACTTCGCCCATGGTGAGATCATGTTATTTGCTTACGTTACTGTAAACAGATAGTGTGAAATGTGATAAGTGGTAGCTGAAGATTAATTTATAGCTCTGAAAATAATAGCTTTCATTTATTCCCTCATGTCCAAAAACATTTCTCAATATTCTGGGCCTTTAGCAGTGCACATATTTCTCCTTAATTCCATCACAGACCTGTTAATGAAGCACTTAATTGGTTTCTTATAGTTTATCATTCAAGTTGTCTTTTCTAGTGCATAATGAAAAAATGGAAGAACAGGACCTTATCCAATATATCTTTGATCAGAGAATTTGTGCAAAGGAGCTGCTTTTTGAGCAGATTAGTAAAGCTAATTAGGAAAACTCTAAATTCTCTTTCAAATGCTTTTAAAATTACATCTGTGTGACAGTAGTGTTTACTTTTAAATCAAACCTTTCAATTTAATGACTGTCTTTCTGCCCTGTTGCATTTGGTCAGTATAACTAAGTCTTCATAAATTGAAGGACACAGTTATGTAGCATGTTCTAGAGAGTGTGTGTACTTTTCCTTTCATACTATCACTGTAATAAGAACAGTGCTGATAAACCTGGAAATAAACAGTATCAATGGTTTATCTGCTTGCTCTGTTTGTTCTGACTTTCAAGTTTTTGAAAGCACTCTCTTACCACTTCACTGAGATAAAATACAGATGGGGCAGATCCCTTAGTAGTAGTGCTGAAGCCTATAACAAACAGTACAAACTAATTTGTTCTGGAAGGTGTTGCTAATAGTCACACCAAATCATCTGCTGGGACTCTTTCCATATCTGCATCCATTACAAGTGTAGGTAGCTAGAGGATACTGAAAGGTTGTTTGGGTGAAGGTAGATGACCTGTGACTGTGGGGAAAAGAAATACAGGCAGCAGGGATCAGATGCAAATTCATGGTCCTTTTCCTGTCTGCCTCCTGAAGAAGATGCATGTTGTGGGTATTTCAGTGAGGGGGTTCTGTAGCACATGTAGGTAGTGGCATAAAGTTCTTGCTCTATTGTTTGGTAATAGTAAGATGGGGTAAAAATGATGTATTGATGATTTTAAGAAGGTAGACTACAAAATTACATGTTGTAGAGCAACATTTTGAGAACTCCCAGCTGCGCATCTGTATGCAAAAACTTTATTTTGGGGTATTATCACAAAATACTTAGTACCACATGCAAGGTTTGTGCTTGTGTGTATTAATAAATGCACACACATATATTTCCAAAATTTTAATATGTATATATATTTCCTTATATATATTATTTTGCTTTATGAAATAAAAAAACATGTAATTCATACCCCATTTTATACTGCAGTTTTTTACAGATAGTGAAGTGTTTGTTTTAGTTGATGTATTCTATGAAGAAAAATATTATAAACTCCATGGTTTCAGTACTTTGAGTCCCTGGCAGCTAATAGACTCTGAGCCTCTTATACAGCGTATTCAGCTAATCTGCAAAGGAGGACTTAGCCCAGCAAAGAAACAGAAAGCCACCTTTCAAAAAGTAAAAGCCCAATTGTTTTACAGAAAAATTGCCTTTTAATGAAAGTTAGACTTGAGTCTTTAAAATACCTAAATAAAAATAAGCGAAAGAGTTGACATCTTTAAAAAATAAACATTCCAAGGATCTGTCTTCCTTTCATCTGCTGAAGTTTTCTGTCTTCAAAACTGTGCTTGTGGTGTGGCTCGTTGATTGAAAAAGCATGTTGAGGAAACTGGAGAGGATCTAGCAAAGGGCTAGCAGGATAGCTAGAAAACTAATACATATGACTCCTGAGATTGCAAGCTGAGCTTGTTTCAGTTCGTCAAAAAAGACTTAGGGGATTAATCTAATAGTGGTTTGTAGCTATTGAGGGGAAGTTGCAAAGATAGAGATGGTCTTATCCATAGTGACAGATGGTAAAACAAGAGGCGGTTACCATAAGTTGAAGCTTAGGAGGTTCAAACTGGTCATTAGGAAAAAGTACATTGAATGACTAGTGGAGTACCAGAGGAGTGGGCAGACTTCATTTTCCTGAAGCTTTCAAAACCCAGCTGGTACCAAAACCCAGCTGGTACCCAGGTTTCACTCCAGTTTCCCCTTTCCAATAGTTGCTTTGATGGTGTGAGAATTTTTTTTAGATGTTGTGAAAGCCAGGCTGATTCAATGTAGCCTTTTATGCAGGACTGAGCACATGCAGATCGTTGTATCTCTGGATCAGTTAGTAATTTTATAAGGATGTCCCTACCTCTTATGTTAAGTGAAAGCAGAGCTGAAAGAGTATTTATGTCAAGGCTTAATTAGCTAAATTAAACAGATATGCCAGTGGACTATAAATGGGTGTATAATTAAGTGCAAATGTTTGTGTAACCCAGTTTGTATATTTTCTGGGACTTGCTGCAAATCCCTTGTGGAGGTGGACAAGTAGCACTGTGGGGAAAATACTGATTGTATTTACTAGGTTATGTCCCTAACTCTATTTTCTTGCTGTATTCTTCTGTCCTTACACAAACTCATGTAGGTGTCTCAGACAGCATTTAATTTTGTCTTTTAATTTAAATTTTGGTTAAAATGCACAAGACTTGTATGTTTGCCATAGGTCTAAAGATAGTATGTACCATGCCCTTGGATACAGCACTATTTTAGTTATGCAAGCGGCTATGACCTTTGAACAACAGGATATACAAATGGGAATTTCTACAATGAAAGAAGCTTTGCAAACCTGCCAAAGGTAAACTTGAGAAATTTACATTTTTGAGGTACTTTTTTTTGAGGTTCCTCATTTATGATTACTTTTTTTTGCTATGCATCATGTTAAATTGTAATGTCGTAATTTCATTGATGGAGCCCTGCCCTTTTCAGTATGCAGAAGAGAGTAAACAGATGATAAGCAAATGTTTAATATTTGTAATGAATTACTTTCTGGCATGTAAAATGCATTCCTTTTCTAAATGTAGAGTTGTGTATTCGGCTTCTGCATAAGGCTGAGGTGTTTGTAAATAGCAGTGAATATGTTTTTACAATGGCATACCTTAAGATAAACCATCACCTTGTAATATGAATAATTGAGATTTGTTAAAACTAAGATGTGTGACTGATACGGGATGTCCAGTGTAAAATTCCATGTCTGACATAAATACATCAGTATTTTATGACTTTTTATGTTCTCATTTTTGTTGAAAACGTAGCTCCTTGGTTTTCATTGTAATTCTGAGACCAGGTTTGAGAACAAATGGAAGAATAACTTGACTTCAAATTTTTATTGTGGCTTGCCCAGCATCATAAAGAACTCTGCAGCAGTTTTGTTAATGTGTGTGACTTTTTCTCAAAAGTCTTGTTTTAAAAGCTAGAGGTCCAATGAGAAACTGTTTAGCATGTGATTCATTCCCCAGCAGTGTTCTTGCATGTGAGCTGAGTTAGGTGGGAACCCCATGGCTGGAACCGGGGAATGGTATGCTCTTGTATACTTAGCATAGATTAAATGCATACTTGAAAGGTAGTTTAAGGTTGCATAGGCTTCTGGGCCTGTCAGCGGCCACGATTAGACTAAAAAAATCATAGCTATCGACCTTCCTAAGAATGTCTACAATTTGTGGTTGGAAATAGTTAAGAATTATAAATTAGTTCAAGTTCTTGTTGAAATGTCACTTATGCTACATGGGTTTCTTTTCTTCCATGTATGACTGATTCAGATTCAGGAAAAGAAACACAGTGGTAGAGTCCTTGTCCAATCTAGTTTCTAAACAGTCAGTGGATCAGTTGAGTGAAGGTAAGTGGTTTATAATACAATTAAAATAACAAAATGAAAAAAGCTCAAGAACACCCAGCCAACGCACACTAATATGCTTAACTCTTTAGTTTGACTTTAGTGTCTTACAGTTAAAACAAGAAGCAACCCCCTCCCCCCCTCAAAACCCTGCATGTTCCACCTTCAAATATTGCGGAGTCCTTTGGGAGCAATGTTGATTAGTGTGGACCAATCACTTATGTGTCCTTTTCAATGCATAGTTTCATGAAATGGTGTATACAGGCTTATTTGTTAGACTGAGCATGCATGATGAAGTAAGAGAGCAATGTGTTTGACAACCAGTTACAGGACTGAGGAGAGTTTTGTTTTTGTTTTTGTTTTTTTTTTTTAGCTTAAGACAATTGCCAAAAGGTTTAAGAGTCATTGGTGCTGTGGAATAAGTCCTTATCCTTAGTTGTATTTGAATCTGAATATATTAACAAGTTTTGTGCTTGTCTGTTTTGCCTTAAGGTGTTTTGGGAAATGGTATCAGTACATTGTTCATGGCTCTGAAAATGCTGATCTACTATTTCCGATTCAGGCAGAATCAAGTATGCATTTTTTTCTAACCTGACACAAAAGAACCCTCTTTAATACTGGACACATCAAACTCACCATGTGTGCATTGTACATACAGCAGCCTTATGCATGTGGCTGGTCTTGCAGCATGCAGTTACTCTCACTGCAGAGTAACTTGTGTCATGTGTGTTAAGTCAAATGGTCTTTAGTGGTGCATGAGGACAGAAAGTCTGCCTGGGCCTTTCAGATTGCTTAGCATGACTCAGTAAAAACATGTTCGTAACATTCTACTGGACTTAGGAAACAGCTGAGCTGTTGTGAATTTTACTGTTCATCTGTAGAAGTTTTCTAAGATAGTGTTTGAGGAACTGGTTGCTTTAGGCTCAGTTTTAAACGTAGTGTCAATGCAAAGTGCAGGAGATCATCCATCAGAATGGTAAGTGGCTTTTGCCTAAGGCTGAAGACAGCTCTGGCAAGATCAAGGGTTTTGTCTGAGGAGAGGTGAAACAGAAAACTATTTTTAGCTAGCTTCTCAATTACTAGTTCTGATGGGATCTGTTTGTTACTGCTGCTATCCAGCAGTTATCAAAAGAGCAACAGCAGAATCCTAGTTTTTTTCTTGGCAGCATTTTATTAGTTCCATTGAGCTTGAGAATATTAACAACAGCAATGTTGACAGTAGATAACTTTTCTTTCTTGTATAGAGGAAATGCATGCTGAAATCTGCTATGCTGAGTGTTTACTGCAGAAAGCAGCTCTCACCTTTGTACAGGTAAAATCAACTGTTAATTTTGTATCTTTGTGTAACAGTTTAATGGAAACAGTTCATGCTTTTAGAACATCATCCCCACAATAGATATGTTGTTTAAAAACCAAACTTCTTCCTCTTTGAATGAATATTACTTCATGACAGTGATTGAAAGTACAGCAAATGCTATGCTATCCAGCAAAACTCTTGCTTTTTGTCTTGTTTCTTTGAATAACCAAAGATGTTATTGTTACCCAGGAATGAAAAACTGAAGGTATCATACAGATGGTAGATTTAAATTAATGGCATCACTTCTAGAATAGTCTAGGACTTCAAAAAGACATTCAAATACGAGGAAATGTATGACAAAATGTCATTTTAAAATGCAGTTGCTTTTTTTTTTTTTTTCTTCATTTCACAAAAATAATAGAATGTTTCCAACTTACAATATTATACCTGATATGTGCTTGTCTTTAATTTAGTACCACTCTCTCTGCCCCTTTGAAATATCGTCATGAACAATATAGTAATGAATTATTATAAAATGGGCATGCCTTAGCGTTGCTGAGGTAATCTTATGGTTCACATAAGGGTGTGCATTTTGCTGCTGTCTTACGCTTCTTGTTTAGCTTGTGTTTCAGAGACTTAATGTTAGTGATCTAAAAATTGGTTAGAAAACAGTTGTTGTTTCCTCATACTTTCATTGCTTGTGTGTTGTTGTTCAACAAATGTTTAATTAACGTATTTTAGATAATTCCTTCAGATATAAGTTATGAAGAAGAAGTAAAGCACAGAGACATATTAAGATCAGATGGGCCTAAAAGGTTAATTTGGCTCAGCTTTATAAACCACTTAATACAATACTTAGGCCAGAAGTGTCAGGAAATGTTAGTAGTGGAATGCCAGTCTTATAACTGCCTTTCTCTTTTCCTAATAAAACAAGAGCAAACCACTTGTTGGTTGTTTATTTGCTTCTTGATTTTGTTTTTTAATTATTAAAGAATTTTTAAATACGTGTCTTCAATTATGGGACTGTATGAAATGAAATACCTTTAAGGGAAGTGTATTCTTTCTCTAGAGCAGCATCTGCCTGTCCATCATTTCAGTTCCACTGCAGTTTGCTGTAATACCCTACTCTGATGATTGCTGCCATACACCATATTTTTCATCCTTGATTGGCCTTGATTCATCTGAGGATGATGATGATAATGAAAATGTAGTCAGTCAGAAAGAGGTAGCAAGAATGCTTGTACTAAAACATCTGCATTTGCTTGTCCAGTCTTACAGACAGAACAGTTGAGGTTTTTCAAAATGATGATCCATTTATGGAAGCCAATGTTTCCTTCAGTTCCAGATTCTGATGCTCTTCTAAAACTTTTCTTTTTTTTTTTTTTTCTTTTTCATGTCATACATGCTGTACTTGAGTATTTATTTGGGATTTTTGAAATGCCAGTACACATTCCCCTTCTGTGTTAATTCTAAGAGAAAAAAAATTCTCCTGCTTAATTGTTAACCATCTTGCTATTCAGGAACTTATTTTTGATGGCTAATAGATTGTGGTTTTGATTTTCTAGAGGTGAATAAATACATGTTGGATAGTACGTGTAGTTGCTGTTATTAGCAATGGGAATTAATCTGTTTAGGGGATTTTTCGGTATATCTTCTGCCAGGTCTCAGGCTTGCTTGTGTGTGTCAGAAATGGCTTTCCAAAATTTTTTGTAAAGATTCCTACAGCACCATCTGGTGGAGAGTTTTCTGTTTTTCACTTAAATGCATTAGAAATCTAGTTAATAGTAATGGTAGCTCTGACCACTCTGCTTCTTTTTAGGTTGTAAAACTTGTCACATGCAACAGAAGAATGTTTCCCTAACAACTTAATGCATTTTCTAACTTAGGCTTAGAGATTATTCTAATAACTGAAATGCATTTTTAAAATTTCCAATGTCTTTTTAAGTTCTAAATCAATTAAAATGTAGCTTGAAGTTTATGTCTGTTTATATGCAATAGCTAAAAACATATTTTGTATAATTAATATTTTTTGTTTCAGGATGAAAATATGATCAACTTTATCAAAGGCGGCCTCAAAATTAGGACGAGTTATCAAATATACAAGTAAGTCCTTAGAAAACACTGAGGTTTAATGTTGGTATAAGGAGGTGCATTAATGCCTCCAAATTTTATATATAAATAAATAAATAAATATATATATAATATTACATTAAATTATATATATAATATTACATTAAATAATACATTTATTTTATATTATATTATATTATATTATATTATATTATATTATATTATATTATATTATATTAAAATAATACAATGATTATACTTCATATAATTTCTAAGTCATGTTTCCCATCTCCTCCCTTTTTCCTGTATCAAAAGGGAATGTCATCAGGTGCTACAGATGACTCAGGGGAACAAAAGCAAAAATGAAACTTATCACCAATTTGAAGGAGGAGTAAAACTTGGAATCGGAGCATTCAATTTGGTATGACTCTTTCAGACTGTATAAAGTTGATTGTAGTAATTCTGTAGGATTCTTTGCAAATAGGGTACTGTAATCCTATTTTAAAAATGTTTATAAAATGTTTTAGAAACAGAGATGCATGTTTTGTAGCTTTTATGCAACATGAAAAGTGTAGTGGCTTTTTGCATGCATGCCTTCTAGGGTCTTTCTACTAATTTATTTTAAATAATGTTTAATTTTATTTGACTAATTTATTTATGTATTTCTTGAGAGGAAAAGCTGCTACATGCTATGTGTATTATGACTTTTTAAGATTCTTCTACAGTTGGTTACAGGATCCTCGAGTGAACATTTTTATGGTAACCCACGTATACTGTTCTATGGCTTCAGTGGCATACTGTAGATTGGCACTGTGAATTAATGTAGATCATGAACAAGTTTGGGAGAATAAGCAGTAAGTTACTGGATTTGTACAAGAGACAACTGGATACATCTGCTAGTGTTTTTATTTACAGTTTACTAGATTGTCTTTTAGCATATGCCATGACAGCAGTGAGAGTTGATTTTTGCTGGTATTGTAATTTCTGTGTCATTCCAGACTGGAGCTGGCCAGTTCTGTGTATGGTCAGAAGAACTCAGGTTTACCTGCACCTCTCACTCTTTAAAACCCAAGCAGCTGGTAGATGTCTCTGTACACAAGTGCTCAGACTTATTCTTTGTGAATTTTCCTCAGCAGGAAGCCTAACAGAAAAAGTCTGTTCTAGGCAGTGACTAGAGTGACTAGAGCTTACAAAAACTAACCTTGAAATAGACCTTCCAGTAATGTTTTCTGAAAAGATGGTTGTGATCTTTAAAAGTTTTCTGTTGTGTTGAATGTGAAGATTGCAGCTACAAGAGCAGAAAGTGCATGTAAAGGAGGGTAACAATAGCTAATACTTCTAAAAGAATAGCTTTCTGGTCTGCTAATTCCATGCCTCTAAAGAAGGAACAAGTAGAATTTTGTATACCATTGTATCATTCAACTGGGAGTCAAGGAAGATAACAATTGTGGATTGTAAGTGCTACCAAAATAGATAATACTTTCTTCTGATTCCATATGGCTCAAATTTTTTGAACAATTCTGATCAGATCTGAACAATTCCTCACAGAAGGATCATTATCTGAAAAAACACAGATGGACTTTTTCTTGCTGTTTCTATGCTGGCTGATCATAAAGAGTCTGAGTGTTCCTTAAGCTGCAAACTGATTGCATATTGTTGATCATGCATGTCTATTTTTGAGTTCTTTCGTGTTTTACTTTTTCACTGATGTGTAGTGGCATTTGATATAGTAGTTTTTGGTTGAAGCTTATAGTGGTTTTACACTTTTTTTGAATGCATATATTTTTGTTTGAAATGTATTACAGATGCTGTCATTGTTACCAGGAAGGATCCTCCGACTTTTAGAATTTATTGGATTTTCTGGCAATAGGGTATGGGATTTGGTATTTTATTTGCTTTTTCAAATTAGACTTTCTCAGGTAATGATTGGGTGTGTTTATTGTTACATATTTCACACTAAATGTATAATGATCTGCATAGCTGATTAATATTTTAGTGTTATTAAAAAGTTAAGTAGGCTAGATTATGCAGGCAAGAAAGCATATTTGATATTTGACTCTTGAGCAATCAGAGGAGATTGCCAGTATGCTTCAGAGATGGTTCCCTTCCCGTTTCCCCTTTCTGAATTCCTCCTCTCCCCTTCTCCCTTCTCCCATCCGCTTTCCCATTGTTCTATATTTTGCAACCCTTTACAACTCCTTTTGCCGCCTACAAAAAACAAAACAAAACAAAAAAACAGAATTATATGTAACTAAATTTCAAGTTATTAGTGAACCAAAGAGTCACCTTATGGTCTTACTGCTTGTAGGTCGTCCACAAGTACATTTTGTTTATATAAAATTAGACTTCAATAGAGTCCTTTTCGTTCTGTTTATTCCAGTAAAAATTCTAGTTCACTGAGCTTCATGGTGAAGCTCTTTGACAATACACATTAGTGCCCTGACTGAAAAGGTGATAAAAGCTGAAAGGAAAGCTGAACAATTTTGTAGTAACACCACATTTTTTGCATGGTGCTTGAATTCTCATGTAACTCGACAAGTTGCTATACAGTAAAACTTTTTTTTTTTTTTAATCAAAACTGTTACAATCTGTTTCTGAAGAGCAACTGCTCTTAAGAAGGGAACCTCTGAACTTGTCTTGACAATCCTCAAATAGTCAAGCTGTAATTTAATGGGAATAAACTGGAATAGATAGGAAAATCTTTCTTATGTAAGAACAGAATAAATCCCCATGAATCTTTTTCAATAATCAGAAATTGAATTGTAATTTATGAAAATACTGTATAGAAGTTGATGTGTTAGTAGAGCTAATATTTTGACCAGAACCTCAAAATAGTGGCTGACTTGACAGGAGAAAATTAAGGATGACCAGTGATTTCTCCAAAGGAGGACTCTTGCCTAGAAGTAGCACTGAAGAAGCTGAGAGAGTTCCCTACCAAATATAAAGACGTTATTCTAAAAGGATCGTATCCAGAAAGTAGTGGAGAAAAGATTTAGACCCGTGTGGCTGCATGGTCTGTGACCATGCAAAGCAATTAAATTCATGGGTAATTTTATTCAGCATTGACTTAGTCTACTCCTTGCTGAGTGCTATCAGCTGTGTCAGAACTGTTTTGGTAGAACATTGTGTTGGATCTGAGATAATGAAATGCTGAATTATGAAATATTTGTATTTAAAAGGATAAAACATTCAGGTGAGCTAGAAATGATTAAGAGTACCATAGTACTATACTCATAATTAATTCTTCATGTGTTTGTATTTTTTCTTAGGAGTTAGGCCTCCATCAACTACAGGAAGGTGCATCTGGCAGCAGTTTGAGGGCCATTCTGTGTACTTTCACCCTGCTGGTTTATCATACTTACGTCTCTTTAATCCTTGGTGAGTCCCACTGTGTTCAGTCATGCTACGCATTTTGAAAGATATTCTGCTTTTTGAACTGAATTTAGAAACTGTGGCTAGTAGTTTTGTAAGAGGAGTTTGCTGTGTACTTTGTTACGATCTGAAAGTCACGCCTCTAACAGAGCTATAATTGCAAAACCAGCAAGGTAGATACTGTTCTATTGACAAGCTATTTCATTTGAAGGGCTATCCTAACACGCAACAGCAAAATATCAGAAAACACTTCTCAAATGTGAGGAAACAATTGCTTTTGCCACATGAACGTTACTATTAATTCTGTATGCATCTTTGACATACATGCTTATGTTCTTTAGTTTCAAAGTATTTCAGTCCTTGTACCTTAGGCTCGTCAGGAAATTAGGGATAACTTCGTTTCTTTCAGGTTCACCCCTACTTTGTAACTGAGCTCAAAATTAGTAAAGGGGGCAGCTGAAGAATGTTTTCATAACTTGATAGAGCAATTACAGGAACTTGAAAATGGAAAAGGAATTTATAATGGAACGGTTTAAAGAATATTAATGTATTTTAACCTTTGTCTACTTACAGGCATTTATTATCTTAAAAACTATTATTTCTTGCAGGACAAGAACTGATTTTTATAGAAACATAAAAACAGAAATATTATTTGATCATATTGAGTAGAGGTGGTCATTCTTTAATTTATTCAAGCCATAAATAGGATTTTGAAACCACAATCTTAATCTGTTACACTTTTTTTTTATTTATTTAAAGTAGACTAAGGTTGGTTTATTGTGATTTCTAGGTACAGGGGACACCAACCTTGAGGAAGCAGACAGTCTTCTCGAACCCTACCTCCAGAAGTTTCCAAATGTGTGTATTCTCAATACATTTTGTAATAGTAATGTATTTCCTTAAGCTTAAAGTAATAACTAAGTACTTTTTTTCTCCTTTCCTTTCAAGGGTTCCATTATTCTCTTTTATGCTGCCAGAATAGATATACTGAAAGGAAATTTTGAAAAGGTAAATCAATTGTTTTCTTTTTAAGATTTTTATTTGTACAGTGTTCAGCTTGGGGTGAAAAAATATGTATGTTTCATCTTGGTAACTATTTAGTTGGACTGATAATTATGCTTATTTTCCTGTTTGTGTTTAGTGTTAATATTGATTCCAGCTTTTATTCTAAGATAAGCTGAGAGAGAAGATTATTTCATTTTTCTAGTCAGGAGTGTTCTCTGCTTGGGTGCTACAAAGGAATTTGCTCTGTAATTAAATGTGGCTCTGTCATAGAGATTTAACCTGTAATTGAACCAATTTTCATTATTCTTACTTTTCTAAATCCTAGGCACAGTTAACGTTCCATGAATGCATAGCAGCCCAGCAAGAATGGAAGCAGATTCATCATCTCTGTTACTGGGAACTAATGTGGTGCTACACATTCCAGCAGAACTGGCTTCAAGCGTATCGGTATGCAGACCTCCTCAGCAAAGAGAACAGGTGGTCTAAGGTAAATGAGCAGGCAGATATTACTGTGTTATCCCGGTAGCCACTCCACAGTTAAATATGCATTTCAGTGTGCGGAATCAGTGGAATTTTTCCTTTCTTATGAACTCAAAAGCAAAGGGACAATGGAACCAAATGGTATATTGTGTAGACAAGGGGGAATTTTTCTTATGGTACCATTACGAGAAATGCTTCAGTCTTGGGGTGCTTATCAGAATTAAGAGAAAGAAAAGGGAGAGGAAAGTGGTTAACTTGCAGTTGTAATTTCTAATATTTGCTAATAAAACTTGGCAGAAGAAACTGTGTGTGTATGTTAATTATAAAAAGACAAAAGAAGGCATAGTCAGCAGATGCTTTGTGACATGAAATAAAAGGCTGCTGGAGACATGCAGGGTAATCTACCTTCTCCTTGTAGAAACTGTTCTCACAGTATGACCCCAGCACAACATACAATGTGCATCCTTTGTCTGTTCTTTTCTATGTTGTTCTTTTATGCTTAGTGGAAAAGGGAATATGGCCAGTTTTTGAAAAAAGAGGAAGAGAATAGTATATTCAGTGTGAAGTGTAAATGTCTTGAACAGAGTTATAAAAGTTTCTTTTCTTTTCTGAAAAGTCCAGTTACTGAATTTTCCTTGATTCAATTCTCAGATATATTTTTGTTTGCTTGTTTGTTTGTTTTGTTTGTTTTTAGCTTATCTCTGCACATAACAGATCAGATGACATTTCTGGACTTCAGAATACTTTTATCTGCCGTTAACCTAACTTTTTTATCAGTTATTTAGATAGTATATTGTCATATTCTTTGCAGAAAAGACCTTTAATATTGACTAACTTATTAAGAATATTAGCAAATATACTGAAAATAAAATTATAAATTATGTGAAAAAAGAGATACGTAGCTAAACTTCAGTAGTTCCACTTGCATGAGAACTACTGGAAACACTTCACTGTAACAATTGGGGTAAGATATTTCAGTCCTTATTGTATTGATTGAACACAACAAATTAGATGCAGTAAAATATGATTTTTTTGTTTGAAACAGGCAATATATGTATTCCAGAAAGCAGCAATTTTATGTATGCTTCCAGAGGAAGATTTGAAAAAGACTGGCGAGGACATTGTGTCTTTGTTCAGGTAAACATTTATAGAATAACTAAAAATGCAGTTGTCATGTCCCATCCCCATTCCTGCCCTGCAAATATTTTTGACTTAAATATCTTTGTCTTGTATCATTTACTCCCTACTTATACACCTTTTCAGCTTTTCTCATTATTTTTTAGCATCACATTGTTTAAAACACTGCTTTTATTAGCAACATATATCCTGCATATGCAGGCTGTGTGGTGTGGAGAACGTAATATTTTACTAACTGAAATAAGAGCAAATATTTCATATTTTACTAATATTAAGGAAATTATGTATTTAGGCAATCACTAAGTATTTAGGAAATACTTAATATTTTACTAAATGAAATAAGAGGAAAAACTACATAAAGTGAACTGTCATATCCATTTTTGTCTCCTTTTAGACAAGTGGAAGGTCTAAAACAGAGAATTGCGGGAAAATCTATCCCAACAGAGAAGTTTGCAGTAAGGAAAGCGCGGCGCTACGCATGTTCTCAACCAGTGAAGCTGATATTACCTGCCTTGGTACTTACACTTGCTTTCTTTTTGTCCTTTTTGAGGGACAAATGGGGAAAAATGACTATGATTTCTTACATAGTGAAAGAATATTATCGTTGGGTGCTATGTGTCCAATAGTTGCATTTTTATTTATTTTTTATTTTTAAAGAATTATTGGCATTCATGCAAATGGAATAGCCTTGGGATTTTTGTAAAATGGAGTTAAGGGCTGAGTAATGCTATCAACTAGCAGTACAAAACCAAGGCCAGATTTTCTATGTGAAAATTCAAACCCATAGAGCATAATTTGTTGTTAGTACATGGGGCTGAAAGTCATCTTCGGATCTACATTGGTTTCTATCATGTGTAAATACATGCTATTTACTGTGACAGGTTCTCAGTCAGTATCCCACAGATTCACTAGGAAATTGACAACAACTTCAGTTCTTTCTATATCATCATCTGTTCTTCTGGTGAAAATGAAAAGCATTTTTTTTGTGTTGAATCTGAGTAAAAGGTATAGAAGTTGATACTATACAAATTCTGTTCCAATTTCATATGCTTTTCACTTCAGAAGGCATTAGTAGTGCACAACCTGTTTGCATGTACACCATAATGATACTTCATATACACTTATGCTGAGATTTTGGAATATGGGTAATATAGCAACTACTGGAAGTGGAAAAAAAAAAAACCACATTTGAGAAGGAATTTCTTACGTTAAAGCTCATAGAAAGAGAAGTCCAAAGAAAGTTCATCCAACAGTTTAAAATTTGGTGGTTCATGTATTTGATTTTGTTTACTCATTTATGTTTAAAGACCTAAGTAATAAGGTTGTCCTGGGCTTCTACAGCACAGTGCTATTCAGGTGTGAATATGTATTTTTGGTCTTGCTGTCAAATCTAATATCTTTAAATATAAGAGTTTTTCCACCATGGGTTAAGTAAAAGAAAACGCAGGGTATTACTATAATAAATGCAAATTAGACAAGACTAAAGAATTGAAATGAGTCCAGTGTAATATAGTTAGTTGGTAGTGTCAATAACACTTTCTTTTAGACTTCAATAGAACCATTTTTTTCTCTCTGAAACAACACATAGCTACAGCAGAAACATTTCAGTGATGTATCTGTTTCAGAATGACATCATTTCATATTTCATAGGTGCAATTACAATTCAAAGTGATAAACAAAATTATACTGTAGTGTTTGTGATGATTGAGTGGAGATACTAGCAAAGATTTTTCTTGTTTGGAATTAAATCTGCATAAGTATTCTCATTCTCTTTAAATTTTATCACATAGTACATTAAGTAATACATTAAACAATTGTTTTGGTTACTATTGCACTAAAACAGCTGGGAAGCTTTTTCTAGGATTTATCTTGATTTTTTTTTAAATAAGATTTGGAGGAATATATTAGAAGCAGTTGGATGTATATGCTGGAAACGTTTTTTATCTGGGAAGTTTTGTCTACTTTACTGCTGTTCCACCTGGAATATAGAAGCCAATTAATTATAACATCTCTCTATATAAACACATGTATGTATGTGTGCGTGCACACACATATATACATTTATAATATATATTCCATCCTTTGTGAAAAACTTTTTTCAGAATGGCCATTAAAACACACATTACTCAACATTCATCACACAATCTCCACAAACTTTGCTCATGTCAACAAAAATAATTCCCTACACCAAACTCAACATCATCACAACACTGACAAAGATGGACAATTTACACAACCTCACCCCTTACTCCTTCACCACATTACAAGAACACAAATTCACTGCAGTTATTACTCTCTCTAACAGCATTCAGTCTGTATCTCCAATTCCTTGAGTCCCACATTAGGTGCCAGAAAGGACTGTGGTGGTTTCACATAGACGGGCAGCTAAACTGGACCACACCACTTCCTCTCCTCAGAAAGTTAGGGAGAGAAAATATGATGAAAAAAGTAAAGCATGTGG
Organism: Netta rufina; assembly: GCF_964035555.1. NCBI lineage: Eukaryota > Metazoa > Chordata > Aves > Anseriformes > Anatidae > Netta > Netta rufina. The sequence continues at coordinate 30,626,652 of NC_140126.1, read as the reverse complement.
GTTGAGATAAGGACAGGGAGGTTGCTCACCAATTACCATCATGGGCAAAACAGACTTAGCGTAAGGAAGATTAATGTAATTTATCGCCTATTGCTAACAGACTAGAGCAGTGAAACTAAAAAAAAGCCTAAAAACACCATACATGACCAATGTTAATTTGCCTCTCCTATGCACAGGTATTCTACTGCAACTGTAATTAAATGACTTTAAAGACAAATGTGATTGTCTTTGTAAACTCCCATGTAACTGACTAAGTGTCCAGTACACATTGTGGGGTGGTTATTTGAAGTAACATGGATACTTTTGTTCTTGGGCTTCTTAACAGTGAGTGTTAAACTTTGAAACCTTTCATATTGTTTAAAAAAAGTTTTTGTAGGCAGTATTTTTATTTACTCAAACTATTGAATAACAGCCTTCAAAGGGATACTCTTCAGTTAAATATTTATGCAATTCTGTGGGTGTCTTTGCTTTTTTGTCAGGAAATGATGTATGTCTGGAATGGCTTTGCAATTGTGGGCAAAAGAGTGGACCTTACTGAAAATTTATTGGTAACAATTGAAAAAGAAGAAACTGCTCTACAAAATGAAACTAGTAAGTAGTTGATCAAGATGGAAATAACAAGCTAGTAAGAAATGTTGACATTTTGCTTTGCTTCTGTCTTAGAAATGTTCTGTTGCCGACTTAGGCAATGTGCTGTTAAATCTGGTATGAAAATTTTGGAGCTGCTTAAACTTTAGTGCTGATTCCTCGGTATGCCCTTTATCAAGCTTGATTAATGCTAGGGGCTAGATTATACAAAACTCAAGAATTTGAGACTATTACTTACATAACTTAACTGAATCTTATTAAGACATTACAGTCTCAAAGAATGTCCTTAGACCATAACCCACTGATTTTTTAAATGCCTGAAAAATACTTTTGCTGAACCAGTTTATGCCATACTTCAGCTGTACTACAGAGGACACATACTGAGCAGAATATAAGTATGAAAGAGAAGACAAAGTATTATGCATGATTCTGTTTTTTTTTTTTGTTGTTTGTTTGTTTTTTAACGTCTGCCAAAATCTAATGTCTGGCAGCTATAAAATAAAATGTATTTTTAATTAATAAGCTTTGACCATGGATTTAGATCTTGAAGTATAAGAAGCATAGATATTCAAGGTAATATGGAGTGTATCAGTCCATAACTTCATACTGGAACTTAATTTTCTTGAGGAATAAGAAAGTTGTGCTGGATAAGTACATGGCATTATTTACTGTTCCTTAAATCAGGCTTTATCAGGTTGCTCCTGTTATCTATTATGTGAGCTTCTCAGCATATTTCTCCTTTGAATTCTTCTAAAATGAATAATTATTAGCTTGTTAGTAATGGCAATTCACAAGAGCAGTTTCTATTGAACCCAGATTTTAGTCATACTTATCAATAATTTAGAAAGTTAGTTTACCCACATTATTAAAACATGTAATGAGTTTTGGAAACACTAAATATAGTATTAATTTCCCCTGTTTACATCGATAAGAGCAATATTCATGACTGAGTATCAAAACTCATTCAGTTTGTTATTAGCAAATAAAAATGCCCATTAAACATTTTTGCTGAAGTATAGCTTTCCCCAAAACATAGTATTCCAATAAGGCCAAAGCAGTTGGAAATTGAATTTTGAACTGCAGAATTACAAATATTCCCCTGAGCTCTGTGCTGCAGGCCTGGTACAGTATGAGGTGTTTTGTGCAAGGCAGGAAATAGAAGCAATGAAATGTACCTGCTAGTAAAGAAAATGAGAAGTAAGCACACAACAAAACTGATAGTAATGGTAATCTTAAATGTTACAATTTTATTTTATTCCAAAGATACACAGGAAAAGAGAAGCATCTTTTAAGTAAATGACAAAATGGTGTGAAATATGCTACCATTGTCTCATCTGAAAACTACATATTTAGCTATAAAGCAAACATGACAACTGGATTGCAGTGGGAGGAGAGGTGCTCTGTTTTTTCTTTTTTTTTTTTTGCCGCATTAAAACCAAGATGTAGCAAAAGGCAAGACACCAAATAAATCATGCTGCCATGAATGCAAAGAATGCTGGCAGAAGCTGTAGGGGATCTGGAGATCTTTTATCCAGATGTTTGTGTTATGACTATCTAATCAGTTAGAACAGTGAAGTAAATTTACTGTCCTAGGCAGAGATGCTCAAGATATCAACATAAAAGGAGTAGAATAAAGCAATTGCAAGAGGACTGAAATAGAAATAGGTAGATGATTGGAGAAGGTATAGAAGATATTTATTACTAAAGGAATTGGTAAATTCCTTTCAAAAGAGAAAGTAGCTGAAAAATACTTTAGGATCTACACACCCACAAAGGCAGAGGAGAAACTGAATGGTCTGTTCAGTTGTGGTGTCTTTGTTACTTTAAAATTCTTGAAATCACTGGTGTGACTTATTTGTAAACAACTGGATGGTAGAGAATCATGGGTGAGGATCCTTTTTATGAATATACCTCAAGTGAATAGGTCATTCAGGATGAGGTTGCTTTCTGTCAGTGAGATACATTCCTGCATGGCAAAATGAGTTTATTTACACTATCCAGACAAACAAACCAAGAAGTCCAAAGGAATCAGATTGAGTATTCAGGGCTGCTTTTCTGAGTTGCTGAGATATGTCTCTATAGCATTTAGATGATGGTTTAATTTACTGTAAAAAGCATATGTTTTTATGTAGATAAAAATGAGTGTCTGTATTATAGTATTATGAAAATATATAAATCTGAATTTCATTCTGCTTGGACTAAACCGTAGTATTTTGGCCTTAGATTGTGGTATGAAATATTTAATCAGCACTTGGAAATCTGTAGTTAACAGTGGCTAGAATAAGTAACTTATTAGTGTTTCAAAATTGTATTCCTTTTTAAAAACATTATGTTTTTCTCATGGAAACATGCAGATTACAGATACAATGTAATTCTGATACAAAGTTGTTTTTTATGCTTTTTTTGTAATAACTACAATGAAATACAGTTTTGTTCTGTACTTTCTATCTGTGAGCCTGGTTAACTTTTAAAGATACGGAGTCAAACAAAATAAAGGCACTGATTACCAGAATTGCTGCTGAATGTACACCCAAAGCCAAAATGAGGCAAGGATACAGTATTTTTTTTAAAAGACAATTGTCAGTACTAGATAGCTTTAAAGGACTACTAAGGTGTCATCACAAAAAAAAAAAAAAAAAAAAAAAAAGTAGGTTAATTATACACAGAGGTCATGTAGGGATTGAGACTTCTCAGAGAGAGCTGTTGATGCTACATTTGGTTCATGTAAACAGGCACAGCAAGGAATCTGTCAGGGACTGAAAATGGTTGTAGAGAATACTGAAAATATTGATGACAGAAGGACACTTTAGAAATAATCTTTTCCTCAGGATTTCTGTGTATTGTATTTTTCCACAGTTGTGTCATTTCCAAAATATAAAAAAAATTTTTAATGTTAAGAAAAAAATATTCCTATGGTTATCTTGTGTGTTTCATCAGCATGATAATATTTCCTCTGGTACAGGGTACTGCAGGAATATGTGTCTTACACATTTATTGCCAAGGATCTCTATTTTAAGTTGGCCTGTTCATTTACTGTCATTGTTACAGTAATTTAGCTCACTGTCTTTTCTTCCTCTGGGACATGCCAGGGAGATACTATCAGTTATTTCTTTTATTGACATCAATGCTTATCTCCAGTAATTTTGGGGAATGAGACTTTTAGGAGATAACCACATAAATCTAGTACCTTATCTAGTAAAACGGGCTAGAGGAATGCAAAATACTCATCCCTTCTAGTTTTACCTGTCACTAAAAGCACAGTCTGTTAGTTGTTATCCGTAGAGAATTTCTGGGTTTAAACACAGACAGAAATATGCCTGAAAGTAGTGGGAAAGCACTTCATGGAGTCCTAAGATACTCTAGTCTTGCATCTTTCAGAACTGTTTATGTAGGATTTTTTGGCAGACTATTAAGAAAAAAAAAAGTGACCATAGAGATCTGGTAATTAGTTGTAAACAACATGATCTGAAGGGAGGTTGTTTTGCTTCCTGAATTGTTAATGTATGTGCAGCCATCTGTCTATCCATATGTGTTTTCTTTCCTTTCTTTTTCTTCCCTGCACCTAGCAAAGGATATAAACCGATGCTACAAAAAAGGACCACATTGGTTAAGGCTACATTTCTTAATTACTTTATAGAAGCCTTTTCATCACATATTTTCAGTCCTATTGAACATAAAACTTCCTTGAATTTTCCAAGTGAACATTCATAATTGTTGGAGATGATGCAAATACTAACAAAGATGGTTTCTTGAATTTCTGTTGTAGTATTATGTTTCCTAAGAGATATGTAGGAATGAATTGTAGGGTATTCTTGGGCTTTTCACATTACTGGTGCTGCTGGAGTTCTGCCAGTACTTTGGAACAGTGGAAGCTTTTAAGATGTAAAGGTTTCAGTCTCAATCCAGGTTTTCTGTTCTGTTTTAGATGTTAAATGTATAGAAGTCTTTAACTTGTGCCAGATTATGCCCACTTTGTACTGACTTCCTGATTTAGAAGACTGGGGAACAACTAGATGTTTAGATTTCTTCTTTTCCTCAGTCTCTATCCTTAAAGAGAAAGATACAGAAGCTATGAACATATCCTCTCTAGTAAGCAATGTTTAAAATTGTGCCTGTGGATTATGTGTTGAGATACAGAACTCTGAGAAGCAAACCTCAGAGTCTGAGTATATATTCACTACTGAAAAATGTTACCTTTTCATGATGATGTCTTCAAATTGGTTGATGTATTTTGCTTTTGCCTTTAGACCACAATGAATACTATATGGATGACATGTGCATGTTGCAGCTACTGAAGGGTCTCTGCCTTAAACACTTGGGAAGACTCATGCAAGCTGAACTGTGTTTCAATCAAGTAATTCAAAGGTAAGAATAATAGAAATAGACTTTTCACTTTTATTTTGTAGGTTTGGGTGAAACATGATATTCTTGCAGAAGCCTTCACATTAGAATTTTAAATAATTAAACTTTAACATCCTGCTAGGGAGCTGGAATTAAAATAGTTCTGAAAGTAGTTGGAGGACCACAAAACTTTACCATTGTTTTTCTATAGTAATTTGACATTATATAGCTTTTATATAAATAGGATGTGTTTTAGACCACACAAGTAAGACTGATGGATAATGCATTTATATATATACATTTGTAATTAGTATTTTTATATTTGCAGAACTATCAATAGAAGTGAAGGTAATTCATGTGGATTTATCGTTTGTTTCAGTATTTAGTGCTTCATGAGTTAACACTACATTTAGATGAGAAATTATTGAAGTTGTTGCTATTTTCAGTTGAAAATTTTAGTTTCTTGTGTTATGGACTTATTAAACATTTTAGATGTCAGGTCAATTTCTACTATAATATTTTTTTTTTGTAACTCTAAGTCATATATTGATTGTGAACTTGGAATTTTTAAAGTAGTTAGCCTGAAAAAGTGTTATTTTACAATTTTCATACAATTTTTCTAATCAATAATGATCTAAAAAAAATATTTTCTTTCAAAGGAATATGTTGTCTATGATTCCAGTACCTGTTGCAGCTTTCCTGCCAGCAGGCCTTGTCTTGCCATTTCTAAGATTACAGGAGAGTTTGGTCAAACACTTTGCAAGTTAGAGTATAGGTGCTTTTGATGGTTACATGTTTTCTGAAAATCTCTCTCCAAAGGCAATTGACACTGTGGAGACTTCTAGGGTTGAGACACTTCAAAAACAGTCAGACAACAGTTCCTTAAAAAGATGTTTTGGATGGGGAGGAGGAGTTTTCTGGTAAATTAAAGATCTGAGTTTCAGTTAGCTTCAGTCTCTACATTTGTTGGGCTACTACGACACATTAAGACTGTTTGTCATATAAGCAGTCTCCCTGCTTTAAAGACATGCTTTCTATGCATCAAAACTTGCCTTGTTGGACAAAATACCTCTAGAAGTGTTGTTCTCAAAATGTTGACGCTTGTTCATTGCAAACTTTTTTGTTCTGAAGAATTGTTTGATACTATTTTATCTAGATAAGAATTGAAGAGTTGATTGTAAAGGACATAGGAAAGGCCAAGGTACTCAATGCCTTATTCACATCATTCTGTGAATCTTCCTCTTCCTCTTGGTGGAGGAAGGTCAGGTTAGGAAACATTAAACAAGCCAGACACGCATGTGACCATCTCAGCTGAATATACCCAGTGGGATCTACTGGTACATATTCATGAGTGATGAGGGAATTGGCCAATGTTCAAAGAATCACAGAATGGTTGAGGTTAAAAGGGACCTACAAACATAATCTAGTCCAACCCCCCTGCTCAAGCAGGGTATATGTTATTCAAAGATACATATTATTTATGGCAACTGGGGGAGTTTCCTGAGGACCATAAGAAAGCAAAGGTCACCCCTATATTCAAGAAGGCAAAGGCGGAAGCTTGGGGTAACTACAGACTAGTCAGTTTCACATCAGGCCCTGGAAAGCTGGAGAAGAAAATTCTGGAAACCATTTCAAATGCATGAAGGTGATCAGGAGTGGTCAGCATAGGTTTATGAATCATGCTTAACCATCCTTATAGTCTTCTACAGTGTGATTACTGGCTCAGTAGATGAAGGGAAAGCAGTGCATGGTTATCTCCAGTTTAGAAAGGCTTTCAACACAGTCTACCATAATAGCATCGTAGAGAAGCTGTTGAAGTCTGGATTAGACAAGGGAGCAGCAAGATGGATTGAAAACTGGCTGAACTGCAACGAGGGGTGGATTAAAAACAGGCTGCAAACAGCAGCATGAAGTCAGCTGGAGATGAGTCACCATTAGAATATTGCAGGGTTCAACACTGGAGCCAGCACTGTTTAACATATTCCTTAAGGACCTGGATGATGGGACAGAGTGCACCCTCTGCAAATATGTAGATGATACAAAAGTATGCTGCCATTTTGAGCAACCTGGATAGGTGTACTGGGTCTGACTGGGATGTAGTTTCCTTTTCCCACAGCAGCCTATGTAGTGTTGTGCTTTGTGCTTACAGCTAGAACAGTGTTGATGCCGCACCAATGTTTTTATTGTTACTTAGCAGTGCTCCACAACATTAAGACTGGCTCTCCATTGCTGGCCCTACCAAAAGACATTAGGCTGTAGGTGTTGGGAGGACATCACTGGGACAGCTGACCTAAAATGACCAAAGGGATGTTCCATAGTGTATGGCATCATGCCTAGCAGTAAAAGCAGAGAAAACAGAAGGTGGGGCTCTTGTTGTGAAAATATTTGTGGCCTGAGCAACCACTACATTTACTGTTTCATTTACTGTTTCCTAAGGGACAGCAGAACAGTGCTAGCTGAAGGAAATTAGAAAATAACTGTTTTCTCCCTTTGCTTTTGCCCTGCCTTTTTTTTTTTTCTTTTTTTTTTCTTCTTTTTTTTTTTTTTCTTTTTCCCTTCCTTCCATTAAACTGCTCCTTATCTCAACTCATAAGCCTTTTTTTCATCATATTTTCTCCCCATTCTTTTGTGGAGGTGGAGTGAGAGAGCAATATAGCCAGCTTGGCTGTCTACCAATGTGAAAACACAATGACAGGCTAGACAAATGGGCTGACAGCAACCTCATGAAGTTCAGCAAAGGGAAGTGACAAGCTCTGCCCCTGGTGAGGAATAACTCTATGACAGAGCTCAGGCTGGGGGCAGCATGACTGGAAAGCAGATTGTCAGAGAAAGCCCTAGGGATCCTGCACATCATGGTCAACCCCAAGTTGACAGTGAGCCAGCAATGTGCCTTATCAATGGGTTGAATTAGGAGGAGTGTCATCAGCAGGTGATCCCTCCTTCCTGCTTAGTGCTGGTGAGGCCACATCTAGATTACTGAGTCCAGTTCAGGGCTTCCCAGTACAAGAGAGACATACCAGACCAAGTCCAGCAAAGGACTACAAACACAGTTAAGAGATGGGAGTGTCTGTCATATGAGAAGAGGCTGAAAGAGCTGAGACTGTTCAACCTGGAGAAGAGAAGGTGCAGAGCAGGGGCTTGGAAGGGTCATCTGTATGAATCACATAATCATAGAATATCCTAAATTGGAAAGGACCTGCAAGGATCATTGAGTCCAATTCCTACCTCCACCCAGGACCACCCAAAAATCAGACCATGTGTCTAAGAGCATTGTCCAAACAGTTCTTGAACTCAGGCAGCTTGGTGCTGAGTCCACTGCCCTGGGGAGCCTGTGTACTAGGTCTGGCTGGGATGTTAACTTTCCCTGCCCATACAGTGCTGTGCTCTGCACTTGTAGCTAGAACAGCAGTGTTATCACACCAGTGTTGTGTCCACTGCTGAGCAGTGCTGGCACAGCATCAGGCCTCTCTTTAACTCTCCTAGCAGGTGGGCAAAAAAGAGAGAAGAGAAACATCACCAGGGCAGCTGACCTAAACCAACCAAAGGGATATTCCGTACCATGTGGTGTCACACTCAGCAATAAAAGGTGGAAACAGGAAGAAGAGGGGAGGGGTGGGCTCTCATTGTGAAAACCTCGGTCCTTCTCCCGAACACAGGTTACGTGTGTTGAGGCCCTGCTTCAAGGACGTGGTCAATCATCGCTCATTTGTGGGAAATAGAGAGTAATTTCTTTCCTCTGCACTTCCACATAGCCTTTATTTTGTTTGTTTGTTTGTTTTTTATTTCCCTTTTTTCCCTTTCCCCCTCCCTTTTCCCCTTTCCCCCTTTTTTTCCTTTAGTTAAATTGTTTAAATAATAATCTTTCTTTAATAATTATTTTTTTCCCTTTGATTAAATTATCCTTATCTCAACCTGTGAGTTGTTCTTTACTTTACTTTTTCCTCTCCTCATCTAAGCAGGGGGAGTGAGAGAGCAGTTGTGGAGTTTAGCTGCATAGCACGTTAAAACCACTACAGCCTGTCCCAGTGCCCAAGCACCCTCTGGGTGCAGACCCTTTCCCTAACCCCCAGCCTGACCCTGCCCTGTCCCAGCTCCATGCCGTTCCCTCGGGTCCTGTCGCTGTCCCCAGAGAGCAGAGCTCAGCGCCTGCCCCTCCGCTCCCCTCGTGAGGGAGCTGCAGGCCGCCATGAGGCCTCCCCTCAGCCTGCTCTGCTTGGGGCTGAGCAAACCAAGGGACCTCAGCTAGGCCTCATGCATCTTGCCCAGTAGACCATAAATTAATTAATTATCAATACCTGAAGGGAATGTGTTTTTATTTATTTATTTTATTTGTTAAAAAAAAGAAAAAGGAACCAAACTTTTCCCAGTGGTACAGTGGCAGGAAGAGGTGTAATAGGTGTGAACTGAAACACAGGAAATACTGTTTAAACATAAGAAGAAACTTCCTTTATTGTGAAGTTGGTCAATCACTGACCCAACTTGATTAGACAATGGAGATATTTAGAACCTAACTGGACACAGTCCTGAGCAGGTTTCTGTTGTTGACCCTGCTTTGAGGACAGTATTGGACTAGATGATCTCCAGAGGTGCCTTCCAGTCACCGTGATTCTAAGTATTTCTTCTATTGAAGAAAAACTGAATTTCTGTATTTCTTTGCCTGATTCTGTTCAGGCAAGCTTAGGAATGAAGATCTCAATTTTGTTTGCAGGGACAAAGCATTTGTATTACATTGCAAGACTTAACGATGTTTTTAATCTTGTGTCAGCTTTTCGTTCCTTTTTTTTTTGAACTGTAAGTTACATAATAGGGCTCCTGTCCTGAGAATATGTTCATGGTAGCTTGGGTAACACAAAACAGTACAAATAATAACTGGGAATGAATAAATCTTTGCTTGCATAACATCACATTGGTAGTATTTTATGCCCATGGCTTACAAGTTTAATTGATATGCACAGTGTCAACTGGTAAAGAAGTTCCAGAGTGTTTTCTATGATCACGTGCTTCTACAGGTAGTGATTGCATTTAAAAGTTAAATGTTCACTTGAGAAAATGTTGTAATTAACCATTCTTTATTTTTATGATTTCCTAGTGAGAAACAAATAAAATATGATAGCTATTTGGTGCCATTCACCATGTACGAACTGGGTCTTCTGTACAAACAACAGGGTGAGAGAGAAAAAGCAGTAAGATACATAGAAACTGCAAAGTAAGTGGATTTTTGTTGTTGTTGTTGTTTCAACAATTAAGAATAACTGGGTAAGTTTAGCAATGAGGACTTTTTTTTTCCCTGCCAGCCCCTTGTCAAAATAAAATTAATTATAAATCTTTATTCTTGAGCTAAAGAAAAGTTCAGTTTTACAGTCTATGGTACTACTTCAGGCATGGAGGAATAGACGATATCAAACAACAGAGACTATGAAAGGAAAATATTTTGTTTTATATTAGTGTTTGGAAATGCTGAGGCTCTTTGTATGACAGGAAAAGGCTGGGCTCCTTTGCAGGTGTGGGATGGAGCTGGAGAATCCAGAGAATGGATTAATAGCACCTGTGTGTCAGAGAGCAGCTGTGGGGCTTATATATGCTGCAATAAAAATGTTGATGAGAATAGGTTAAAAGCTAGTATAGTTCTGACCACATCCCATTTTCCTTTTACATCCTGTTGCAGAAGAGTGGTAGAGAGCAAATTTTACTGTACTGCAGCAAGTACATTGTAGAAGGAGATGTAATTTGACCCTTGTTATGTATACAGAAATATACCAATCATGCAATAGAGAAATATACCAATCATGCAGTAATGTTCTAAATATAGATTAGAAAGAACTGCCTCCTAAAATGCTTTTTAGAAACATAGTAGCTTTTTGCTTTTTTTGTTTGTTTGTTTGTCTCACATGCTTTAGTTTCTTTGTTGTTTTATTACACCAGCTGAGTTCTGTTCTGAAGTTGAGATTATATTTGGAGCTAACATTCTTTTCAATAGTTTTTTAGTTTGTCTTTTCACAGCAAACTTCTGAAAGGATTGTTGAAGGATCAAAATAAGTGAAAGAGACATTAAGACATGGTTGTAGTTTAGCAGGATATGTAACTGTTATTACTGGTATAGATCTCTGCTCTGTTGATGGAGAAGACTTTAAATGGCATCAGAACACTTTAATTCATCTCTGTATCAACTTCTCTTTTCTGTGGAATGAGTAAAGACTGTTAACTCTGGTACTTCAGTGAATGTGTGAAATAGAAATAGCCCAGGTCAAAAATGTTTTTCTTAGAGCTTTCTAGCTGATAAAGTAACTTTATTGTTCGCAGAAACAACTACAAAGAATACTCCATGGAGTCCAGGTTGCACTTCAGGATTCATGCAGCACTTGACAGCTTGAAAGTGTCGCCTGCTTCAACACCTTGAATGAGGAGGGATGCTTTTCATGCACACAATGCATACAATAGTCTACACGATGTTTTTGCAATCTTTTTTAAATCTTTGAAAAGAAACAATAATGATTATTTTCTGTCATCTCTGATTTGATGTATGTCATTCCTTTTGACTGTTCTTTTTCTGTATGGCTCATATACTATATCTACTTGATACTTTAAATAATACATTATATTTTGTTTGATAAAAATAATTTAATATTTGACTTGATGGGGGATATTTAAAAAACAGTTGATGGTGCAATAAAGTTTAATTCAAACACTTTATTTTTTATATGAAATCAGATGCTGGCTATGCAGTGGAACTTGTGATAATTTCAGCCTTTTGTGAAGGTTTGATTTTCTGCAGTACACTTGAGACCTTTTTGCCTCTGGAACAACAATGCAATGGCAGTGGATAACCTTCACCCATATTTGGCATACCATATTCTGAAATTTGTGTTCCAGAGGAAAAAAAAATCATCATCTTTGACTTAATTTCATTTTGGGAACAAAATGAATTTGTCTGAAGTGCAATATTTTTATTGTATCTTTCAAGGTAATGTTAAGCAGGGCTACAGGTGTAAAATCTCTGCAGCTCTATTTCACTTGAAATAAGAGGTCACAGGGGACATGTCTCAGTAACAGAGAAGCAGGGTTCTAGGGACATTACAAGGTCATCTATTCTACATGTATGTTACTGCCCTAAGGCAGAATCAAGCCTTATGCTATTCCTCACAGGTACTTGTTTAAATTGTTTAATAACCAAAAAGCAAACAGACTAAAACAACCAAAACAAAACAAAACAAAACAAAAGCTTCCATTGAGAGGGGTTTTGTAACTTACACAAGCAGTGTTTCCCAGTGCTTTTATTATTTCTACTTGGATTTTTTTTTCTGGTAGTTACCCCAAATAATTATTGGCACAACTGAAACCTACTTCCTATCTTCCCTGTCATGGATGTGGGGAATGGCTTGTTCTTTTCCTTTTTTAAAGCAGTCTTTTAATTTGAAGACTGTCTCATGTTAGTCATCTTGGTTCTTGGCGTCCAACCAAAACAAATTAAAACTTGCAGAATTTAATTATTTTCCTGATCTATAGGAGTAACTGATATTGATGCAAATTGTGTATCAAAACTGAATCCACTCTTAAACTTAAAAAATGTGTTAAAATATACTAAATGAGTTTAAAAAATGTGCATATTCTAACCATAGCTTTCTACCAAAAAGTATGTAGGAAAATACATATATTTATACATTTCTATATGTTTTGTTTTCCTTTTAATATGTGGACAGCACTATCAGATTTAGTTTCCCAATTCATTATTAATACTTCTGCAGGTTTTGCTAGTGATTTATTCATAACTAAGAATATGTTTGATATACCAAACACTTGGGAAGGTTTCCAGAGGTAGTTGATGCTCCATGCCTCTCAGTGTTCAAGAGGCATTTGGACAGTGCCCTTAAAAGTATGCTTCAACTTTTGGTTAGCCCTGAAGAGGTCAGGCCGTTGGACTTGGTCTTTGTGTACATCCCTTCCAACCAAACCGGTTCGGTTCGGTTCGGTTCGGTTCTATTCTATTCTATTCTATTCTATTCTATTCTATTCTATTCTATTCTATTCTATTCTATTCTATTCTATTCTATTCTATTCTATTCTATTCTATTCTATTCTATTCTATTCTATTCTATTCTATTCTATTCTATTCTACTGTTCAGTCACAAGTGTTTTGCAAAACCTGCCAATCTCCATACTTTAATAAATCTATTATATTTGCTTCCCATGGTAAATTCATAGTAATTACACTCCTGTATGTGGTTCTCTGTCCTCAACTGCCACCCCAGAGAAAATGGAACAAAAGAAATAGGTGAAAAGCCTATCTTCAGTAAATGAGTGACAGTAAAATTTCTAATTAATCAGTCAATCTAATGTAAATGCTATAGATGACTAAGAACACAGCCTTCTTTTATGTCTTTTATGACTTTATAAATGAGTGATTTAGTTGCATATAAATGCAGGTAAAGTAAGAGTTTTATTTTTAAAAAAAAAAAAACATCACCGAAGACTAACATATGCCACCACCTGACTTCTCTGACTCCTAGCCCTTTTATGCATACCTGATCATAAATGACAGGCAGCAAAAATAAATTTCTGTATGTTATATTTTCAGACAATGTTTTATTGGCCTATTTGTATATTTATGTGTTCATTTTAGGATTATTTGTGATTCAGTCTGATTATTGGATTACAAAAATCAAATGGGACCACTTCATTTTCTTCTGAAAGGTGGTGAAAACAGTAGCTGGTGGAACTTCTATAGTTTGTGTTTCATATAATAATTCACTCCACTAAAGGATTAGATCAGGGACTACTGACTCAGGATGGAGCATGAAATAGTCTCTGATATCTTGTCATTGTGTAGTGTCTTATATTTATTATTTTATGGGTGATTCAGAATAGCAATCAAAATTAGCAAAAAATAAAAAATGAGCTTTCTTAGAAACTGACTTTTTGAAAGTCTAGTAAAAAAATGTAGCGCTATACTTTTTTCACTGCTGATAGTACTGACTACAAAGGTAAAAAAGAATTTTGTTTTCATCAGCTCAACCTTCCAAAGTCAATATCACACCCTGTGTATGTTAGTTTTCTTTGTCTCTTTCAGGATTTGCCTTTTTGCACTCATGCAGAGAACAGGCATATCCACAAAAACCTGCAATATACTCTGTAGTGCTTTGATGCCCTGAGATCCCCAGCCTAAGTTCTATTTACACTCTATGTCCCTTTCTTTGCTGCTATTCCAAACTTGTTTGTTAGAATCTTGAGCAATCAGATTTTCATAGCTTTTTTCTGGGTATTTTTTTAAAAGCTAATGGTAGGAATATAAATGTGTGAGACTGACTTGTAACCTTTCATATAAGGTAGGTCTCAATAGATCTGTAAGAGATGCTTTGTCTTCCAAACACTGTGCATAGCTATGGTCTGCTCCTACTTAGTGCATCATTGATGCAATAATATTTAGTACATTGTGTCTGAGTTAGGGTAAGTGATTTGTGGATAGAGTTTCAATGGAAAGTCTTACGTTATTATTTTTTTGATATCTGCTGCATACGGTACCAGGCCTTAAATAAAACTATGATTTAGTTTTACTGTGCTTCAGAATCTTCACCTCACCTGCTCATGTTGTGTGGTAATTTTGCATAATGTGGTGAAACCTTGAAACTGAACAAGGTTGAGCATTTACGTGAGACACTGTAACATCTATTGATAATAGTAGGAATTATATTCAAGAACAAAGCTAAGGCCTTAGTTTAAGCAAGCAGGTCTGAATTTGCATAGTAATGTTATGACAAAGGTCATTCTGGTCTTACTGGTGATAGACGGGTATATATTTTTTAAGGTGAGGAATAATAAAGCAGCTTGGCTATAAGACAAAGCTTCTCTTCAGTTAAGAATTGCCTACTTGGAAAATACTACAAAAATAACTTTGTCTGTGCATATCAGTCAAATGCTTAATCTATTGGGGAAAGATTATTATGCTACGATCTTTAAATACTAGTTCACCACTTTAACAAAAAATAAAAGAAAATACACATTAAAAGAAAGCTGATTAAAGGTTGTGTTTCATATCTGTTCTAAAAGGTTGTGTTTCATCTCTGTTCTAAAACACATATGTAGCAGCTGTATTGAGCAAGAAAAATTTACAATAATTGGATCCTGCTATGTTTCCAAAATACCTTGACAACTAATGTATTAAAGAAGCCATTTCTTCTAACAAGTCCAGCTTAACTTTGCAATTATTTTATTACTAATCTTTGTGTTTAATGCCCTTTGTTTCTGTATGTTCTTATATTGCATAGTTCAACAAAGAATGTTTATATTTGCACTGGTGGTGCAGTTTATTTCCTTCTAAACTGTTGAGATTTGCACATGTTCATGTTTGTTACTTCAGTAAGGACAAGGTTAAAATAACGGCTGATGAGCGATGAAGTGTTTTTGGTATTAAGAGCATGTAGAGATGTTCAGTTTGATGAACAGATTCTTTCTTCAGAGGAACAAATCACGTTTTATGCTTTTGCTACTGAATGCAACATTTTGCACAGTATTCTTATTGTACGTAACTTTCAGCTGAGATTTGTTGACACAATATCAGCAAAAAAAGCATATACTTAAGTTTAAATATGCTATGATAGGCATATATCTCTAATACCTATCTTCTGATTTATCGAAGTGTAGTAGAAAATAAATAGTCTTTTGAAATATATGTAGTAAATGTACAATAAAAAGCTACTTTAACTAGTCTTGACTTCTCACCAGAGACCAGATAATACCATTAAATTACAGGAGTGATTAATAATTAATTAATTCTTTTACCAACTATGTCATTAAATTCAGTGAGAATGACACATAATATACCCACAGGAGCTTTTTAAAATCCCAGCATGAAAAATGGGGAGAATATAATATAAATAAATAAATAAATATTATATTTTATATATAGGTGCAGGCCTTGATTTTTGTAACATTCAGAAAAGTAAATGTTCAAAAACTTTTCTTTTCATTTGGTACATTTAAATACTTCCACAGTTGTGTGTCATTTTAACTGATGCTTCTAACCAGTTAGGCCAACATTTTTATCATAGTTTGAATGATAAGAGTGGAGGTTATGGTTATCATAAGAACAGAGATAGTGGATGACTTACCTCAAAGAAAGGCAAAGAATGGAGATGTTCCTGCATATCTGTCGTTGTCTGAAAGGCACTAATCTACCCTCAATTTTTACATATACCATGGTACAGAATAAAGCCTTCATGGATAGATCAGAATGCTTGCAACACATTGAGTAAAGATAGCTTAATGAGTAGAACAGGGAATAGAAGACACACTGAAGACTTGAGCACAAAGATAGGAACTACATTGGCATTTATGCAAACATTTTGCAGAAGCTATGTTACATTTTTACAGTCACCTGACAAATTCAATACTTTTACTTCCTGTATTCCAACTAGGAGAATGTCTGTGGTGCTGGGTCCATAGCTCAGTTTGTTTTTTTTTTTTTCGTATTTTTTTCTTTTTAGTCTCTGGTCTCATCATTTACTTTTTATTTTATTTGAAGGACAGCTTCAGAAAGAAATTTAAGCATTGCAACTCTGAGCTTTGCATTTTGTAGAAGAGTAGCCTCTGGGAAAAAAATCAGATCCTATGGTTAGCATAGTAAATTCAGGGTTTAATTAATGCAAGATTAAATGCTATGATTTCAGTAGGTAGTTCCACTGCACAGAGAGGCATGTGCCAGCTAGTAATCACAGTTAGGAATACCCTTCCAGATTTTGTCACTCATTTCAAGAGAACTTCTTCAAATGCGTTAGCAGGAGGAGGTGCCTGCTTTTTGTGCTGTGCCTTTGTACCATAAATACAGTAGTTGGAGCACTGAAGCTGTGTAGGCCACTTTCAATACCTACCTCATCTGAAGCTGTAGGTACTTAGTACTGATGACATGCCACTGTGTGGAACAACTGGTAAGGTTATCCTTAACAGCAAGGAAATCCCAGTTGAGATGTTAATATCCTTCTATACTTGAGCATAGAAATGTGGATCTCAAAGCTTAATTTTCTTATTGTAAAATGAGTGTAAGAGTATCTTAATATACTTTTTTTGGACATGCTTAAATGATCTGCTCTTGCTTCAGTATCTAAAATCAGGGTGGAGGGATATGTAAAAATAGGTTAATACTGCTTATGTAGCTTGTGTGGTTGAGGCTTAGCTTGTTTCAGAGCATTAGGGGATCTTCAGAATTAAATGATGTAGAAAAGAGAGCAGTATGAATTTAAGTTATTATTATTACTTTTTAAATACTCTTTTTCTCAATGGAACAGATATTTTATCCAAGCAAAACACAAAAATAAGCTAAATAAGCTAAAATATGTCTAAATATGCTCAGGTATGGGTATAAAAGCACAAAAATTCCATCAAAAACAAACAAACAACAAACCCAATCCCATGGAAAATGCTCCTACTGTATTTCACATGAATTTTGCTAGAATACCCATATTCTGTTTCATTTATTCCAGTCAATACAAATACTATGGATAATGCTTGAGTTTATTCAATAGTGAATCTTTGAATAGTAGCTAGGTTAAATCAGTTTTTTTGTTAGCTGAAAGAAAAGAGAGGTCTGAATGTGAAATTGTAGAATCATACACTGTTCCAAGTTTGAAGGAATCCACAAGGATCATTGAGTCAACTGGCTCCGCACAGGGCCATCCAGCAATCAGACCATATATCTGAGAGCATAGTCCAAATGCTTCTTGAACCTCATCAGGCTTGGTGCCATGACCACTGCCCTGGGGAGCCTGTTCCAGTGCCCAACCTCCCTCTCAGTGAAGAACCCTTTCCTAATCTGTAGTGAGGCGCTTACAGTCTCTGTAGAAGATGAACAGTCCAACAGGATGCTACCTAACACACAGTATACTCTGGAGTCTAATGACAATTTGTGACAATTCACTGTCTGAAACTGGTAGTGGAGCCATCCAAGGAAAATCTTTGCCCACCATTAGTATCTATGCTCTGTGCTTTCCTGGAATAATACAAAGCCAAGATGGCTGCTCATGCTTGCTGGCTATAGCAGTTGCCCCCATTCAGGTATGAATGAGAGCAAGTCAGTAAGGGATAGCTGACAGAGAAAATGCAGGGGAAACTGGGGAGTGGGACAGCAGTAGGGATATATTCAATAGGGATTTCCATAGCACCCCAACCATTAAGCAAGGGAACGTGAGACTGTGGAACCAAACAGTAAGGTGAGGGAATAAAGCAAATGCAATTGTGATAGAAAGGTGTTACGTAAGAAAAATTATGGAGTTTAGTTATCAGTTGCTGGGTAACAGTAGATAATATCATCCAGAGGTAACACTGGAAGAAAATATTTTTTTCCTGCTTAAGAAGTGATGGGGACAGACATCCCATCAAACCATATCAGGCACAAGTAACTATGCTACTGAAGGGACTATGGAGAATGAATTCTGCTCCTCCAAGGAATGTGTTCAAAGAAACAATGTACAACTGGCAAACCAAATTCAACCTTAAGTAGTTACTTCGAAGTCCTTAAATCCTTCTGGCTCCTGAAATCTAGACAGTGGCAGATTTCATGTAGTTTAATCATCACCTGTTGATGATTAAGGGCAGAGGGTATTTGAGTTCCAGTATGAAGACTTTATCTCTGTCATCAGTGCAGCCTTTGCCTGTCTGAAAGTCTTGCAGAACTGTGGCTAAGGACAGATTCTTAGGGTGCCAGATGTCTAAAACACATACTAAATATTGGAAAAAACATGGAAATTTGTAATGACAACTTTTAAATATTTGATGGTTTTAGTTACATTGAGAAATTTTGCTTTTATTTTTATGAATTGTTGACTTAATTGTCAAGAATTTGTTTATAATTCATTGTGTTCATTCTTCAGTAGGACTAGACAGTTATCCACGTGCAATCTTTAAGTGGGATTCATATATCCATCTGAAATTTGGGCGTCTTTTGTAGGTTTCCTCTGTGGACTTTCAGAAAGAAAAGTTTAGGGCAGGTGTCTCAAATGAGGATCAGTACTGGTTAGACAATGGCTAAATAAGATTAAATTGAATTGATTCATGTGGTAACAGTTGGTGTTGTTACTTGTGTTATCTTCCATGTAAAATTAGAGATTCATATGTGGGGATCACCTGTTCACTGCTCTTTAAGATGCTGAAGCTTCAGTAACATTTAACAGTAGTACGGATCCTAGTATAAATGACTGGCTGGCTGCTACAGATGCTCTTTGTGGTCTGAGAGATGGCTTGGCTGACACTAGTTGTGTTACGGATACCATCTGTAGCCAGGGTCAAGTGTACACTTTTCCCAGAAAAAACAGCTTTCCCGAAAGCAGTGTTTGTAAAACGGTGCTTATGCAGACTTATGGCAACTGTCTCCACTATTGTGCAGTTTATTCACAGAATCACATAATCACAGAACTATAGGGGTTGGAAGGGACCTCAAAAGATCATTGGATCCAACCCCCCTGCCAAAGCAGGTTCCTCAGAGCAGGCTGCCCAGGTAGGCGTCCAGACAGGCCTTGAATATCTCCAGAGAAGGAGACTCCACAACCTCCCTGGGCAGCCTGTTCCAATGCTCCGTCACCCTCACCGTGGAGAAGTTCTTTCGCATGTCAGTGCGGAACTTCCTGTGTTCTAACTTGCAGCCATTGCCCGTTGTCCTTTCCCCACAAACCACTGAGAAGAGGTCGGCTACATTCTTCTGTCCCCCACCCCTCAGATATTTATATACATTGAGGAGATCCCCTCTCAGTCTTCTCTTCTCCAGGCTGAACAGACCCAGGTCTCTCAGACTTTCTTCATAGGGAAGATGCTCCAGGCCCCGGATCATCTTTGTGGCCCTCAAAAATAAATACAGGTATTAAAAAACAAACAAACAAAACACTCATCATAGTGAATTAATAATAGCAACAATCTGAGTGGAGGACAGAGCCTAAAATTATAGTAGAAAAAGCCAGAAATGAGCTGATGTTAGAGTACAACTATTTTTCAGAACACCGATTAAATAATATTTTCCTAATTTTTGATTGTCACTTTTAGTTACAGTTCTATCAATGTTTCTGTAAGCCCTTGCTGTTGAATTCCCTGTGAAATCTATACTATTTTGAAGCTTAACTTAATTTTGAAGCTGTTCTTCTGTGGCTTGTGGTCATTTTTGTTTGTTTGCTTGAGTGGGTGGTTTTTTTTTGTTTTTTTTTTGGTGCATAATAAATAATTTCTATAAAAAATGTGTGGTCCTTGGAGGTGATTTTGGGGGATTTTTAGGGGGAAGGTATATTAATCCAGTCCAACCAAAGAGATCTATTTTGCAGTCTGAGCAGGAATTCTAGCCCTTGTTGCATCCTGACTTAGTCAAAGTTTAGGGAGACCAGGATGCCTTCCATTAGCCTGGAAAGAATTCAAACTTCTTTTATAAAATTGTTTATGTTTTATCAGTTGACTGACATGACAGCAGTCTCTCATGCTAACACACTGCTGTCTTGGATGATTTTCCAACCAAGTTTATTGATTGTAAACCATCAATGAAACATGAGGGGGGTGGACAGACTTCCGTAAGCATTTCTGACATAAAAATTGTATTACAGACAGCGTAATTTTTAGACTCTGTGTCCAACTAGAAAGCTATCACCAGTCTTCAGTGTTCAAACTCCCCCCATACCCTGTGCTGCTGTGCTCAGGCAGCCCTGGCAGGGATCAGTATGCCCACAGAGGCAGCATGAGAGAGACCTTTGTAGTGTCCCCAGATGAAGCAGTAGGGGATCGAGAGGAAAGCAGACTACTAATTTTCTACTCTGACCAGTGTGTGTGTGGTGGGGGAGGTGGGAGTTGGTTGGGGGTCTTCCACTCTGATTCCATCTGTTCAGTAAGGAAAGGCATTTGTTGAGTGGGGGGTAATACAGGTACAGCAGATGGAAATATACCATTTGTTTTACCTATCTTTTGTGTACATTAAAAGCAAGCAAACAAAATAAAACAAATAAAACCCACAGATGAACAGTGGTAACTTTGCATCAGAAACACTAGAATGGGCAGAGATATTACCCAGTTTCAGAAATAACTGAGAATACTTTGTTACTGCTTCTCATTTAAAGAAAGCATGTATATCTTTAGTCAATCTTCAACATGAAAAAATTTAACTGAATTTCAATTTCTGAAATAAATTTTCCAATCTAGCAATCATATACTAATAAACTATATGCAAGTTCCAAGGAACAGAGCCTCATGGATCACTTTATGAAACATCAATCACTACAAAAATGCAATGTGGCAGTGCAATGGCCATATAGCAGCCTTACATTGCAAGATTTCTAAAAACCATAAAGAAAACACTGTTAAGGAGCAGAGTTCAAAACAGTAATGGAAGTAATTGTCACTTGATAGGTGACCTAAAAGCTCATACTCATATTATTTTTTTTCATGGTATCCTCTTTGAGGTGGCTGGAATGTCCATGCCCCCTCCTGAGAAATATTTTAAAACACAATATGGTGGTAAAAAAAAAAGTACCTGTGAACAAGTACCCCTGGAGAGAGCTGTAGTATTAAATAGTAATGCCACAAGAGGAAATCTGAATGTCTTGCTGTAACTTACTGCCTTGTGAATTTGTTTCCATGAAGAATGTATTGTATGCAAATTCACCTCATCCTATTCTAGGTTTTAATGGTAGTTTGTGGTGTTTTCATAAATAGTCTTTCACCACAAACATACATTACAAGATTGTTTTTGGAGCTTGAATCTGACAGCTGTGCCAATGGGTGCAAATTTTGAACTATTTGATTACATGATCAATTTAAAACTCTCATTATCTTCTCAACTTGCCATCACAGGATCTGAATAAGAGTATTACATTAATAGAAGATTACTGCTAGCAATGCAGAGCAGACCTTCAGCAAAGTCCAAAGTTGGTTGTCCTTTGAGATGGAAAAACATTGTTTTGATCAATTTAAAGCATTCAGTTAAAATCGTATTGCTGAAACATCAGAGTAGGAGAGCAAGATTTTGGCTGGCAAGTGTTGCTGGGACACCAGTGAAGGAGCAGAAGGAGCATTCTTTTTTTTTTTTTTTTTTTTTTTTTTTTTTTTTTTTTTTAATATATAATTGTATATAATTTCCATATGTAGGGCTGCTACCTCTGCTGGGCTACAAGCTTTGCCGTGATGCAGGCAGAGCTTCCAGAGGAGAGAAGTGTGTTCATCTGTAAAGCAAGCCTGTTTCCAGCATACTCCTCTTGCTCCCCCTGTCATGCACGCATTCTGCACTCAGTGACTTGTGTCCTGGCTTGAGACTGTTAAAAGAGTCCAGTTCAGGCATCTTGTTTGAATAGGCTACCTAATCAGTGTTTGTCTATGGACAGGTCAAGTAATGCATCTGGCTATGCTTGTATGTTCAGCCAGTTTTCAAAAAAGCAAAAAACCAAACACACACACACACCCCAACCAAGAAGCAGAAGTTGCTCCTATGTTCCAGTGCACTTTTCAGTGAGAAGTTAATGGGATTAGTATTAGGCTTTGTTAATCCCTTTTACTGCTGCTGTACAGCTAGGCTAGGTAGAAGTCGTAACTGCCTGTCTGGAAAGTGCAAGGACTGGGCTGATATGTCTCTGACCATTTACAGGAGGCATATGCAGGAGTTTTGTGAGCATGTATCCATTGTATTCTTATTTATAATTTAAAACATTGTGTCTCAGAAAAATAAGCCACTTGGGCAAATGTAGCTTTAGGCTCTGTATTCCAGCTATTTCTGGGAGTACATTTAAATGACGTTTAATTTGTCCTGTTCTACCTAAATATTGGCAGCTTCTACCCAAACCATTTGACAGTAGCCTGCATTGTAAATCCTACTTGAAATGCCAAATACTGTATTTGGGTGTAGCTACCCCACATGTCCATATCAATTCCAGTGTAGTTGGTGTGATGGGACTCTTATTTTGCTAATTTGTTTTCTGTGGCCAGCTACTACTGCGGGGGTGAAAAACTTGTGTGATTTCCACTGCTGAAAAGACTTTGGAACGATCTTGCACCACCTAGTGAAGACGCCAGGAGTTTGCAGTGCTGCACTGGAGCTGTCAAGAATTACACAGTGTCTTTCTTGCTGGAGGCTATGCCATTTAGCAGGGTTTCTTGGGATAGGCAGGGTTTTGTTGTTAGTTTTTCCCACACAACCCATGTCTGAGAATTTTCTGGAGAACTGTGCTGCCAGGGACACTGGCAGCCTGTGACCTTGGAGGTGGTTTCATCCAGAGAAGGCTGACATTTTTATGGCATAACCAGCTGCCAGTGGTTCAATAAATGCGGGCATCTTCTCACCCAAGTCTCTGCTTCCTCTAATGTTTCTGCAAGACACAAAGGGGCTGTGGACATTTCTGCTGTGGTGAAGCTGGGTGAAGTGGTGGCATTTCAGACTGATGGCATTTGTCTTCCCAAGAAGCTGTTCCACGTGCTGAGCCCTGCTTTTGTGGAAGTGGCTGAATGCTTGCCTATTGTGGGAAGTGACAAATGGATTCATGGTTTGGTTTTGCTTATACACGCACCTTTTGCTTTGCCTGGTGAACTGTCCTTACCTCAGCCCATGAGTTCTCACGCTTTCACCTCTCCGATTCTCTCCTCCATCCCACCCAGGGGCAGTGAGCAAGCAGCTGTGTGGGGCTGAGCTGCCCGGCAGGGCTAAACCACAACACAAACAAACAAACTCTCGATATCTGAGCTCGAATTTATACTGCAGGCTTTTTGAAAGGCATGTTTCATCTCTTAACACTCTAAGTGGCTGACTTGTCAAAGGATAAGCTTTTGAAGAAAGCCACAGGGAACAGTGTTGAACTCCTCACTTTGCTTGAAAGAAAATGGACCATTTCATTACAGCATGGGCGTTTTTTTGCTGCTGACATTCTGGCAATCCAGCCAATTAAAGCACTATTACTTCATTTCTGTTCATGTTGCCAGCAGTTTGTTTGCAAAAGCTGCATTTTATTGAATTGTGATGCCATTACATGGGGGAACATAATTACAAAATCTGAAGGTTGGATGCCTGAGAGCGGGCTGTGCCCTGTCCCCATGACAGAAGCTGCCATGTGCTTGCCTTACACTAGGCTGATTGCTGGTTTCTCCCATCTCACTAGTTCAATGCAGTAGGAGTATATCAGTAACTGCAAAATTCATAGAAAGGTCATACAAGATGCAGCTTGAACTAGAGAATATTTTCCTGAACTATGAAAAATGCATCCTATTCCTTCTTCTAATACATTTATTTTCTTTTTTCTTATTCATTCATTCATTCATTCATTCATTCATTCATACATTCACATACTCATTCATGCATTCATCAATGTTATGTGTTTATAGATGAAGCACCTTTGAAATCCCACATATGATTTTAAGACTAATGATAGCTAGCATTGCTAGAAAAAGTATTTCTTGTTAACAGCCTCACTGATTCTGTCTTCTCCTGAATGTACCTTATGGTGCAGCTTTTCCTGTCATCTCACATTTGGCTTTTATTTTTTTTATCCCCATTTCCAACTCTATTAGCTCATGTTTAATATCTGTTTTGTTTAAGATGGTACCTCTTTGTCATCATCCAGGGCCTTAGGATCTCAGAGTTTCACTTTTTTTTTTTTTTTTTTTTTTTTTTTTTTCTTTTCCCTGCACCTCTTCTCTTCCTTAGTGTTTGCATTTTCTCGATTTTACATGTGTGATTGAAGGGCAGATATGAAAACAGCTGTTTACTAACAGCTTTCGTATTGTGTCTGAGGCCTGTATAAAGGCTGGATCTCCACCTCGGATACATACATTTCAGTTCCTTAAAAACTGATGAAATTGGCTGTCATGGTCTCAGGAATGGGCCTACCTCCAGACAAAGTACAGAAAGCACCAGGGACTGTTTGTAGAGGATGAAAATATACAATCCACTTGTATTTCCTCCATCATTCTTGCCCAGGTTTGCTGTTGAAGCAAAGGCATTAAGCACATCTTGAAGAATGAGTGTAGATTATTTTTCATTCTTTTAAATTGGGAATTGTTTTTTTCTGTTTGGGTAAAAAAGTTGGGTGTTAAGGAAGCTAAAGTCCAAGTTGACACTGGTGAATAGACTCACGGACTGGTGCAAGAGCCACATGTGTTACTGGTAGCAAGCAATAACATGAGTTCACATGCTGTGTGCAGGGCTGCCATTTAAATTGGGTGGAGGACACTCCCTGCTGGGTGCAGAAGCAGTTGTTTATTTTATTTTCTATGGCTTTACAGTGTGCAAGCTGCCAGTTGTCTTAAAACCTTCAACAATTTTTACAAGTCTTTTTACAATATATTATACCTGTGAACTGTCAGAAGCTCAAAGCTCAGACCACTCCATCCATTTGGCAGCTGAATTCTTTCATAAAAGTAAAGGTCTTGATTTATTTCCTAGCCACACCAATCAATGCTTTCATTGATTGGACAGCATAACTTTTCTTTCAGGCCATGTATAGGAGCAAAATGCAATAACAGGTGCTTTGTTATTTCTCACGTACTCATTTTTCATTGTTAACATTTCAGCTAAAAATGGACTTCAGTATGTATTATTTACATTTCATTCTGTAATGTTCTTGTTTTTGAACAGTAATAACATAGATGTCTGTAGAAATCACTTCAAAATAGCAGAGATTCTGTTTGTGCTTTTATTTTTTCTATCCCTACATGTGCGAATTTTTGGTTAATTCACCAAATAATTGTTACAATTTAAGCATCAATTTAAGAATGTAATTAATAAATTCTGGAATTGACTCTTGGTCTCTGAATCACTAAAACTTCTCTTGGTAAATGTCCATTGCCTTAAATTCCAGCTCTGAGCAGTTTTGATTTGGCATGATATATTTCTGCATGGAGTGGAATGTAAATTGTGGTCAAATGCCTGGGGCAAATATTGACATCTGCACATTCAGCTTGCATTTTTCATGTCTACTGTGCAGTATTGACTGAAAACTGGAAGCTTTTGTGATTTTTCTTGGTAGGAACCGTGATAACTGGAAGCCTCATCTTTCCAGAAAGGCACATACAGAGGAGAAAGGAAAGAATGAATGGAACACATATGTAAATAATTGGATTACCTTTTAAAGAAATTTTTTCCAACTCCTAATGATTGGTCTCACCCCTACTGCTTTTATGTATGTTTTCAAATTTTTGTGCTATACATATAAGTCCAGGTGAAAATTCTGTAATCCCTCATGGAAGCCCTTGTTCATTTCAAAATGTTGATATTTAATAACCAAACAAACCTTCAAGTTCCAAAATTTCTCTCATGTTAAACAAATGAGTATAGAGAAATAATAACTTTTTAAGTGAGAGAAGTCATACGTGAGTACTGATCTAGGCCTGCTATTTGTCACAAACAATAATAAAACCCAAAATATTTCCAAATTTGCAGGGTTTAAACCTCTCTTCAAATACCTATAACTTGGAAAAAGATGTCCTTTTGCTGTGACAAAGAGTAAGCTTTGGAAGTGTGTGTAATAGACACAGGGTATATTTGGAAGCAACTACAAATGTAAAGATAACATGGATAACTACAGAGGGGCATCAGATGGAAAATGCATGTGAAATATATTGGCTTGGATTACACACGTTGATACAATTGTGTTTACATAATTTTAATTAAATGCAAACAAAATCCTTCTTGTGGTGGTTTGTCATAGTGAACTGGTTTTATTTGCTCTCTTTAGGCTGAGGGAGAGGAAAGGTCCAAGTGTGACAATGGAGACTACAGAGGCTTTCACCTGGAGGTGTTATGGCAGGTTTTGTGGGGTGTCCCTAATTCCCAATACCTTTGACTGTCAAGGATTAAGAAGTCCTCTTGTGCAAGCATGACCACAGCACTTTTGCAGGTTTCCCTCCCTGCATTGTTGAGGTACAATTTACTACAAATCAATTTTCAGACATGTTTTAGCTGAACCCCGTTTGAACAAAATATGGAAGCATTTGTAAATTCTATCTATGGTTTTCTGAAAGACCCGACAGGTGAGTGATTTATAGGACACAGCTCCTGAAAAAGAAAAATAAATATGTTTAAATATTAAGTTGCTAATAAATAAGGTTAAGTAAGTAAGGAAAAAATATGGACTCAGATAGACTGGGTCAGCACTTCCCAGATGGTAAAAGCTCTGCTCCCCAGGGAGAGCAGTAGCTGCAAAAAGCTCTTTCTGCCCTTATCATCACAAACATCAAAGAAGGATTTTGAAACTGCAGAGAAGAAGGAGGCTGCTCTTTACAGGAGACAACTGGAATTAGGAGTACAAAAGACTATGGGAGTAATTTCTCAGGATATGAACGAAATGCCCACAGCCATTGCATGATTAACAGAGGTTGAGAAATGTGTGCAGTGTTATTGAGGAACATGTTCTGATAATTGGAGAGGCAGCTGGAGGACTGAATCCAGAAGACTGCAGGTTACAGAGAAATGTTATTCACAGAGAAAATAGCATTCTCAAAAGCTGAATTAGAAGTTGAGATCTGGAGACTTAAGATGTAATGAAAATCCTATTGCCATCACCAAGATGAAGCATCTTTAAATACTTGTGTTGTGGGTTTAGGGGTACTGGTCTTTGTCTTGTTGGCTGCAGGTATGCAAGAGCATGCAGGGTCATTGAGTGGGGACCAGGGGCAAGGGGTGTTAGGACAGCTGAAAACCAGCCTGATGTTCACACAGAGGGAAGCTGGGGAGCAGCTGCATTTGTACTGGGGCACAAAAAGCCATGGATGTTGTGAAAAAACACAGGAACTTAATGCAGCTTTTAGATGCTTTTGTACTAGTATATCCTTCATACACACACACACAAATCCTTATTACTTTAGGGAATGCTCATTAATTTATGGAATACCAGTGGCAGATTTCCAGGTTTGAAAAATCAGCTTGGTGGGAGAGGTTCATCTGGAGGTCTGCAGCCCTGTAGACATGGGACCTGGCACATCCAAAGCACAGAGCTGCCACGTGGGGCTGGCTGAACCTCTTTAAATCATTTGAGGTATGAAGGACAACAAGATATCTGAATAACATCAGAAGGGGGTGAGTGAGACTGCAGGTGCCAAGCCTGATGCCAGGACTGTGGTGAAGAGACCGTTACAGTGATGTCCCACACCACACACAGGAGAGGAAGCAACTGCAGCAAAACTCTTTCGAAAATCTGTTGGTAGGGGATCCGAGGTAGGTGCACCAAATGAGAAAGGAACATAAAACAAGTGCTCATGCTAGTGCTGAGGTTGCAGCACCCATGCTAAAGCAGAGAGTGAGTTGTTACTGCAGGAAGGGTCTACAGCTGACCTGGGGACTCACTGACTGGGTGGCTGCAGAGTCATGGCTGCATGCTCCAGTGGAGGTACTCATCTACTGGTGTAGTGCGATTTGCTTCCATGTCAAATGTAGCTCTGAGGGTTCATGGGCCTTCTGAAACTCAATTAGATGTCCAGCTGGGGTCGCCAGAGCAGACTATTTCTGCGCCAAAGGGAAGGCGATGAGTTCTGCTGCAAAGATGTTGCTCTCTGCTGTGGTAGGAAGCAATCTCTTCTGAAGAAGGGGAGTATTTTTGTTGTGGTGCTTTATAAAACTCAGTGATCGGATGCAGAGGAGCATTTCATTGGACTCTTCAGCCTTCTGAAGTGTTTACTTTCTGATATGTTATTGTTATTGCTATTATTATTATTACTATTATTATTATTATTATTTGTGGCTTCATTAAAGTTATTAACAAAATTTTCAGTTTTACACATATTTTATCTAAGTAAATTTGAAATGAAAGCAACTCTGTCACAGTCAGCAAAGTCTCCATGACCTGTGTAGGACTCTACCTTTCTCTGAGGCTATGTATATGCCATGCATCTCACAGAAAAGCATACTAAAGAGAGATTTTCCTAAACCTTAACAAGTATTTCTAAACTTTAACAGGTAGTGTTTTCTTGTATGCTACTCATAGAGACAGACTCTTAGTTTCTTAACAATATTTCTTACAGGCTTTGGAGGTAAATAAAAATTACCAATATGATTTTAGAAATATCTACAGTAAGACTTCCTCTTATTTAGTAGTTTGTGACTTTGGACATCTCAATACGTTAAATCTCTAAGAGAGAGAATTATATATCAGATCTCAAATTTAGGACTGGTTTGGGTTAAAACACAGATGATAAGGCTTGGATTGCTCTGGAAAGATTTTTTTTGTGTGTAAATGCAGAGAGAAGCATTTCTGTTGTTTATCGATCCATTGGCAGCAGCTGCCTAGAGCTGTTCAAAAGTCTTTATGAGCATTGTTTCCAAGAGTGAATATGGCAATATCATATAAATCCAGTGTTTTTTCTTTTTCCCCCCTTTTTCTTTCTCCCGTTTTCCTTGGCATTGCTGTGCTGTGCTTTCCTCAGTAGGTGGCAAACTTCACAAGCTATACTTGGCTGGATATTTTTTGCACTCCTACATAATGCAATTAAAATAGCATACGCTGGGAAAGCTTTTCTTGGACCTCATCCAAATAAAATTTGCTTTCTTTCACTTGCAAAAAGGAGCCATTATTGCTCCTAATTCAATCATTTTCCTTTCTGGCCTGATCTGTGAAAAGGCTATAGCCACTGCAGTGGAGTATTTACTTTCTATGTGTAGTGCTCTTTGAGATTGTTGAGTAAACAACAGGGAAAATGCCCCCCCTCCCTCCCCCCCCCCTTTTTCCCCCTTTGCCATTGAAACAAAATAAAACAACAACAAAAACAAATATAAACTCCATCCATAAAACACAGGCCTGGTTTATTGATATTCCAGCATAATCATTGGCTTAAATAATAAAAAAACACTGCAATTTCTTTCTTTATAATTAAT
The DNA here is from genome assembly GCF_964035555.1 of Netta rufina. Lineage (NCBI taxonomy): Eukaryota > Metazoa > Chordata > Aves > Anseriformes > Anatidae > Netta > Netta rufina. Next base: position 30,596,927 of record NC_140126.1, on the reverse strand, counting down.
ATGCTTTGCTGCTGCCATTTGTTTATTATACTTATTAAGTCTGGGCATAACTCTTTGTATATTATTGAGAAAAGAGTGACCTTCTAGAAACCTAAGAGGCCCCTCCAGTATATAACTAAAATGATTCCCGTGTTTTAGCAACCATGTAATTTAATTTCAAGTAGAGAACAAAAGTAGCTGAGTGGTACAGAGAGCAGGACTGGCCTTGGGATCCCAACAGATATTTCTTTTCTTCCTTGGGCCTGTGGCATTTCTACTAAATGTTGATTGGCTTTTCAGGAGAACTCACATTTCAGGCATTTGGAAGGAAACAAACTGGATGTCTGATACACCAAAACATTAAGAAAAGAGTTTGAAACAAAAAGGGCTGTGGGAGGTTGGTCTGACACTGATCAGAATCCGTAGAAAGATCTGTTATTACATTTACAGTATAAAATATTGTGTGCTTAATTTTCATAGTATTTCATATGGATGCTTGGTCTGTAGTGCTTCTTGAAGTAAAAAGAGGGAGCGAAGAAAAGTGGAGAAACAAACATGAGGAACACCAGGGAGTTTTAACAGAGGATCTGAAAAGAACTTAGGAACTTCAGTAGTTGGGATGACAATTCAGCTGTAACAGTTGCTGCAGCTGTTTGGTTTATTTTTAAAGATACTGGACTTAGACAAAGAACAAAGCCCCTCTATTGAACAGCTAGCAAGTCCTGTGGGGGAATGTTTCTGGGTATGTGAAGGAGAGATTGCATGCTCATTAACAGGAATGAAGTGTGCTGGTGGAGAAGATTGAAACCAGTTGCACTGGTAAAGTCCTGTGGTTTAACTGGAATTTGCTCCTGAGTGGTTGTGATGGCAAGCTGTGCATCCATGCACAGGTCGTTTCATTACGCTGTGCTTCTCTTTATTTGGACTGCCAGCCATGAGATCTGTAAACAATAATAGGAGTTGTTTTAATACCTGACATCTGTTTTTCTGAGCTGGAGGGTCCAATCCTGCAGGACTCATATAAACTGCTGAAAACATATGGACTTGCTGAGGGAGAACTCTGTTAATCCTTTCCTCATCCTTGGACTAGGTCTTTACTCTCCTTTGCACCCACCTCCTCTGATTTATTCACCTTCCAATCTGCATCCCCTGTAAATCTGTTAATACAGTCACTTGGTTCAATCATTTTCATAAAACAATACCCTGTTTCCTATCTTCTCACCTCTGCTGTCCATAGCACCTTGCTCTGTGTGCTCCCCATAGAACCTGTTCAGCCAGTCCAAATTTGTGTTCATCTTAAATGTGTTAGTCTCCAGGGTTTAAGATGGAATTACCTCTCCATATGCTGACCTTGTTGCTTCCTTATCTTTTTCTCCTGGTGTTTTCTACATGCATCCACCCCCTCAATTTTTTACTTACACCTCCCATTTATGATGTGACAGCCATCTTTCTTGGGGGCAAACTGGCTCCTTACAAAGCAGTGAAAAAAAGGATGAGCTTGTAGCCTTTCTGAGTGGGCACAATCATAACGACCCCCAGGGTAAAATGGCAGGCTAAGGCTGAGACTTTCAGCAAAGAACAAGGCATGACCTTGACTAGAGAAACATTACTGAGTGTTGGAAGAAAAGTCCAGGGTAGCACTGGGAGGAAAATATTCCTCCTAATCAACAAGAGACTCACAATAAGAGGTTCACAGACTAGCAGTGGAAAAAGGTCTTGAAACGGTGGTCCTCCAGTTCTGCCTCTGACTATCCTGGTAAGAAGACAGGAAAAGCTTGAACTTATAACTGACTAGCTGAGGGAAAAGCAGAAAGCAAAGATTCCATGTCATGTTTTGCATGTCTGCAAATATCTGGGGCACTAAACCAGACAAGAAAGTGTGTCCTTTAGGGTGACCCCTCGCAGCCTGCAGTGGAAGAAGATTGAAGAAGGGGAACCATCCCCCGCTGACATGGCAAATACAGCCAGGTTGTGAGGGGAAATAATAAAGCTACCTAAAGGCATGAGGAAGATGGCCATCAAAGCCAGAGAGCTGAACAAAATGTTGTTTTGGCTGAAATACAGGGGAGGGTGGAAGAAGAGTGAGGTGCATGTGCCCAAGTGAGTGCAGAGAGCTGGTCAGGACATGCATCTATTGCAGGGCACATGCTGAGGAGAAATGTGTCCCTTGTGAAGCTGAACAGTGAGTATGAGGAGGTGCTGTGCACAGCGCAGACACCTCGGCCATGGCATGCTACCTGCCCTCTGGGACTCCAAGGGCTTGGCTTGCCTCCTGTCATGTCACAGCTGCTTAAAGGACCATAAAGGTCTAAGGAAGGGGGAAAGAAAGTAAAAAGCCTCTTGGGAGATTATTGTCAGTAAAACTGGTGTTGTTTCTTCACTTCTTTGCTATACAGAAGGTGAATTTTTCTCTGTTACCCAAAGGAAAATGGCTGGTCTGAGACCAGCTCAGACATCAGCAGGCATACACCTTGTGCTTTTAGGAAATACCCGACTGAGTGACTCTTCTGGAGCAGGGCTTTAGAACAGGGCAACATGGTGCCAAAAACATCTAATGAGGGAAAGAATTACTTTTCCCCATTACATCTAGAAAAAAAATAAAAAATTTTAAAAAAGTAATAGAAAATAATCAATGTAGGTAGGTAACAGTAAGGGATATGTGGTACCAATGACAAGGAAAAGAGGACCATAAAGGCATGACCTGCTGTGCTGGCCAAGACAGCCAGTAGTACACAGACTGACTTGGCAGGGCTGAGGGCCACCTTCCATGTGGCACAGGCTCTGGGTGTACTTTTAACCCTGATGTTGAAAGTGCAGTTCTGCCACCTCCCCAGCTTCTGCCCTGCAGTGGAAGAAGCTGAAGCACTCTGCTCTGCCCCCCTTTGTAGCCTGGCCCAGCTAAGCCAGGTTGTTTACCAGATGCATGGTTTCAGATGTGCAAAGAGTTGTTTGACCGTATTCTGAGCAGCCTGGCAGGCTCCCTGCCTCTGTGCTGAGAAAGAAAAAGCTGAGGCAGGGCTCTGCAGAGGGTAAGGGCAAAAGCTAGAGGTAGCAGTGTGGTAGAGACTTTCTCTGACTCTTTGTGACCATGCAGTTTGCAGCATGTAATGCAATGCAGTAGAAATACACTGTGATCTCCGCTAAGGCAGCATGATCTGTACAGGTTTTGACACAATGTCACATGCACTTTTACTTTTTTTTCAGAAGAGGTGGTCAGATTTTTTTTTTCTTCCAGAAATTTCTTTTACAGTCCTATTGCAAGACTGTACACTTGAAATCATTAGAAATTGAACCTACTAAAGCCAAGGACTTCAGTGGAAGTAAGAGGAACCAAAGCTTTATGAATTTATATTTTGTCACAAAAGGGGATTTTTTTTTTTTTTGGTAAAATTATTAATACTTCTGTTGTTTCACTGTCTTCATGGACTCGTGCTTGCACCTGCTACGTTGTTTTATCAAAAGAGCTTAGCAGAAGAATATGGACATTAAGTGGATGCAATATGAAATCAGGCTTTGTCTGTTTTTTAACTGCCATTTCTTCCAGTTGCTTATTTACTTATCAACTCACTTGGGCTTTGGCTTGTTCAAAAATGTCTTGGATTTGCAGTTCCTCCTGGGGATCAGTGGTCTGGAGCAAGACCCTACTTCACTGCAAAAATGGCTATACAAAGTCTCCCATTTACTTGGGTCTTTGCAGAGAAATTAAAAACTTGGAAAGTTCTTGAAAACCTTTCCTTGGTCCTTCTACATAATGGCTGAGATAATTCAGTAAAATAGTGATTTTACAGGATTGTTTCTCTTACACAAAATCTTTTTGAAAATATCCTAAAATTTCTAAGCATTCTGCAAAATATCCTTTTGGATAGAATATTTAAGCAAGGTTGACTAGGATCTCTTCTGATTTTATGTGTGAAATTTCCCTGGCCCCTCGCCCTGAGTTTCAGCTATCGCCTTCTTTTGTGATTGCCTGCATGGTGCAGCTGCTCTGCTGTGGAGAACACCATCAATGATTTCAGGTTCAGTGCTGGCGGGAAAGATGTAGCATTTATCATACCAGGATTACTCATTGTCAACTATGGAAAGTTCAAAAACAAACATTAAGGTTTAATATCAACTGTTATTTTTGAGCAATTAAGCTGTCACTACATCAGGGAACTACAGAATAAGTAAGAATAGAGCCAAGCTGTGACTAGAAATAATCATGGTTACTTATCCAGGGACAATGCATTTTGTGCTTCTAGTTTTCTATCAGGAAAGCATACAGTTGTTGACTTTTTAAACTGCATTGCTCTGGGGGCAGTTGATATTCCAGCTATCCATTTGCCTTCTTCTTGATGTGCAACTTGAGGTGAAAGAAATGGAAAAGATGAAAATACAAGGAAAAACATTAATTCATCCTGAAGTTTTACAAAGAAATGGGGGAGAAAAATCAGACTGCTGAAGACAGTCTAGCTAAGGCTTTTTTTTTTTTTTTTGACAAAAACAGCCTGCCCTGGTAGATAGATGGATCAGATCCCTGCAGTTCTTCTGTACAGCACAGCTGAGATTGAAACTTAGCTGAAGCCAATTCTGTTTCTTTTCTGTGCAGAATGATGAATTGTCCACAAGATGCATCTGAGGAAGGCATTTGAAGACTCCAGACAACTTCTGAGTTTTCAGTGCCCACAAGGGAGGAGCCTCTCACTCTGCTATGCAAAATGCAGTGGAAGTTGCAAAAACTTTTTTTCTTAAAGACTCTGAAATCCCAGTGGTAGGCACAGAATATTATTGCTAATGAGTGCCTTTCTGTGAGATGAAGGCAAACTTGTGATAGCTCATTAGTTCCTCTCATCAGTACAAGCAAGCATTGAAGGAACAGCAAGTCATGTGAAAGCAAGTGAAAAGACAAAAATAAAAAAAAAAATAAAAAAAGAGCATTGAGCATTGTTCCAATTTGTATGAAATGCAGAGAAAATTAAAGTGAGAACACACACAGATCAGGTTGGATTACTCCATCACGAAAGCTTTCCCATGAAGTCTGTTTTCATAACTGCATCTTTGCTGTCCCCCATTGAGTTATTCCATGGGCTGATTCAGACCATCATGACAACTGTTGGATTATTTCCCTTGGTCATTCTGGTGCATCAGCAGAACAGCAGCTGTGGTAGTTCTTTCCCTGGATAATCTGCATAGTTTTACATGTATTTCAGTTCTCAGAAATGAGGAAGAGAAGACTGGAATATACAATCTCATTCCCACATCAAAAAGCAGCTTCTGGCGTAAGCCACAGAAACTTTTTTTTCTCTCTCTCTCTCTCTCTCTTTTTTTTTTTTTCTTTTCTTTTTTTCCAGAGATCAAGAGATTCCTACTGATATTTTTAGACACTCTCTGTCCAATGTATAGGCCTTGCCTACTGAATTTTTCCTTCTTGCTGTTTTGTAGGAGCAAAGGTTAAGGTTTAGTAAAGTGCAGAGGGACTCAAGGGACTGGAATAAAAACCCTAAATACAAAAGAATCTGGAAGTCTTCCACTTCTCTCTACTTAGTGTTTGAACTTGGGCAAGTCAGGGCTTGCATTTTTATCCTTCTGTGTGTCAAATGGGGATAATTTCACCATACAGAATGCAGATGAGTCCTCCTACTGTGAAATAATTAACTTAGGATGACCCAGTTTCCAGTTTACTTTGTAGTAATAGAGTAATAAGAATGAGTTCCTTAAGAAAGTCTTAATTCAGTATATCATCCTAGGAACCCAGTTTCACCCACTTAACACCTTTTCTCCTGTTGTAGCTCCAGAATTAATCTTTTTCTAGTGACTTTTCTCCAGCTTCAATGCACTAGAAAAGGAGTCTATGGGAAAATGACCTGAATTGTCTAGGTGTTTATCTGCCTCCTCAAATTCCTGAAATTACTTCTAGTTGTATTGGACTTTCCCTCATATAAATCTTTCATGCTTGCAGTAATGAGCAGATGTTTTACCTGTTCTTATGACAACTGATTCCTGGCATCAGTGAAGCAGAAAACACTGAGAACTTCCCTCTAAACCCCGAATTTTTGTGTACTGAAAACCCTGAGTTTTTGTGTACTTCACAAAAACTGCCTATTCTTCCCATCTGATCACTCCATTTCAGAATTTACACTGAAGCCATTGTCTGCTGTTTGATCTTGTGTCTGTTTTTGATCCAAAAACTGAGCTAATATGCAGAAATCACAGTTCTTTCCTGCTCCCCCTGAAGCTGGTAGGTATGAAAAGGAGATAGTGGCTCAAAGGAGGGAGGATTGGTCACCTATTTTGTCCTTCGCAATGCCATGTCCCTTGGCGTGCCTGTAGCTTCTTGGTCAGTGAAGTGACAGTTGTAAATGTCACCGTAATCACATTGCTGTACTTTCAATCTCCTTTCTTCACTAGTTTTCCTCTCCACTGCATCAAATTTAACTGTCCCTCAATTTTAATGCTCTCCAGCAGTGCTATCTGCTTTCTCTCAATGCCATCATCCCCTGAGCAGAGCCTACTGACCTCCCTGGGTACCTCTTTCATATGTCTTTTTTTTTTTTTTTTTTTTTTTTTTTTTAATACAGTTGTGTCTGCATGTTTAGCAAAGCCAGTCTTATGCAGAAAAAGCCTCCTTATTTTAATTATTAGTTATCGTTTCATCCTCCAAAAGCTCATTGATAAATACCATTACACATCATTGTCTTCATTAGTTAACAAAGAAATTAAAATGGAGTGAACACATTAAGGGAATCCCAGAGGCTTTCCTCTGCTTTGACAGCTCACTACTGAATTTCTGTGTAGTTTTTTAGCTTTTGCTTGACCCTCTTCTCATCCTTGACCCCTGACCGTTCTGTTTCAGCTTTTGTGGGCTTTAAAGTAACTGATAACAAAGGCTATGTGTCTGCTTTGTAAGAGGACTCTATTCTCCAGAGAAGAAAAAGGCTCAGATACCCTCTTTGCAGAGTTCATAAAATGGCTGATGCCTTTTTGTGGAACACTTCATCAGGAATGCCTGAGCAAAACTCCCATGCTCCAGATATTTTTAAAACCTTTGCTATACTCTTTGGTTCATCACTATAATTTTTTCCTTATAGACTGCCTAGCACTTCAGTCCTATGAAATACCAGTTACTCTGACTCCTCTTTAAAATGCTCTTGCTGCTTGAGTATAGCTTTGTCTTTTTATTGTTAATGAGCTACAGCACTACATAATGGTTCAATTTCCTTTAAATATGCTTTTAGTATGTATGTGGAAATAACAGTTTTCAATTAATAGAAGCAGATTATTTTCCCTAATTTTTGTAATATGTGATTTTATATACAGTATCATATTTTCTGCCTTTTAATATATCTTAAATTCTTGATGCTAGTTCAACAGGAAAAAAAAAAAAGAGAACTTTTGCAGTTACCTTGTGTTCATCAAAGCCTTGCACAGATTCAGTAGAATGCTGACTAAATGCTCTAATGAACTCAGAGTGTGTTTAAGGCTTGGATCTGAGAAGACCACTCATTTTAACCTAACTTTGGGGTACTCAGTACCAATTACATGATTTTTTAATTCCCATTTCCACTGTTGTGATGTTGACATTTACTCCTGCATGGTTATCCTAGATGTGCACCACGCACTCTCAGACCTGGACATTTTCCTTTAATCTAGGAAATTGCTTTAACATCCACTCATACCCAAACCTTTCAAGGAGGTAGCTAAGGACATGCAAAAATAAACCCAAATGCTGCTGTCTTGAAACATATTCTAGTTTACTTCTTTCACAGATTCTGCTGCCATTCCTGAATGCTAAAAATCTGGAAACATTGTCTTCTTTGGAGTCTCAAAATGTGATTAACACAGCTGTGATTTCAGCTTACTTCTTTCAAAGCTTGGCATGGGAGCCCAAAGAACGGGGCTATCTTTACTTTTTTTTTTTTTTTCTTCTTCTTCTTTTTTTTTTCTTTTTTTTTTTCCTTTTTTTTTTTTTTTTTTTTTTTTCACTTATAAGTAGTTTAAACCAAAAAGGAAGACAGTAAGGCAATAGGGATAGGAATGTGCCACTTGAAAGGATTCATGAAATGAGATACAATCTTGTTTTCCACAAAGCAACCTCTTAACAGCCTTGCTTTTATTTACTGTGTCTCACTGATAGCAGAAACTGTTTGCAAGGCACCTGGTCAGTCACTCCTAAACTGACAGATTGGCAAACAATAGCTTTAGTTTGTATTACTTACAAAGTAAGAATGTAGTGTTGACTGATTTTGTGTCTTTTCACCCATGTCCTCAGTTTCAATAAATACCTTCCAGTTAGTTTAGAATGAAAATAGACAACCAATGGCAAATATCGTGCCCAAGATTTTGAAGAATGGCATGTGCTTTCCTCTTTCTTTTTTAGATGGCAAAACATTACAGTTAAAAATATTAGTCTTCTCATTTCACAGGTGGAGAAACTGAGGTAGCACAAGGACTGAGGTAAGCAGGCTAAGACTGACCAGCCAGCTTCACAGGACTACTTTATTGTCATGTCTGCACCACCTAGAGGAGTTGAGGGCAGTCACAGTGGAAAGACAGAAGGTTCAGGAGCCTGGGCTGGACATTACTAGCTGAGCAAACCTAAGTTTTCTCTGGATTTTTGGCTTCTTGCAATGTACTATTTACATACTCTGTAGCCCTTCAGATTCATGCCCAAGAAACAACTTGCCAGCTTCAGAGCTCAACCACTGTTGTAATTTCTCTCAGCTATGGAGAGGAGAATGGAGCACTTATCTTAAACTAGAGAGCAATTACACATACTTCGTTAAAATCCTTATTGAATCCTCACTGCCTGAAAGTTGCTTTGTTTCAGCATCATGTAAGTGCAGATTCATTAAAAAATATGAAAAAGTTTGGCCTTTAACACTTCAAATTTTACACAAAAAAAGTTGGAAAGTGTCACTTTGTGTGTTCTTCTATATGTTCCACAGTATTTGTGAGCCAAAAACTGCTCCATAAATACATGTTCTTTAAAAAACAAAGCTGGCCATATTTTTTTAATCAAGAGTCTAGCAGAGGACCACACAAAGAGCTGTGCACTGCAATTTAAAGGGCAAGCCCTCCATGATCAGGGCCCCCTAAAGGCTAATGTGACCTCAGAATGAGTGCTGGATGGAGGAAGGTCTGGAGAGCCCTTAATTGCCAGAGAGTTCAGCTCTGGCCTACATTCCCCATCCGCTTCGGATGTGAAATCTGAAACTGTCTGAGCAAAACTTGCTGCTGTGCTGTGATCTTTTTGTAACAGCAACCCAAATGCCTCATGGCACGGAGGATAGGAATGGGGCAGCAGTAGGATGAGAAACCCACACAGAGCGTGTGCATGGTGGCTGCAGTGACCTGTTCTGGTGTACACCCATTTGGTATCTGAATATTGTCTGTGATGCATGCCTGCAAATACTGAGACTGCGTGCTTTTTTTCACATATGTTGTAGTGGTATTGCAAGTATTGGACTCTTCTGCAATTTTTATTACTGTCTGAGCAGATTAGCTGAGGTTAATGTTCTCATTAGGGTTCATCTGTAACTCTTTTTTTACTAACTGTGCTGTTGGACCACGATCTAGTTGTGAATATCTATCAAAGTATTGTTCTTATTTTAGATGTCTTGAACAGGTTCTGATATGTTGTGTTTTGCTTCTTGTGTTTTTTAAATGGATAATCCTCATAATTTATGGATTAATGGAGGAATCTCCACAAATTCAGAGTACCAATTGGCAGATAGTCAATTTTCCTTGTGAAAATTTAGTGTGCCTTCTGTCTTTTTCTTTGGCATTTTAGGGACTTCATGAATCTGTTTCTTCTCAGTTGGATAGCTGATCCGGTCACATCACTAGAATATAAAACATGAAAAAACAACTGCAAGCAACCTATTGTTTGGCTGAAATTTCTCTGCGCTTTATAGCTAGTATGCACAGCTCAATTGGCTGTTCTGCATCCATTTGTGATCCATTTTTCCTTACCAGAAAATGAAACTATATGCAAGGCCAGTCATTTATAAGCTAGAAGGCTGGAGAACAACATTTTAACTGCCTGAGGGACTCATTGAATTATTTCCTCCAGAGACTAGGCAAAGTTACTTTCTGGAAAACCTGTAGTGGAATCAAGAATGTTACAGAGATCTAGAAGGAATGCTGGGTCAGGAATCCTACAGAGATTTAGAAGACTTTATATTTGCATAAAGTATCAGTAGTTTCTCCAATGACAAGACATGTTTTAACTGTTGATTTCAGCTTCTCTGGACTGTCTTAGCTCAGCATAGATTATATGAAGAAACTCAAATTTCACTGCTGGGTTGCATTCTTTGGTGTTTTTCTTTTCAGGACTTCTCTTTACCATTTCTATATCCATCCTTAGTATTATTTAGAACACTTAAAATAATTATTTTATAATTAGTGGTTTTACAAAAAATATATGCTTATTCAGGGAAATACCTGAGGAACTAAACCATTAAGGTGGCTCTACTTAAAAATCAGACCTGTACATGTTTTTTTACTGAAAGAAATTGCAAAACTTGTTGTTGGTGCCTGCATTAAATAGTATTGATTTGTTGAACCAGCTTCACTGTCAACTCCAGAAAGGTATTGCAGAAAACAATATCACAATTGCAGTTTCACAAATAACTGTTTGTCAGATGAGGTCTGTGCTGAAGCTCTTGACCACCATATCTTAATGAGGTAAAATGTTTCATACCAGTTGTCATCTTGATTTTGGCCAGAATATTCTACTGTGTGCTTGCCATAGAGAAAAAGCATGCACCCAGTTATCACAAAGTAAATGCAGGATTAAAACTGTAATTTTTGATTGCTTATAGTTTTGTGACCTCCATCCATCGTACTGTTTTGACACTTCCTGGGATCTGATATGAAAGCCAGAGTTTACAGGTGACAAGGCCTGTATTTAGTCAGGATTTGTCTGGTCCAGTCTTCAGTTTCTTCTTGTCAGAATTGTGTTTTCTATTGAGCGGTTGTAGCTCAGTCTTTCAGGAAGATTGGAAACATCATCTTGCAGCATTCACTCCCTCTGCTCCCACTGCTTGATGGTCAGTTACTAGTTAGCTAATAAAATACCTTTTGGTGTGCAGAGTGGAGGAGGAGGTCACATCAGTGTTGTTCTTTCATTAGAGCATGTTGATTTAACATCTCCTCTCACATTTTCCCAATTCCAGTGTTAGAAGGAAATTGCTACACCCTCTGCAGGATTTCTCACTTTGTTCGTTGCATGTCTCTACGATTCACTGCAGCTGCACTGTAATCTCCTTTGGATTCATTGTTCAACTGACGGACTCTGTGCAGTGCAGCCTAGCCGTCCAACACAGACGTATTTACAGAAATTGTTTGTGAGCCTACCAAAATTCATACTTTCTGTAAACAAAGTGAAATGCATCAGTTTCAAAGTCTGTCACAAATAGGTACCTGTTCCATGACAAATATTGCACATTAATGACTTAAGAAAAAAAATATGATTAAGGGAGTTTGTACACAGAAACTTCCAGGAGAAAAGCATTTCCAGTGCTAATTTCTTACTTGTCTCTGAACAAATATGAGTTTGGACTCTTGGAGGTATTTTAGCACTACCTTTTACTCACAGTCTGGACTATGATGACCATCTGGAAAAGCTCCAAAATACTTAAGGCATTGCCATTTCTTCTTATTTCAAAAGTTGGTGTAGTTTGGATCTATCCTGGGAAAAATAACATCCTTTGCTAGTACTGAGTGTTTTTTTTTTTAAAGCCAACCTTGGACCTGACCACAAAACAAAGGACAGCAGTGGTGTGGAGTTAATGTTTCAGGAATCTTCTCTAGCATTTGCCATCTGCACCTTTCATGTTTTAGGCTAGTGTTGGTACAATGTCCATGGCTCTGCCAGATGCACATGTCCTCAGAAACGTCATGTGATGGAAAGAGAAAATATATGATTGTCTGGGTGGTATGCAAAATCATGCTTTTCGTAATTATTTTATCTGTAATGTTTGTCTGCCAGTTTGATTTTGCTTATGACTATCTTTGATAGCTATCTTTTGATGCTAAATAGGAGCAGAAGTATGAAGGCAAGCAGATTAAGAAAAACTGGGGAAAGAAAATGTTTTTCTCCAAATGTAATTTGAAAATGGGGGCAACCAGGTGAACATTGCCAAGGACAGATTTTTTTTCTTTTTTTTTTTTTTTTCTTTTTTCTTTTTCTGTTCCAATCCAAAATGCAGTTTATTTGAGTTATTTTTACTTTTTAATAATTCCAGAGATTAGAGAAGGCTCCTGATTGCTGTGGTGGAGCCTTCCTGCAGCTGGACAATGATATATATCTATGTTTTTTTTTATATTATCTCCAGATATAAAATGTCTATGTAAAAATGAAAAGATTTATTCAAAAAACAAACAAACAGAAAGACAGGGAAAGCTGTTTTTTCCTACTCTAAAGAAAACACTGGCACCAATATAAAAACAAACTAAAACCTTTTATTCATGGTTTTATATTGAGCTACCTTTTCTTCTCATTTTCACCTTAAAACAATAGTTTGCAAAAGACTGCAAAAATGTAATAGGTCTGAGTTTAGTTCACTGTGAATTGTATTAACAATGCTTCTTGCTTTGCAAAGGTCTGGTTGCTCTGTCCTTTGAGCAAAAAACACAGAAGAGGGGAATTGTTAGCGTGTGCAATCTCTGGTTATAGAGTAACTTTACAGTAGTGGGTTTACTTGGGATTGATGCTTGTGTTTCAAATAAAAGATCCTTATTACCTATACTGTTTCCCTCTAAGACCAGAGAAGAGGTGGAGACTGGTTCCTACCTGAGTCTGTTTGCAGGCAATTGAAAACTGTGAATTCAAGCTCCCAAAAACATTGTGGCTATGTGCTGTTTCCTAAACAGACAACTAGTGTATGCCCAGCAATTTTCCCAGATTCAGAAGGCCGGGGAAGTGTGCAGATGTGCTGAAGGGTTGTGGAGAGAGGTGGATGAGCAGATGGTGAGAAGCCAGCTGACTCTGGTTCTGCAATGGAGTTTGCATGTGGTGAGGGGAAGGGAAGAAGAAGAGAAAACCAGGATAAACCAGGTTGTGTGTGTGTGCTACCAGATCTACCAACATGGAGAAGCTGATGAAGGTTCATAAACCTCAGAAGGCTAGGCAGGAACTTCTGGACTGCAGTCTGCATTTTATAACATTTCACTCAAATCTCATGGTAGGTAGTAAGTGTGTGCTTGTAAATATGGACTTCACCCTTCTTTTGTCCCATCCTTCATCTTCAGGTTGCAAGCTCCTCAGGGCTGACACTTTCCCTTGGCACACTGAAAGGCTGGGGTGGTGCTGGCAGTAGAGCTTTCTGCTTGGTCAAACAAATACTCTGGTAAATCACAGACATCCCTGGAGCTGCTTCCTTCCCCCTCTCCACCTGTGCAATGACCTTCATTTAGGTAATGAGCTGCCTCTGTCTCACCGTCCTCTTCTCCCAGTTCCACTCTGGGCCACCTTGGTGACCCCATGGAAAAGGGGCCGTGGCCATACCTGGTCCTGGCATTGGACATGGGGACGGGACAGGGTGCTCGATGGTAACACATCCTGCATGGTGCAGCTCTCCCATCCCTTTCTCATACTAACAGTATAATATTTGCTAACATACATACTAACAGTGGAATATTTATTCCACTATGCCCTTAGGAGGTATAAAAAGGAGCAAGAAGGTTTAACCCCAGCTTGGCAGCTTTTGAGCATTTTGGAAAGATTGTTAGGATGATTGGTCCCTTGGATGACAAAATCACTATTGCTTCAGACTTTGTGTAGTTGCACTCCCTATCTCTTTGGCTCTGAGGTGATGCTCATGTCTTGCTTCCCTGTGATGCTACAAAATATTCTGAAAGAGAAAGGCATAAAGAGAAACCTGAAGGAGGACTTGTTGTTTTTGTTGTTGCTGTTGTTTTTTTTCTATGAACAATTATATATCTGGAAAAATTTCTCCATGGAAGGGTGTATATGGCTCATTACTAGACCATCTTTTTCATTAGCTGTATTTTTCAGATCCCAGATCCAGTAAGAATGTCTGGGATTGTTTTAGTGCTTTCCAGTTAAGATTCTGCCCTTTGCCCTTCACCAGATGAATTTACCTGAGGTTTAATGTTCCCTGTATGATATGTTTTTCCAAGAACTTTTTTAATTGTGAAAGCCATATGTTCCCTGTCACGCAGAGGACTATTAGCCAAGCCAAGCTGATTACCAAATGTCCTGGAGCTTTTGAGGTGCTGTGTCCCTGGAGATATTTTCCTTTTTAATCTTTTCTGTATCTCCCTGCCTTTTGCAGGGACCTGGATATAACTTACAGCTGTTTCCACAAAGAGGACATAATGCAGCTGGAGTTTCATCTTCAGCTGCTCTGGGAATAAATCACATCCAGGGCCACCTTATCAGCACAGCCTCATGAATGCTGTTACTGACACAGAACAAATTATCTTGTGATTGCACTAGACAAGCAGTGGGCAGCAATGGGAACCTGATATGCCCTTGTATAGTTCATGAAATCTCTTGAGTGTGTATATAGGTTTGTCTGAATGGGGAAGAAAACATAACACTTTAAGGTATTTTACCACCACTAGATCAGATGCATTCTGTGGTTTTGTTAAGAATTCATTTCTTCTAGGTTTGGGAAAAGGAGAAATGAAATGCAAATTCATTTAATGATCTTCATGATCTTCAGAATATGTAACAGGGTGGTAGGTGTTTCTCTGTTTTTGTTTTTTGTTGTTGTTGTTACTGAGAAGCCCGTGTCAAAACTTTTTAAGGGCGATGGGTTTCAGCATTAAAATAAGTTGCACTTGTTATTGTCCATTTTAGAAGAACATAAGTCTGGGTCAGAGTTAACTGGATTACAAAAACTCCCTGACAACATTTAACTGGTTTGGTTCAAGAAGAATTACATTTCTGTACAGGCCAGTTATTCTCACCTTCCCTAACCATTTGACAAAAACTACCTGTAGTACTACATAAAACCCATGGACAGGATCTCTACTGAAGACAATGAGACCCCATGTGAATGGATTACTTCAGCAGCTTTTGGTGGAGCAACACAGCACCTATGCTTGATCTTGAATGGTGGTATCTTCAGGTGGTATCTTGAAGGTCTTTTAAGCTTTAGTGAACTAAAAATCCAATGTGTGGAGGTACAGTGCAAATATTTTACATGTGAATGGACTTCTCCATTGGAAAGCAGATGTAGCCTCTGGAATCAACAGGAAGCTCTGAAGGAGAGAAGAGCCCCCGATTCATTTTCTGATGTGTGATCTTTCTGGAGCCGTGCCCTGAAATGTAGAGACTGCTGGGGAAAGCAAGTTCTCCAGGAGTTCTGACTCAGAATCTGGACCCCATGACATGGGCCTGTCACTGTGTGTCTGCAATTTCCACAAAAACAAAGTCCTAAGAATCAGAATATGTCTGTATGCTCAAAATGTTAATGTTTCAGAATCATAGAATCACAGAATCACAGAGGTTTGGGTTGGAAGGGACCTTAAAGACTATCTAGTTCCAAACCTCCTGCCACAGGCAGGGACACCTCCCACCAGACCAGGTTGCTCAAAGCCCCATCCAACCTGACCTTGAACACTTCCAGGGACGGGGAATCCACAGCTTCTCTGGGCAACCTGTGCCAGTGCCTCACCACCCTCTGAGTGAAGAATTTCTTCCTTATACCTAATATATATCTCCCCTATTTTGGTTTTAAGCCATTACCTCTTGTCCTGCATGCCCTTGCAAAAAGTCCCTCTCCAGCTTCCTTGCAGGCCCCATTTAAGTAATGGAAGGCTGCTATAAGGTCACAGTATCACAGAATGGTTTTGTTTGGAAGTAACCTTAAAGATCATCTAGTTCCAACCCCCTGCCATGGGGAGGGATGCTACCCACTAGATCAGGTTGCCCAGGGCCCCATCCCATAACAGCCTTCTAGCTCCTACAGGAAAGCTGGGGAGGGACTCATTGTCAGGGATTATACTGACAGGACAAGGAGGAATGGTTTAAAACTAAAAGATGGGAGATTTAGATTAGATATAAGGAAGAAATTGTTTCCTATGAGGGTGGTGAGGCACTAGCACAAGTTGCCCAGAGAAGCTGTGGATGCCCCATCCCTGGAAGTGTTCAAGGCCAGGCTGGATGGGGCTTTGGGCAACCTTGTCTGGTGGGAGGTGTCCCTGCCCATGGCAGGGGGGTGTTGGAAATTGGGAAATGACCTTTAGGGTCCCTTCCAACCAAAGCCAGTCTATGATTCTATGATCTGTTTACACAGGTGTGTGTTCTGTGTTAATGTATATGTGTCCCCAAGTGTATTCTGTAATCTGTAAGATATTTTCTTATATTTATTTTCATTGGTGTTAGTAGTCTTTCCTTTTGGCATTTCATTAATATGGTATTAAAGATGCCTCCTTAATGGCTTGCTAAGAGCATGAAGTGTGGCTTACTTTAGTACCTGTCAGACCTTATTTTACCTTCATTCTGTGTGCAAAGCTCAGAATAAATACCATTAGGCCCTGCAGGACATGGGATTTTTCAAAGCGCTTAAGTGCTTGTCCAGGGCAGAACTTTAATTGAAAGTGCAATGCACTGGAAATGATTAATGGGGCCTTTACTCTTAATGTTTTTCTGGCTATTTTGAGAGCTTAAGCATCTGTTGCGGGAAACACAGGATTTTTTTTTTTTTCTTTTTTATTTTTTTTTCCCCTCCCCTAAGCCTTTGTACACTAAGACTCACACCAGAAGGACTAACACTGCATTTTTGTCACTGCTACTTGATCCAGGCCTTTGAATGTACCTCTGGAGAACATGGTAAAGGAGCAGCATGACAGAAACGACTGAGGGAAGTAGTTTATATGGGAAACCTGCACTTCTGGCTACCCTGACTTCTGGCTACCCTGAGAAAGCAGTTAGCTTTTACTAAAACAACTAAAGTACATTAAGATATAATCTAAGGGAGACATACCTGATATTTTATGGTTATCTGTGACTTTGAAATAGTCTGGGACTGACTATGATTACAATCTACCAGCTGTCTGTGATGAGAGAATATCTCAGTGCAGTTCATATAAATCTAGCTGTCTCTGGCTACACTTATCCAAGATCTGTGTTTTAGCTCAGACAAGATAATGTGTTTTTTCATGGTTTAGACTTCTGGCAGCATAAGTCATATAGCATGTTTAGACTCCATTTCTTAGAAGAGAGGAGCTGGATATAACAACCAATACAATGTGTGGAGATCCTGTAGAGTACCACCTATGGCCATTACAACATCTGGGTGTGATTTGATTAATGGAAAGAGCCTTTAATACAACAGCAATCTAATGTTCTGGTCACAGAAAACCAATTGAAAAAATGCAGGGATTAATAGCATTGCTGCAAGTGAAATGTATACGCTTCTCTGCCTACAATTAGGTTTGTCCCCCTGCTTACTTTGCTGTAATCTCCAGGGCTACTGTAGAAATAATATACTAAATCTGGTGACTCTTCAACACTGAATGTAATCTATTACCAATGTTGAAAAAAAGGAGACAAAATCATGATGATAATCTGTTGAATATTTAAAGATAAAGGATGGTTGGGACACTTGGTTAATGTGAAACTTAAGTTGCATGTTGTATTAACAAGAGCTTTTTCTTCTTATGGAAACTGTGCATCTGCATGAAATTAACAGACATATCAACCCTATTTTGTGGGAGAAGAGATCCATCCCCTATTCAGGAAAACAAAGGAGAACTATAAACATTGACTTCATTATGCCACATAAACAAGATGTCACTTTATCAATTTTCTTCTTCTTTCTCCAAAACAATTATCTTCTAATAAAAGGGGTTGTGTATTCATGAGCAGAAAAATGATGCAGTGAAATTTGAGTAGTAAACATTTAATAGTATGAAAAAAAAGCTTTGATAACATCACCATTATGTTACTTCAAGGTGGACTGAAATGTTCATAATAAATAGTAATAATAAATAGTAAATAGTAATAATAAAATATAATAAAGGCATCCTAAAATCATGTTTTTCTCTGCTTTCCAGCTTCCTGAGCTTTCAAGAGTTGACTCCTCCTTCTCAACCCACCCCTCTGTTTTTAAGAAGAGTGTCTTTCATTTTATTTCTTAAAAAGCATCAAGACTATTTGCTCTGTGTTTTGTTTGTTGATGGACCTCCTAGCCTAGGAGGAAACCCACACATGTAGTCAGCTCATATTCTTTGACTGACAGGAAGATGTTTTAAAGTGTTTTCCAAACACTTTTTATAAATCATAATAAAAAGCTGCTTAAAACAAAAACAAAAACAAAAACAAACAAACAAACAAACAAAAAACTTTAAGAAGTTGAAAAATTCTCAAAAGTCTAGTTTAACATCCTTTTTCCTAAGGATTTTAACATCCTTGTTCTGTTTCTTGACTTTAATGAGAAAATCGCTTTACCAGTTCCCTATACATCTTAATTTGTAGCAACCAAGACTTGATGTTCTGTCCAAAGAGAAGTTTCTGCTGCAACAACCCCCCCTTTTGACCCCAGTTTTTGCTTCTCTTATGTTTGCATCTGTGAAGATCAGTTTAAAGGAAAACCAAAAAGTTGAGCTTCCTTTTCTTTTTTTTTTTTTTTCCTTTTTTTTCCACATCCCCCTAAAGCAAATAGAGGTGGAAGGATGAGAACAAAGAAGCAGAGAAAATAAGACTGCAAACTTACATACAAAACATTACTCTGGCATTTCTATAAAAATTCTGGGCTGGCTCTTTACCAGAGCTCCTTCTGCTTATGGCAGAAATTATGGAAAACACTTTTCATGTGGGGATGAACTATTTTTTTTTCCAAAGTAAGCAAGTGCTTTAAAAGTGTAAACATCACAAAATTATGAAGCTGTATTAGGAAAGAAATGTGTTTCTTTGCAGTAAGCAGAGGTAAATTTAATTTCCTAAAAATTGCTGTAGGATTATGAGTGATGCAACACTGCTGACACTTGCAGAGATTAGCAGTCTGTTTCCTTTAAAGAAATTTCCTGCTCTGCCCATCCTAGCACCTCCCTCCTCCCTTCCCCAACTTTCAGAAATATACTTTTCAGTATTATAACATCTGTTTAGGCAAGATTGAGACTGGCATGCTTATTAGTCATACATAACACAGGCCTCTAATCTTATGTTTGCTACAGGGAGTGAAAGATTGTTCTCATTTTAGAATTAAAATACATTTTGCAAAGCCAGCATGAATAGTTACTCTGGCAGTTGCTTTGTTTATGGAGGGTGATATACATGCTCTACATCCTGTCATCTCCAGTATTTGGCAGTGCTCTTAGCAAGAACTTGTTTGGTTAATCCAGCAGGATGCGAATTTGGGGCCCCTTGAACTGTATATATTCAAGAAGTCATGCTCTCAGTTGCAGAGGAGTACTGAAATAAATGTGCTCCCTCTAATGGTATTTAAAGACATTTCTTATATGTAATTTACTCCTGTTTACATGAGATGTTATCTAGAGGATGCTAAGAATTTAAACATCACTGTTCATTTCTGCTTACTGGTAAAAGCTGATTGTAACCATCTGTTGTGAAACAGGCTCAGAAAGAGCTGAGCTGCCGCTCCTGTCTGCCTGAGCTCAGCCTAGCAGAATGAGTGAGTAGTGCAAACACTGTAGTGTTGTTTGGTCCCAAGCTGAATGCTGGGTATTGTGTGTGTGGGGGGGTCCTCAACACACAGTATAAAAGAGGAGTGGATGTTTCTGTTTGACAGTACAACATGGTTGCACCTCATTTTCTAATGCAATTAGCAATTCATTTGGCAGGTTTTGTGGCACTGGTAGGATTTCTGCTTTGTTTGCAAAACTAGATATTGTTAATAATATTTATGTTGAGCTTTCAATAAACAATGAGGCTTGGATCCCCTGACAAACTTTGAATGTGGAGAGCCGTATTTACCTCGGTGGGGCTCCATGCACAGATCCTCTTAGGCAGTGTCAATTCATTGTAGGACTACAGGTCTGGCACTTGGTGTGGACTGTCCAGGAGAAGCAACTGTTTGGCTACTGTTTAGAATGAAGGCAATTGAAGTTTTCTAAACAAAAATATTTTAATTTTAATGCACATCAATAGGAAATGGCTTGAAAAGCACAGAAGAATAGGTCCTGGTGGCTGTGGTCCTGATGGCAACTCTCTGTTGGTATGACATTGTCACCTAAACCCATAAACATCTGACACTGGAAGACTGGAGATGCCAGATTCTCTGCACCTCCACAAATCAGAGTGTCTTGTGATGGCATCCAAGTGCAGGACTGAATCTTCACACTCATGGGAGTTCCATAGCCCTGCCTGGTGCCAACAAGACTGAGGATTCACTGTGTGAAGCTGCTGGAAAGAGGAAGGTGCTAAAAGTTAGCAAGAGATGGGGTCAGAATTGACAGGAATGAGACTCCAGAGGATTATATTAGTGACGCGTATGGAGATCAGAAATGAGGAAACTTGAGCTGAATGTGGTAATATGGAAGAGACAGAACATCATTTTGAGTTAAGATATTATTTCAAACAAACAAACAAACAAAAACACTTCAATGAGACTTTTCCACTCTTTTTTTTTTTTTTTTTTTTTTTTTTCCTAAAAACACAGTGACTTTCTGTTACTGGTGCTACCTGTTTGGCCCATTCAAACAAAAACTCTGGAAAAAGCATCTAAAATGTGTTTTGGCTGAAGCTTTTGGTTTATACATGGATTAAAAAACCACTATATTGTCTTTGATCCATTTGATATGACTCTTCTCTATATTTAATAGTGGGTTTCAGTCAAAATTCAGGAATCCTAAAGGGGTAAAACCTGGTTCTCAAGGATAAAATCTCTCATGCCATTGTCACAGCTCTGACTGGATTTAGTGGAGAGGGGCTCTCACCCAAAACCTCAGGTCTGCAGACAGGAGGTCTGCATTTTCGTAGCTTGCCTATATCCCTGTCTATAACATATCCTGTTAAGCATGTAAACAGTCCTGCACATAACCCAGATCAGCCTTGGACATAAAGGCATAATATTAGAAACATTAAAATTAGCATTTTCACTCAGATGGACAATGTCTCTTGTCTGGCCTTGTCAGTGGTCCACATAGTGCTGGAGAGCAAAAGGGGCAGCAGGTGTGGTAAGTGATGGGGACTTTCTGTCCAGCTCCATTTTATGTTAAGCACTGGAGTCGCCATTTAGTTTACATTGAACACTAAGGCATGGTTAAAAACTTGCCCTTAGACTTTAGATGAGGCTCGTCTGTGCGTGGGCTGCAAGTGCCCCAGTGCTGGCCAGGTAACTCCCTGTAAACTGCCACTGTAACTCCCTGTAAAAGCACTGATGCAGTGTTGTGAGTGATGAGGGCAGAAGAGCCTGGCAGAAGAAAAGAAAAATGTGCTTCCAGCTGTTTTCTCATCCATGACCCCACCCCAATCACAACTATGGGTGTAACACAGCCAGGCCGATGCTGCCAAGTTCCACGCAGGATCCTCCTGCTGTAGCATGGTATGACCATAGCATGGTTTGACCAGTGTCCATGGGGACAGCCTGTCACTGGCGCTGGAGGTGAGTGCTGTGCTAGCAGCAGCGATCTGCCCTTCAACAGGGTATGTCCAGGGCATGAAGTGTCTTCCAGCAGTGGCACACAATGGTGGCACTTTCTTCTGGAGTTGGTGCTGGGGGCAAGTGAGCTACAGATGCATGCATTTGGTTCAAGCAGTCACTAAGACTAGGATGCCCAGGCTGCATTTGGATAGCAGCTTTGCTTGTGAGCTTTCTCCCCATCTAAATGGCTGCAACTGGGGAAATCTCATTTATGGACATATCACCTCCTACCCTTCCCCCACCCCCCACCCCAACACAGCAGCCAGGCTCCAATCTTCCAATCTCTCATACTGCAAGCATGGAAATACAGAAATACAAAGCACAGAGAACAATTAAAAAAAAATAAATAAAAAATAAAGCAAACCTCTCAGGTCATGCTTTCATTCTCATTTACTTTAATTACTTAATTACTTTTTTAGAAACTACTCTTTTTACCTTCTATTGGGATAAAAGAGCAGTTAGCAGAATACAAGAACCTTGAAGCAGTGAAACTCAGTATGTTATAAAGACTGCGGGCCAAGATCATATCCATCACCACAGGTAAGAGACCCTTTATGCTGTCTGTGTAATTCCCTTCCATGTAATTACATATGTGACATAAGTCTGTGATTTAAAAGGATCAAACAACAACTTTTTGCTAGATGCTTACTAGGATTTTTATTGTTTGCATTGTTTGCTTTAATAAAGGTACTGGCTGGAAGACAAAATAATTCAGTAAATTCCACTGGTGAGGCTGTTGGCTTGCCTTGTTCAAGGTTTGAGCATTAGTGAAGAGGATTTTGATGTGCTTTATATGGTGGCATTTAAATTCATGCTCTTCCCAAACAACCTCAAGTGCTACCTTGTGGTGTAATTGCCTGAAGTAACTAGGAAAATAAAACTAACATTCACATTTTTAAAGAAAATGTACAGCATTGAAGAGGCTTTCAGGGTAGGGCATAGCTGCATTACCTGAGTGTTCCCCGGGCTCCCAACCTTAGATGCTATCGCGCTGGGGAAACTTGGTGTGTTAGCCCTAAGGAACAGTACGGAGCATAGAGTGGAGTGGAGACACCACGGCTAGGCTCTGTAACCAGGTAGGGACTCTATTGTTCTTGTGCACACTGAGACTGATAAGCTGCGCTTTTGCCACCCTGAGCCAAGGACCTGTCATGTTTTGACAAATGCTGTACCCTAGTGTACTTTTTGCTCATTATAATATCATTATAATACCAAAACACACCTCCATCCCAAAAGCTACCTGCCTCCAAGGTGCAATCACCCCTCACCAAGCATGCGCCCTGAATTTCTCGGAGCCGATTACTTTAAACGGAGACGGGAGAACTTTTCACCAATCATAACTAAGATATGCTTGACTAGAGCCACTCAAGCTCCACCTAAAAGATAGAAAATAATATAAATTGGCCCAAGAGAGAGGGGATGTCAGGGAAGATACCACCATCAGGGGAGATACCATCCCGAGGAAATACAACATCCTTAGGACCTCCTGACTCCTGGGATCAGTTGACGGGCTGAGCCTCTCTTCACCCCCCCCCATTGGGACGCCTTTGGGTGAGATCTGAATACTTGCTTATAAATCTCTCTAGAGTCTTTGATCTTTTTAACGTGTTTATTTCTAGGCTGCGCACCTGTAACACCTGTAACACCTGTAACACCTGAATATTTCATGCATGATAGCTTGCTTTTGCAGACAGTCACTATCGCTGGCAATCCAAAAGAACCTCATTATCTGTTGCTGTAATAAACCATACTTGATTGCATTGTGATAGCTCTCATTAAATGCAACTAGGGTAAGAGTGGTTATCCGTGATATTTCAGTGTTCTTAATCCAACCAGAACCCCAGACGATTAATGCATTGTTGGTGAATGTCTGAATGGACCCCCAGACTGTTAATGCGTTGTTGGTGAATGTCCGACTGGTTCAGTACCCTGAATCCGACCGGGCCCGTAACGGTTAATCAGCTATACCCCTTAACGTGACATACCTAAACCTTTATGAAATTAAAACTCTCTTTCTCTCTCTTAAAAAGAAAAAAAATTGTTTGACAAAATGTCATTTTCAATTTTGGAAGTCTACTTAAATATCCAATGATGTTGCTACAAGTGATGATGGATTAAACTGCTAGGAAGTAAAAGTTCCATATTCTGACTTCTGCAGAGGAAAAGATTCTTTCTTGTCAAAAGCTATAAAAAATTCAGTTTTATAGCACTTCCATCTCATTGGGCTCTATTTTAAGTTTAAATGAGTAAATAACAAATCTCTCTGGAAATGAACCAACATTCCACCATTGGAAATCTCTGTATATGCTCACAAAATATTTTTATGGGTTGTAAAGGGTTTTATCTTGTCAAATCAGACCCCCTTTTTTTGTGGATTAGAGTAGAGTTGCCTGCTTTGAATAAAAGCTTGTTTTATGCTGATTTTCAGTTCTAAACCCTCAGATGTTTTGGGCATGTCCTGAATAAAAACAGTTGCTGAGATCTGGGAAAAAGCCTGGTGGCTATTTCAGTACTTGTGACGAAGTAGCTGAGGAGCACCCAGCCCATCTCCTCTGCTCACTCTGCTTCAGGAACAGTGACCTCAGGACAAGGGTGGTCACAAACTCCTTACTGGTGGAGACAAACAGATGCCACTGCAGCTCTCAGTGACTGTAAGCATGGTTCCTTAGCTCATTATTTCTGCCAGAAGCGGGATGTATTCTTCAAGGCAAAGCCCTGTGCTGACTTGGCCTTGCAACAGCAAGCGCCAAGCTGAGTGCATTCAGTATTTGCTCAGCACAGTGGTGCCCTGCAGGTGAAGCTTCCTCTGTACTTGTGGACACAGAAACAAAAATAATTGAGCAGCTTTGACCTTCAGGTTGTTGTTTTGTTTGTTTGTTTGTTTGGTCAGTTTTACTCTGAATTCAGTCTCAAAAGTGCTTTCAACAGCATGAAGGACTGACACAGGCACAAATTTACATGCACACACCCTTTACTTTCATAATGGCATCCCTGTGCATTGTACTGTTGTTAAGGCTGAATAAATTCATCTAATCACCTAACACAGACTCTGGGGGAGATGCTTCCCCTTCCCTCTGTTTACATGGCTGAATAAAGTAATTGGATTTTTTTAATCCAACACTGGCGTTTAAGATGTGCCCCCAAGTCTCCCTGTGAACATAGACAAAGTTTGCTGGTGGCCTTGAAATTTCCCAGCTGACTCCAGTCTCTGGGGGAGCCCAATTTCTGTGATGTTGGTATTTGAATCTAACCTTAATCTTTAGAAGGGGAATATCAGAAAATGGGAGAATTTTCACAGTTAATTTTTTCATATTCCTGTGCCTCCACAACACCTCCCTCCCTCACAGAACACCAGTATTTCCAGTCAACACACTGCAATTGTCAATTGACTTCCTTTATGCTTTTTAACAGTGACCATATTTGGCTGATTTCAAGTTCTGTTTGGACAAACTTTCAGGGGAATGGACTTCTCAATATCATCCACTGGTACTCTGTAAAGAGTCTCAGTCTGGAAATAGGTTTTAAATTACATTGATTTTTTTAAATTTAATTTAATTTTTTTTTTTTTTTTTTTAACTGGACTTGTGCAGGGAGGAGGCTGAATGACTTCTGAGTCGTTATGTAGCTGGAAGTTTTAAATAGAAGAGCTAAAAAAGAAGCCAAGACCAGCAGAAGATGCTGATTCAAGTCAAACAAAAAGTTTAGGTTGGCAGAACATTTGAGAGACCATACTTTAGCACAGAGGTCTAGGAAACCAAGATATTAGCTAACCAGAATACAAGGCAAAAAATTCAGATATGGCTCAGGAACCAAAATACATTGCAAGAAACAAATCCTGAGGATAAAAATAAACAGATCTAAGAGAAACTTAAATAGAGCTATGTCTTCTGGTCATTAAAAAACTTGGAAAAAGACTTCAAGAAAAAAAAAAAAAAAAGGAAAAACAGTAGCTGGTAGTGAAATAATGGAAGGATTAGTGTTTTTTCTTTTCTTCTTTTCTTTTCTTTTCTTTTCTTTTCTTTTCTTTTTTTCTTTTCTTTTCTTTTCTTTTCTTTTCTTTTCTTTTCTTTTCTTTTCTTTTCTTTTCTTTTCTTTTCTTTTCTTTTCTTTTCTTTTCTTTTCTTTTCTTTTCTTTTCTTTTCTTTTCTTTTCTTTTCTTTTCTTTTCTTTTCTTTTCTTTTCTTTTCTACAAAGCAAAACAAAACAAATGCTACCAGCTGTAAATGTGGCTATGAGGTTAACATGCTAAATTTTGGGAAAAGTCTCTGCTCTGTGTAACTTTTCCAGGTGTTTCATGATGTGTATTTTATAATTTCCTTTTCTGTTAATGGGAGATCATGATGTTAACACAACTTAAAACATTTATTCAGGAGCATGTGTTGGGTTCTCAGAAGTTCTCGTTTGGGAACTGTGAGAAAAATCTCAATAATTTTCTTTAGACAGGATCTTCTGTGACGCTATTTTATTCGTAATTGTAATGGTGTGTGTCCTGCCAATTAGGAGCACATTATAGTAAACAAATCATAACATAAGTGTTTTGATCAACACTTTAATGTCTCCTTCCTCCTCCCTCCCCCTCCCCCCCTTTCTTTTTTTTCTCCTTTCTTCTGTTTAGATAACTTGTGATCTTTGTTTTTTTTTTTTTTTTTTTTTTTTTTTTTTTTTACTGTTCTCACACTGCTCACCCTGTTTTTCTCAGTCTTCTATCTTTAGATGTAGAGCTTAGGGATATGGTTTAGTGGGGACTGTTAGCGTTAGGTCAGAGGTTGGACTCGATGATCTTGAGGTCTCTTCCAACCTAGAAATTCTGTGATTCTGTGATTATTTTGGAACTGTGAGGCCTTCTACTGTCCACTTACTTAGCATTTCTCTTTGTTATGACTACACAACTACCTTTGAATACAGAAGGTTAGTTTTCTACTGCAAAAACACACTCTACTTTGAAAACATGTTTGACTACAAAAACACAACTTAGTTTTTCACAGGAACTTTCTTCTCATATTACCTACTGCCATCTTCAGAGCTCCTTTAAAAAAAAAAAATATTTCTCCCACAAACCTGATTTAGCTGCATTATTTGCAGTTTTTGTAGTAATTTCTTACCTAATTCATGCTGTGTTTTATCTATCTGTACATCTGTGTCAGGCTGAGGAACTGCTTCTTTGGCTGATCATCACAGATCATTGCTTAACGCTAGCATGTTATTCAATAAGAATAGCAGAACAAAGGCATGCCTTGAGACTGTGTGAGATGGAGCTGCAGGCCATACTTGGTGCCTGGGTTTCAGGTTCTCATTTTCTGATGTTGCCTCTGTTGTGCACTCTTCTCCTTTTCTCTTTGTCTTTATCTTCCAACCTGGCACCTCCCAGGTTGACTGTTGTCTCTTACCTTCCAGTGTATTTCTCATTCTCACACCTGTACCTGCCCAGACAACACTGGTTAGGCCACAGCTGGAATTCAGTGTTTAAGTAGAAAAAACGCAGGAATACGTGCAAGTGCAGGTATGGAGAAATCTGAACGTCACTTTTTCAGTTGATATTTTCATTCATGGCTAGGGAAGATCAGATTTGACACTGTCATAATTAAAATAACACATCTTCCTAGATTTCCCCAAGCCCCCTCTAGGTGCATACAAGTGAGGTTTCCTTTCTTCCTGTATCTCAGAAAGCTCCTTCGATTTTGTCTAATTAAACTGTCACCTTAATAATATCTTGGCTGAATGCCAAGATATGAAAATTCTTCAGAAACTAATCTTTTTAGAGGATTATAGCAGATTATAGCTCCATCCTGTGCTTAACGACTTCAGCATACCTTCCAAACAGTTAGGGATTGCAACAGTTTTAGAATATGCTTATTTATTAAAACATTGCTGTAAGTAAAAATTTAGACCAGAGGAAACGGACGGTCTTTGTGACAATTAGCATTCTTGGTTTTCAGTCTGGATCCTATGTGTAGCACATGCAAGCATAGATGACGGGTGATTTCACTGTACTAAATGTATTACTTTACTGGAGCTACTGGTTGAGATCAGGATTTGTACTGGTTACACACTAGTCTTGCCCGCTAGTGCTTCTGAGACATGCTCTGACTGCAGAACTTGCAACTTTCTGCAAAAAATGGTGTAAAATGCACCATATTGTCTGGAAACTTTATTTTGCAGATCTTTCATCATCAGCGGCAGTGTGACCTAAACAAGGAAAGCTAGTGAAACTTCAGAGGCATTAAATGGATTAAAAATCCAGTTGTGCCAGCTGTGGTCTAAATCCATGTAAGCCAAAATTAATGGCCTGCCCGTCCAAAGGCTCCTTTTTCAAAGAGTCCAGACACATGGTAAAAACATTCAGACCCCATTAAGTTCACTTTGATTGATCTCAATTAAAATAACTAAGGAATGTTTTCTGAGTGTATTGATATTAATTTAATGGCAATAAAGCAGTATTTCTAAAAGCCCATTTGTTTTAAATTGGGTAGTTTTCTAACACGGACAATAATCCTCCATCAGCATGACTGGGGCCATATGGTCCGGGGTTTTTGGGGGAAGGACTGGAGCAGGAACAAGACAATTTAAGGGAAGCGAGAGAAATCATGGGCATTTTGAACATGTATTTTGAAACCTAGCTGCAAGCATTGTTACAGGAAGTGGGCAGACTGCCAACATGCAACAATCCTACACATGTTTTTTTTAGTCTGTGGGGGTGACTAACTACAGTTTGAACATGTAGTCTTTACTCCAGGCCTCCTACACTTCTTGATCTTAAAAAAAAAAAAAAAAAAAAAAAAAGTCTTCTTTTTCTATCCCTTGCTATGTACATTAAAGAATAGGCCAGCTTTTCACAAGCTGTAATCTAATTATTTCTTCTATTATGCCAAAATTTCTGCTTCTCCAGTTCTTTCAGTGAGTTCCTGTCTCCAACTGTGCCAAATTCATTAATTTTGTAGTGCTCAAGACCTATCTTTACCCTCTTTGAGCACACTGGTTGTCTGAGAAAGGGATGGAAATAGGTTCATCCTGGGCCTCCTCTGTGACATCTGTGTGGCATTATCAGTCCATTCCCGCCCTCAGAAGTTAGAGATGCTTGTGGTCATATTAGATGCTGCCAACCATTTCATACTATCCAATCTTTTTTTTTTTTTTTTCCCTAGATATGCAGCTTACAGTGTTAGCCCAAGATTCTCATCCTATAGCATGCCTCTACTGTCCCAACCCAGCAAGGGTCAGGCATCTCTGATGGTCACATAGTTCCATGACCCCGACAGCCACACATCCCACTACTGAGTGCACAGAGGGCAATCTGCTGCTGCTGTATGGCCAGCTGCATGTAGTCCCTCTCATGCAGCCACAAAGGGAAAGCCACGGCTATGAGGAAATGTTTTGATCATTTGCAGTATGGACATATAGACACTGCCCCTTATGGCTGGTATAACTTAAAGAAACCTTAGGAGCAGTGGTGCATGCTCAGGCCAAAGGACTTCAGGGACCACCAAAGTGCTGGAGTCTTTATAGATCCATTCACCACTGCTATGACTCAAGATACAAATAATTCTGGGAAAACCGAAACTGTTTGAAAATGGAGAGAATAGCATCAAGTGTGGATTTTTCAGCGAAGCTACAAGTCTTCCTGAAAATGCTGCCCACTCACTCTCAACTCAGACTTCTACTTGGCCACACAGCAAATGCATTGTGGTGTCTTTTAAGGTTTTTCACTGGTTTGATTTTTGAGAATGCCGTTCCTAACCTTAAGTTTTGTTCCTCTTCTGTGGTTATTCACTTGAACAGTTCGAGTTCAGGGGCTGTGCTATTACACATTTGCTGCATGTACTGTCCAGTGAAACAGCTGGCATTTGATCTCCTGACAGCTGTGTACTATTTAAGATATTAATGCATTAGAGTATTTTCTTTAAAAGTTGTGTGAGATTAATAAAGAGTGTAATACTAACACTGCGTCACAATACTTCGTTTTACTCCCTGGAGTTGTATACAGACCTGAATTGGATTGTTGTCAGACTTACTGACTGACAGCATAATGAAAAACTGTAAAACATGTAGTTCCTGTAATGATCTCAGATGCTAAGGACATAGATATAGACAGTTTAGGAGAGAAAGGCTTTGCAGTTATGTCAGATTTTGCAGAAAAATTGACCTTATTCAAAGAAGGATTTATGTAGATTGCCAGCTTGATAAACAAACAAACAAACAAACAAAACCACCACCTTTTATTTGATGTAACAGTAGGCAAAAATAGAATCTTCTCTCTCTTTTTCTCCTTTATTCTTTAACCAAAATACAACATTAACTTAGGGAACTACCTTAGTAAACATAAATGAACCATTTGCCATGATACATGAAATAAATAGCATTGTAATTGTGTCTAATATATTCCAGCTGAGAATCTCAATGTTTTACAAGCACACACCTTCACTCTTTAAGACCAATAATGGCTTCAAATGGCCTTGATATGACTTAGGCTTCAACAAATCAAATCATTTAAGATGACTGAAGTAAGCAGAATTTTCATTTGATAGGATAACTGAGTTAAAAAATGCTTTCCAGGTGGCTGGACTGAAACTTCTAAGTTGAAATCAGTATCGAGAATATCTAACTGTAGTTGTCACACTCAATCTGGCAAGCATTTTGACATGCTGGTATGTCTTGCCCATGCTCATTACCTGTTAAAAATAAATTGAAAGTCAGGGCAGTTGTGCTAGCAGAGAGATCCTCCCAGCTCTTTCCTCAAACAAAACTAGTACTGTAAATGTAATCTGAATGAACTAACAGTATATTTTCTTCTGGTTTGAAGCTTTGCAGTAGGGTATATACAAGCTTCCTCATATTCAGTAAGTGACTATTGTCAGTGGTTTGGGTCTATAGTAATTTCCTTCATTTCCTGAAGGTTAACAGCTTGCCTTTCTAGCAGTTTATTGGAAGTGTATGTGGGTTAAATCTGACTTTGGATCACAGCTACATGGTCTTTTTTTTTTTTTTTTTTTTTTTTTTTTTCCCAGACAACACAGTAATGTCATGGTTCATAAATTAAGAGGTCAATTGTTTGTCACCAGAAATGAAAATATCATCTTAGGCACCTGAGAGATTCTTTAAAATACTGCCAAGTTTCTATTACAATGGTCTTTTTGAAAGGAGTATTTTCTGATACTTATCAGTGAAGAAATGTCAACAGCATGATGTCTTATCCTTTTGGACTCATTAGCTGAGAAACCTTTGTCATGCTGTTTGTATAGAAGTCTGTGTTACTTGACACTCGTATTATTGATTATAGAGAGAGTTAAACCCTTCTATGCCACATCAGACTCAGTAATGCTGATGAAAAGTAATTTCCAGTCTTTTTGTTTATTAAGAACTTCCCAAGGAGGGGAAATGGACATGGAGATGTTGGTCTCTTCTCTGTGATAACCTATGATAACCAATGATACAAGGGAACTGCACGAATTTGCACCAGGGAAGAGTCAGGCTGGCATTAGGAAACATTAGGAAACACCCTTGAGGGTGGTCAGAAAATGGGGCAGGCTTCCTAGCCAGGTGACAATGGGGCAGGCTTTCTAGCCGGGTGACTGTTGCCCTGTGCTTGTCAGTGTTCAAGAGACATTTGGATAATGCTCTCATTAACATGCTTTAACTTTCTGTTAGCCCTGAAGTGGTCAGGCAGTTGGACTTGATGGTCTTTGTAGGTCCCTTCCAACTAAACTATTCTAAATTTGAAATACTTAAGAATGATTTTGTGGCATAGAGCCAGAAACAATGTTCATGTAGCTGTGCTACTGTCCTGGTTTCAGTTAGAACAGAGTTAATTTTCTTCCTAGTAGCTGGTAGAATGCTATGTTTTGGCTTAGGATGAGAAGAGTGCTGATAACACCCCGATGTTTTAATTGTTGCAGAGCAGTGCTTATACCAAGCCAAGGACATCTCAGCTTCTTGCTCTGTCCTGCCAACAGGCAGGCTGGGGGTGCAGTAAGAGCTGGGAGGGGACAGACCCAGGACAGGTGACCCAAACTAGCCAAAGGGGTATTCCATACCATCTGACGTCATGCTAAACAATATATAGGGGTGGCTAGCCGGGGGGAGGGGGCCAGACTGCTCGGGGTTAGGCTGGGCATCGGTCAGCGGGTGGTGAGCAATTGCATTGTGCATCACTTGTTTGTACATATTAGTAGTAGTAGTACTATTATCATCGTTGTATTATTATTATTATTATTATTATTATTATTGTTATTGTTATTATTATTATTTTCCTGTCTTATTAAACTGTCTTTATCTCAACTCACAGGCTTCACTTTCTCTCCCCTGTCCCAGAGAGGGAGGGGGGACAGTGAGCGAACGGCTGCGTGGTATTTAGCTGCCGGCCGGGTTAAACCACGACAGTACTGAATCTCAAGAGCTGCCTTGTGGCATGCCCATGCTTATGTAAGGGGGTTGGTGTCTCCCAGATCTTCTTCCTGCCAGGCTCTTTAAGAAAGTCACCAGAACTGTCCAGGACTATGTTCCAAATTCTGAGGATATGTTGGCTGTGTTATGGCAAGTCTGCAGACTGTCATTAATCTGACTAGGCATCGCTCTATTCAATTTGCTACTACAGCAACCTCTCCATCACTGCCACTCAGAGACTGTGAGTGACAAGCAGAGGGGCTTTTTCTGGTCTTGGATGATGTATTTCTGTGTCTCAGAAGTGGAGGAGGAATTGGTTGCACTCCCTGCAGCAAGGACCATCTCCTCTGTTGTGATATACATGTTAATTTTTTTGTACCATGAAAAATGGGCATATTTCTTGCTTGGTCATACCTGATAACCAATAGACACTTAGTCTTCTATGAGAAAACTCAAAGGAGTATCTTCACAGAATCACAGAATCACAGAATTTCTAGGTTGGAAGAGACCTCAAGGTCATCGAGTCCAACCTCCAACCTAACGCTAACAGCCCTCCACTAAACCATATCCCTAAGCTCTACATCTAAATGTCTTTTGAAGACTTCCAGGGATGGTGACTCCACCACTTCCCTGGGCAGCCTGTTCCAATGTCTAACAACCCTTTCAGTGAAGAAGTTCTTCCTAACATCTAACCTAAAACTCCCCTGGCTCAACTTAAGCCCATTCCCCCTCGTCCTGTCACCAGGCACGTAGGAGAACAGGCCAACCCCCACCTCGCTACAGCCTCCCTTGAGGTACCTATAGAGAGCGATAAGGTCACCCCTGAGCCTCCTCTTCTCCAGGCTGAACAAGCCCAGCTCCCTCAGCCGCTCCTCGTAGGACTTGTTCTCCAGGCCCCTCACCAGCTTCGTCGCCCTTCTCTGCACCTGCTCAAGCACCTCGATGTCCTTCTTGTAGCGAGGGGCCCAAAACTGAACACAGTACTCGAGGTGCGGCCTCACCAGAGCTGAGTACAGGGGGACGATCACCTCCCTAGCCCTGCTGGTCACACTGTTTCTTATGCAAGCCAGGATGCCGTTGGCCTTCTTGGCTACCTGAGCACACTGCTGGCTCATATTCAGCTGACTATCCACCATCACTCCCAGGTCCTTCTCTGCCTGGCAGCTCTCCAACCATTCTTCTCCCAGTCTGTAGCTCTGCTTGGGGTTATTGCGCCCCAGGTGCAGGACCCGGCACTTGGCCTTGTTGAACTTCATGCAGTTCTTGTATATACTATATATCTATATATACTAGTATAGTAGTATACTAGTATATACTATATATACTATCTTGTATAGTATTTACTTGGTAGTCATCTACTAAATACTTTTAGATAAAGAGGGAAAATATCCAGCAGACAGTTGCATTATGAATTTCATTATTAACTTCTTGTCTGAATGCTGGGTTACTGTGGATGAAGACAAATGTTCCTTCCTTGTTGTGGTGATAGTACCTGCTGTTGTAAAGAAGCCCCTGACAGGGGATCCAGCCACAGTCTGGTGGCAGCCCCAGATTATACTTGTTTGTTCTGTGGAAGCTGGTTTTGTTTGTTTGTCTTTTTATTATTATTTTTATTTATTTATTTTTATTAATTAATTCATTTATAATGTTCTTACAAATAAATTCAGCTAGGTCCTGGGAGCAAGAAGGCAAGTCCCCATTCAAGGCTACCTGATAGGCTCCTGTCAGGATCAGCTGTCTGTTAGTGTATCTTAATTTCCTGTTCACTGTCTCACTTTGCATTGCTGATCTTGTATTTTCATGATCAAAAAATAATTCAGTGTACTTTGATTGAATCTTCCCACGTTTGTGGTAACCAGGAGTACAGTGAATCTTTACAGACAGAGGATATACAATCAGGAGAGGGAGAAGAACGTAGATTTAATGTTTGCCCTTTTAAATATGGTCTTTCATGCTGTTCTCCGCATCCCTCAACAGAGTGAAGAGTGGGACAGGAGATACTGCTGCAGCCTGGTGGTGCTGCTAACAGAATAGAACTTCTGCCATGTTATAAATACCCAGGAAATAATCATTTCTGTTTTTCCCCTGCAGTTCAGCAGATCTTCCTGTGTGCAACCTTCAGATTTCAGATAAGCATGAGACTTTTGTTGTTTTGAGAACCTCATCCTCCTGGCAGGAGTGTTGACTGTGCAGATCAGCATGTTCTTGACAGTTCTAGACACTGTTAATAGTTTAGGCTGTTGCTTAGTAATGTGAGTTGAAAGGAAAGAGAAGAGTTTGCTCTCTCTGTCTATGCATTCTTGCCTGTTTTGTGCCTCAGGTACACATGCTACTTTCCAGATAAAAGCCAGAAAAGAATGGTACTGATTATGACTATACCCTGTTACAGACAGCTTACAGACAACAGCTGAATGATTACCTTCATATCAACAGTTTGGGCTGTAAGATTTTATCTGCTAATTAAGGAGGGATATACACTGTGCTTAAGTTTAATTCACAGGAAACTGACCTATTCCTTTTCCCATGTGGACAGATGTTGAAATAAGAAGTGAAAGTGTATATATAGAAGACGTGTATTCTTTTCAGTGCTGTGGCATTTTTCAAGAAAACCTTTGTTAATTTTAATCTGTTCTTTAGATAATGTGACATTGATAGACTGCAAAAATCAATCATAGTTAAGGATGGCAATAAGAAATAGAAGGCCACATTCATTGCTGGAGTAATCAATCTGTTTTGAAACAAGCTTCTGCAATTATGCTGTGGATTAATGGGTTGAAGAAGTTACAATTCAAAACAAGCCACCACTTTTTCTACCAGCCTGTAAGTATAGTTATGTTGATGAACCCAACCAGACCAGTGTACAGAACAAACAGACCAGTGTCTCATCACAGTGAGTTAGAAGCCACACTTTAGTAAATACAAACACAAACATACAAATTATAGTCAGCTACATGGCTCACAGAAGATAAATACTCGTTCCAAGTGTTTCTGAAACTTTATGAAATCCAAGGATTTCTACAAGGTCTGAAAACCTGAACATTATACCACTCTGATACTACTGTTGTTCCTGAAGGAGGCTTTTTTGTCTAGTGTTTTTTCTTAAGTGACTATAGCCCATATTGTAGCATATAACGCATGGCATAACTTTGAGTCTTAACTTTTAACAGTTGTCTGTTTTTTTCATTTGCCTTTACATCATGGCACAGGAACATCTGCCGGTTCTTTTCTTCTATACTGCTGACTGTTTTGTGTTTCTATACTGCAGTTTTGTTTCCATATGAAGGTTAAAGTCAGCCTGCAAGAGGAGGTGATCTTAGGCCTGTTACATTAGTGCTGGATTTGGCCCCTGCTTACACAAGCAAGTCAGCAATCCTTCCCCACATGCCCCTTTGACTTGTAGCAATGCTCCCATCACCGGGCTAAAAACATTTGTGACCCTTATGCTAAAAAATGGTTTTGGCTCAAGTGTTGCAATGGTAATAATGGTCTATCCCTGGCAATGCTGAGAAAGGTGACTTTGCAATGTAGCCTCTACACTCAAAATGTGCACAGTTGAGCATGCTTCTCAGGAACAAGCCAGAATGTGCTAGCACATTTTACAGACTTCCAGGAACAAGCCAGTCAAATCTACAAATCTGATGCAAAGCTGGTGTCAGAAAGCTGGAGGGGTATCTTGAGGTATTAAATCATTGCTGGGATTTGGCCCGTACTGTGTTAATTTGAATACTTTATACTTTCTTATGCAAAAGGATTTTGAACCACAGTCAACTGAACAGTAGAGCTTCTAAGAAGTATCACACATGCAATACACTTCACAATAAAATAGATAATTTACTTATTTTAATTTCATCACCCAACCTCAAATAAGACCAAACTAAACTATGCTACTATATTAGGAAGGAAATTAATCACATCTGTATTTCGTTAAAGAATTTCCCTTTTTTGTGGGGAAAAACTGGGTGATCTGAAAAGATTTTAACTCACAACTTTCTCTGAGTCTTTAATACATGCATAAGTTGGCGTGTGTGTCTGTATGTGTGTGTAGCAGGGAGTAAGCCAGCAGAAGTGGGGAGAAAAAATGAGCAAGCATTATTCACAGGAGCTCAGTTTCTAGTCCCAACAGATTTAACTAGCAGAAGGGGAAGGGAAGATCCGGGGCTGGCTGCCAGAGAGGCATTGCTGAGTGTAAACACTGCAAGGCATCTCAGAATGCCCTTATCATAGGGAGCCCAAAAGCATTTGTACTCTGGGGCTCTGCAGCCAGGAACAGTCTTGCCAGTAAAGAGTGTTTATTGTCAAATTTTAGTACAAAGGAAACTACAGACAAGCTGACCAAAAAGACTGGAATTTCATCTCTCTCCCTCTCTCTCTCTCTCTCTCCCTCCCTCCCTCCCTCTGTCACCCACTCATTGGATTTCTTTCTCTGCCAGCCTTTTTAAACCAGAGACTACCAGGTCAGTGACATTCATTATTCCTTTCATTTTAGTATGATCTTGTGTTCAGCCTCCTGGACTAATATTGCTTCCCGTAAGTATCTGTTTCAGGTTTGTTGTATATGCTGAATGCTATTGTGTTTGTGCTTGTAATATTTAAATGCTTAACAAATGTTGCACCAAGGCAATCAGACAGCAATTTTTTGAACTTAAGGTGGTTGAAAGCTCAATTCTGACTTAGGAGGGAAACAGGCACTGTATTTTGCTGGTTGTTTAGTAGACCCATGGAAGTTAAAGGTTCCAAGTAACTTAGTTTAACTTAAGGTTCAAGTTGGTACAGATTTCTTAACTGTGCTGGCTTTCTTCCACCAGCACTAATAAAACTTTATGCTTTTATATTTTATAAGAGCTTGGAAACACTTAGTAAGAATTTTTTTCTTAAAATTGTCTTTTTAATAAAAACACACTGAGAGAGAGAAATGTATTACGAAGCACTGGAAAACATCATGAAAACTTCTGATATTAGTAAGTCTGCCCAAAGGATATATTATTTAACTGGAAGAATTCATTTTTAAATGAATGCTTTAAAATTGTAGACTTTTATTTTGCAGGAGATATCTGCAAGGCTTTTCACATTTTTGTGTGTGTTTAGACAGCTGACTTTACTCATCTGATTTAGATGGCTGCTCATTGGTCATATATGTGTGTAAATGTTTATGTTTGTTTCTGAACACACGAGAACACAGCTTGCACAGTCTTTTAATTTCTTGCTCATTTTTATTCACTTATGTATAATTGAACTCTAGAACAGTTTTTAGAGATTGGTTTCTCTCACTCTGTGTTGTTCTGAGATACTTCAAAAAGTCCTGTAGACAATAATACATAGCTTCTTGAAGTATTTATTAAAAGGGTATTTTGCAAGTTACATGTTTGCTGCTTAGAGAATTCTAGTAGTTCATCATCTCAGTTAACTCAGAGCTACTTGTTACTTTAGGCAAAATGCATGATGCACTGATACCAGTTTGCACCATGGAAGAGCACATGCATCTGTAGAAGTTGTCCCATCTTATTTCTCTTACTCGGGCGTTACTGTTGTAAGCCTGCCAGCATTTTCATTCTTATTTTTCTGTGTGGTTTATTTTAATAAAAACATGACTGCATGCAGATTACACCTGTTGAGCAGAAAGAGACAATAAAAACATCATTCTTGATGAATACTTTAACTTTGTGTTTCTCTCTCTCTGTGTCTCTCTCTCTCTGAGATTCTGTGGCCACTGCTTGTGGACCCTGATTTACTTCTCTCCTGCCATTGGCTGTGTGGTCTGCAATTATTGTAGTGACGGTGTCCATCACAACTTTCTGATTTTACAACTTGCAATGTGTGTGTGATTCTTGGTGTGATTCAACTGCCTTTTATGCAGTTGGACAAAAGACTTGAATAGACTGTTTGGGAAGTTGTTAAACACTCCCTAACGTACTCTTTCTGTCTCTAGCTGCTATCATCGTCTGCAACAACATTTCAAAGAACTCTAGTAGCTAGCTGTGACAATAAACTGTAGCTGGACCATGTGTGATTTTCTGCCAGATGTAGCCTCCAGTTGTCTAAAACCATTATACCATTGACCACATGAGCAGACAGGCTGTAGCTGCAGTGTGCAGGCATCCTGAATGCAGAAGGATATAACTTTGTCAATAAAAATCTGTTAATAAAAGAAGGACTGTGTAGTTTTGGATCTAGAATAATTTCAATGAGGTGTGCTACTATTTGATTTAGTGCATACTCTCTGTTTGTCAAATATAATTTGCATGCAATAATACCACTTCTATGTTACATTATGGATTTCACAGAATTTCAAAATCTCTTTTGATTTGTATGTAGGAAACATCAAGCCCCCTCACACAACTTTGTAAACCTAAATTTGTATGTGTTCTAAATCCATCCTCTTGCCTTTATGTATCTTTATAAACAGGAACGAATTGCTCTTTAGAGACTCATCTTTTTCAACCAGAGTATAGCAGTAATCTTGGTGAAAAGCTCAAATGAGCCTCTAAGTTTCACATGTCTAAGGCTCAGAGAGATGAACCAAGACACCGTGATTGTGGGAAAATGTAAACTATACCATCTACCAGCTGTTAAAATTTAAGCATTCAAGAAAGTCCTGTGTATAGCATGTGCAGGAGACTGCAATGCTTGTTTAATTCTGTGAGACGCAGTACACCCTTCAGTGAGCTCATCTTTGTGCAGAGCAGCCTGCAAAATCTTCCCTTGCAGAAATTTAAAACCTCTGCCACTATCTTCCAGGCTCACCAGCTTTCTCCCCCACACTCAGAAAACCAGCCAACCAATAACAGTGCATAAAGAAATTATTCTAAAAACATCAAAACCACATGCTGTGCTCCTAGTAAGTTTTTAACCATATAAGGGTGTCAGCCAGGGGTAGAAGCCCACAGCTGTCCATGCAGGACAAGGATGGGTGGGATCACACAGCTTCCTCAGTACATGAACCAATCAATGCATGACACTGCGAAGAGGTGCAGTGTGTCAGTGGTGTTACATTTCATCACCACAGCCTGATGATTGTTTCCAGAGGTATCACACCATGTAGTTCATGGTGTAGTGAAAAAAGGTCATGGACTCCCTGTCTCCTCACTTTTCTCTTCCTTTCACAGGAGGCTTTTTCTGTTCCTATTTCATGGGTTTTTGCACCCCCAGGCCTTTGGATCAGGGATGTGTTCATTCACTGGTGTAGTTGCTTTGCCATGGGTCAAGCTCATCTAGCACCTCACACTTGAGGTGAGGCCATAGCTAGCAAAGGTCATGGAAAAGTATGGGGCTGTAAAGCCAGCTTTGTGTTGTCACGTTAAGTATTGGGTACAGTGCCCTAATTTTTGCGTTTTGCTTGTCAATCTCATGGCTTGAGGAGAGGCAAACACTTTTATCCTTGTAACACTGACATGATAATCATTGACTAGTTCTAGGTAGCCTGCTTATGTTTAACTCATTTCTTTTCTATCTATAGCGAGTTAATTGCTAACATGAAACAGCTACTTGATGTTAAAATTTCTTGGGAAATTTCCTCTGCCCATTACACTTGCCTTCTTTCACCCATCCACAGTTTCCATTATTAGAGGTAGTTTTCATTTTTACTTTTGAGTCATTTCTGTGTGGATGAGGGGAAACCACTTGTCTACCCACTTGTTATACACTTCTCTATTCTTAGGAAGACTAGTTCTTATTCTGTCTCTGCAGTGCATATTATTATGCAAAAAGCCTAAAGAAGAGTTTATCTAGCAGTTGTTCTAGTCCTTTCATTTCACTATTTTCACCAGTTTTCCCCTAGTTTTTATCCCGTCTCTCATAACAGAGAGCCTCCAGTATTTCTCTGAGGAGAGAGAGGAGAGGGAGAGAGATTAAACACCTTTCTGAACTTCACAGTTGTGTCATACTGTCATGAAAGTACCACCAAGACACTAAACTAAAACAAAAGCAAACAAGCAAATGAAACCAGTGAAAAACACAGTGGATTGTGATACTATTTACACTGAGTAGTCTACTCCCTTTAAACGCTGACAGAAAAACCTATTGCTGTATCTGAATGGTTTAAAGAAAATTATAAGTGGAAATATCCAAATCTTCTGAAAGGTTAGTTAGTCCTGGAAGTGGCGAAGTGGTCGGCTCATTCTGGCTCAATGAGAAGCTCATTGGCTTCTCCTAGGCTGGCTTGATGTTCCCTGCAAACAGATGTTTCCTGTAGGTTGATACTATCAAGGGGAAAATGGGAAATCAGTGAGTGTTCAGTCCCAGGAGCATGAGGGTGATATGCAGGAAATTATCATACTAAAAGCATCTGTGGAGGAACCTCTCTGGAAGTTTTCAATTTGTTTTTCCATTACCTCTCAGTCCTCAATCCTGGTGCTGAGCCCCAGGTATTTGATTATGGAAGGGATCCTGTCCCCACAGTGAAACTAGCACCCTGCTCCTTCCACCTTGCCATAAGGTCCAATACCTCACACTACACTGCATTAATGTTTATGACATCACATTCAGATTTTTCTCCTCAGTTTCTTGTCTGTCTTTGTATAACACCAAATATGCTTTCAGTCTTATGGTGTCCCTTCAGCAAATGGGGGATACTGCTATATTCAGTTTCCACCACCTATCACAGAATCACAGAATCACAGAATTTCTAGGTTGGAAGAGACCTCAAGATCATCGAGTCCAACCTCTACCTAACGCTAGCAGTCCCCACTAAACCATATCCCTAAGCTCTACATCTAAACGTCTTTTAAAGACTTCCAGGGATGGTGACTCCACCACTTCCCTGGGCAGCCTGTTCCAGTGTCCAACAACCCTTTTGGTAAAGAAGTTCTTCCTAACATCTAACCTAAAACTCCCCTGGAGCAACTTTAGCCTATTCCCCCTCATCCTGTCACCAGGCACCTAATACCATAAACTTGGAGGAATCATAATTTAGTTTATGGGAGTAACAACAGCACACTGAGAATGAACACTGAAGTAAAAAATAACCTCTGTAAACTGAAACTATATCAGGTTTTAATCTTATAATCCATACCTGTAATGTGGAAGAAAGTAGAATAAAGAACAGTTTTTGTTTCTTTGCTTACTTGTTTGTATACTCTAAGTATTATGCCACTGCTATGAGAGTACAACAGAGAAACTCTAATGGACTGCATATATCTGATGTGTTTTACATCCTTCATTTGTTTTCCTTGATGAAAAAAAAGTTTATTTGCTTTGCATAAAAAGGCACAGGATTTGTGGAAAAGTATATAGGACTCTGTTTACAGACCAAAACTGAGAAGGGAAGAAGTGAGGAAAACTGCTACCTAGCATTCCTTAATTCAGCAAATACCTTGTTGAATACTTAGTTTCACTGTGGCCTATAATCTTTGTTTGTGGTGTGTGGAGCTAAAATGATAAATAGCAAACAGTCCAATGGTGCATGGGTTAATTGCACGTTCTGAAGTGACAATCCCCTAATTGAATATTTTAGGGTCCTCTCATTGCCCTGAGGGAAGTTTTAATTGCTGTAATAATATTTATCTCACTTCCTAGAAATCGTGCAAGGAATGACAATTTGTTCTCTTTAATCCTGCCTTCTAAAAAAATCCCATGGTCTTTTTTTTTTTTTTTTTTAAACTTTTCCTGGTGTTCATTAAAACAAATCAGGCCAACTCCCAGCCCAAACCAATCATGCTCTATAATCCCTTTTAAGCTTTGTGAAAGAAGAGGGCAATTATGAATGCTATTGTTCTGTGAAATCTCCCAGGCAACCAGCGATTTTGTCACACAGCCTACTCTCATCGTAAAGTCACAGCTACTAAAGTCTCATCCAAATCTCACTGAAGACTTCGGATGTCATTGAAACTTGGTCCATGGTTGCTTGTGTTTACAGCTCTTTTAGTAAGGTTTTAAGTATTACAAATGAGTGCTATTTTTTTCCCCTGGGATCTTATTTTCAGTCATTTTGTATAATAGAAGTGTATCTAAATCTTTGGGATTAGTCTTTATTTATGTAACATTAGCTCCCCTCAGATTCAGACCCAGGGATACTTGCCTTTATAATGTTAAATAAAGAAGAAGTGCTGGAAACCTTTTCACCAGCTTATTAATATTTACATTCTTGAAAGTAAATTCCATTCATGCAGGAGTTGCAATGATAAATTTTGTTTGCAAAGATTATGTAAAAGACCAGATGTACTTTGACACGGTTCTGGAGGTACACAACTGAGAGTTTCTGTATGTACCTCTGAAGGGGTTCTGCACAGATGTCTAGCTTTCCATAACTCATGGATACTTTTAGGGACATACATAGTTCTCCAGATTCTGAAGACAGTTAACACTTGAAAAATTTACACTAGATAATGCTAAATTGAGAAGTTTTGTAAGAAATTTTGTGATAGTAATAACTCTAAAAAAAGTGTTTGAGTCCTTGCCTTCCCTTGCCTTCCCTTGCCTTCCCTTGCCTTCCCTTGCCTTCCCTTGCCTTCCCTTGCCTTGCCTTGCCTTCCCTTCCCTTCCCTTCCCTTCCCTTCCCTTCCCTTCCCTTCCCTTCCCTTCCCTTCCCTTCCCTTCCCTTCCCTTCCCTTCCCTTCCCTTCCCTTCCCTTCCCTTCCCTTCCCTTCCCTTCCCTTCCCTTCCCTTCCCTTCCCTTCCCTTCCCTTCCCTTCCCTTCCCTTCCCTTCCCTTCCCTTCCCTTCCCTTCCCTCTTGAAAGTCAGTTGTATTTGGTGAGGACGCTTATGATTGTAATTAACCATTGCATAATTTTTCACATGTGTACCAGCAGCCGTGAGGGAAAACTAGTTCTTCTAGCATTTGGAGGAAATGTTTAACAAACCACTTCAGACGTTCTCAGTTACTCTCCTCGAAACTGTACCCAATATGCTCTATTCCTCTGTTAGCTCATCAGAGTCACACCAATGTCTCCTCAGAGGCTGCTTCTCCCTCTCCCTTCTTGCTCCCCTGGGATCATCTGCAGAGCAGGGCAGAAGTCTGCTGGCAGACAAGGAGCTCCTTGGAGTTCCCCTTGCTGAGTGTCTCATGCACAGTGCCTTGTACACATGCTTGGAGATATGTTTTGCACCAAGAACAATATCCATTGTCCATATTGCCAGAGGTAGACTCCTTTTCCAGGTTCGCAGTTCTTTTCAAGCAGTTTTCCTCTGGCAGCATCAGATTGGCAAATCCACAAGTAATCGTGTCAAAGTTTCTTTATCAAGTTTCTTTCTTTATCAACACAGTTGTTATGCTACTATGGTTTTATACTGGATCTCACAGGAATTACTGGACAGTCTGCAGGGTACAATGCAGTGATTCAGAAAAACACAGCAGGTAATTCACTTGGGTGATAGAATCCAGAAAGCTATACCATTTCAGCTGAGAATCATAGCATGGTTTAGGGTGTAAAAGACCCCTACAAGTAAATTCCACCATAGAAACTCCACAGTGTTTGGTGACCTGTTCCACTGGCAGTACTCACTGTGAATTTCTCTTCCCCAATATCTAATGGGAATTTCCCTTGTTGTGAATTTTTTGTTGCATCTTACCTCTTTGCTGTTTGCCTCCAGGTTCTCTGCACTCCTTTGTTAGACATCTGAAAGCAGATACAAGATTGTCTCATAGCTCTCGCTTCTTCAGCTCTCTTGACCTCTCCTCATAAATCATGTGCTCCAGACCCCTGACTATTCGTAACTCTGCCAAGACATAGCAACTACTATATAATACAGTGCTGAATTGGCATGTCTGTTTTGAATCTTGGACTAGGTTCTCGCACAACTCAGAACTCACCTGGAGTTCAGCTATTTTACTCCATAGC
Source organism: Netta rufina (assembly GCF_964035555.1). NCBI lineage: Eukaryota > Metazoa > Chordata > Aves > Anseriformes > Anatidae > Netta > Netta rufina. The sequence continues at coordinate 30,553,239 of NC_140126.1, read as the reverse complement.
CAAACCTTTAGAAAATCAATGAGAAAACAGCTTAGTCTAAAAACTCTGCGCTAATCTTCCTAATGTATAGTTAATGAACTTCATTATTTCATTAAGCATCTACATTTATATGAAATATTGCAGAGTATTTGGAAGTAATGCCCCAGTATCCTTCATTCTGGATACATAGGTGGCACATGAAGGAACAGCAGGGATGAATCAGGCTTAGCAGTAATATGAAGGGTAGAGCAGTAGGGAAGCCGTAAGCAACTTAGAAGCAGCCACGAAAAACAACAGTGGCATCACCAGCAGTGGTACATCTGCAGTAGAGCAACAACACATGGACACTCTGCACCAGCATAAGTGCCTTGTAGGGCATGCATGACTTTGCTGAAGCAATGTCCTTCTTCATACAAAAGTGAGAATGTTAATATCATAGCTCTCACTTGGACATTTTATTTCTCATGTTATTGACATTACGTTTGGAAAGGATCCCCTGTCATTTTGTTTTGTTGTCACTGGACTGAGGAAGTGAGGTTACACTTCGCAAGAACTTCACTCAGCCACACAGGGAGACAGCCCTGCAGCAGATAAGTAGGGAACAATTGCAGGAACATTCCGGGAAAACACATGTGTATGGGAGCAATGCCTGCAGGTAAAAGCAGTTAAAGAAAGCCTGTAAGACACAGTGACAGCATGGGACCAATTTCGTGGCAGAGAATAGCTCATATATCCACCATGAAATTGGACAAAATGTTCCTGGCTCCTCTGGGCCTCTGGTTTTCTGTTCTTAGTGTTCTTGATGCAGAGTAAGAAAAGGCAGTGAAGAAACCACTGCCCATGCCTGAGGTTTATACCTGCACTCAGTCTTGGGGTTTATGGGGCAGGGACCAGAATGTAGATTGACCTGAGCTTAACCACAGTGAGCTGTGGATGTCTCTACATGAGCAATGTTCTGACAGTGCTTGTTTGAGAGATACAGCTGGCTTTCTCTTTCGTAAGCATGTATGGAAAGTGTAAAGAAAACAATACATTTGCTGAACACTGTCACTGCTGAATTGGAGGTCAGGCTGTATTAAGCTACAAAGTACTTTTGTGGTAGCCATTCAGGTGGGAATAAAGACTGTGCAGGCTATATTTTTTTCCTTTTCCTTTTCCTTTTCCTTTTCCTTTTCCTTTTCCTTTTCCTTTTCCTTTTCCTTTTCCTTTTCCTTTTCCTTTTCCTTTTCCTTTTCCTTTTCCTTTTCCTTTTCCTTTTCCTTTTCCTTTTCCTTTTCCTTTTCCTTTTCCTTTTCCTTCTCCTTCTCCTTCTCCTTCTCCTTCTCCTTCTCCTTCTCCTTCTCCTTCTCCTTCTCCTTCTCCTTCTCCTTCTCCTTCTCCTTCTTTTCCTTCTTTTTTTCCTTTTCCTTTTCCTTTTCCTTTTTTTTTTTTTTCCTTTTTCCTTTTTTTTTCTTTGTCTTCTTCTTCTCCTCCTCTTACTCCTCCTTCTCTTACTCCTCCTCCTCCTCCTTCTCCTCCTCCAACAATTTAAAAGCCACTGCATTCCTCTGCCAGGAGTTTCTTGCTGGCTAAGGATTCTGGCATGCCTGAGGCCAGAGGAGACATTAAACACAGTATCTTCTTGAGCCATATGCCAAGGAGTTTGTTTTAGCCTAGTCCTTGCCATGCTAGATTCAGGAATTAGGATGAGGGCAGGGCAAGTGAGGCAAGTCTTCACTCAGAACGTCTGACCATGCTTTGCAGCTGATATTTTTAGGAAACATAGTGTATATCTGAAAAATGTTAACATTCCGTGCACTAGGTGATAAATACCAGTCAGATATATTCAGGCTAAAAGGGTACTGTACTCTTTCACTTGGAAAAAGCCTGAGGTCTAATTTGTTTTCTTCCCCCTCTTTCCATGCCTTCCTTTATGGAATTGCCAACTGTGTTTCAAAACTGAATTGTAGGAATAAGAGTGCTGTCTTGGATGTGCTCATTTTGATGATGTGTTATGCACATGCATCCCACTAGAAAAAAACAAAACAAAACAAAACAAAAATTAGCATATACTTTGCACACATTTATATGTTAGGATTTTAGTAAAATCTGCATGTTTAATTAAATGCTTTTAAATACGTTGATCTTTTTATTTTTATTTTTATTTTATTTATTCCTTTTTTTTTCCTGTTTTTTTCATCACATTTTTCATCAAAATGTGATGAAATCATGAATTTCATTCTCTTTTCTCTACCTAGAACTCTACATTTTCTCCTAGATTTTTTCAGACTGAGCAAGCTGCATAATTTTAGACCAAAATGGAAAGATTTTTAGATAAAAAGCCAGAAAACTAGAGTTAAGATCTGGGTTCCATAATCAACATACATCTAACTTTAAACATATGTTACTCCCAGTGTCTTCAGTTTTAAATTTGGGCTGAAGTGAGTGGGTCTGTCTTGTGTTACTTTAGGCAGGGGATAATCTTTAACAAATTCTAACTGCCATTTGTTGTTCACTGAACTGTAGAACTGAGCTGATGGCTATGTACAAGTGTAGACTGTTCAGAAGGTCACTGCAGAAAAATGTAGAGTGAACACGTATCTGTGAATAGTAATGAAGGAAATATAGAGAGATACATAAGAAACTGAAGGAATTCTGATACTTTAATAGGTTGTAATTGCCTAGGATCTGATTAGATTTAATTAAATCAATACTGTTGCCTATTCTTTGGGCCACAGTTCCAGTTACTTTGGAGGGCTGTATAAGGGTCTTGTAAGGATTTCAAAACTGCTTGGTTAATGACAGAACTATGCTTTTCTTATGAAGTTATAAACATGAAAAAAGAGATTAGCTGTAACTAGGGGCATGAGAGACTTTGTGTAATTTTATTTTTATCATTGTCTATTGTTTCTTATTGCTACTGTTTTTTTATTTTTATTTTTTAGTTCAGTTCAGACTGATTACATTTTTTATTTTTTAAAGAAAAAATTCAGCTTTGCAGTGCAATATCATATATATCTCTGTTAACATTGTGGGATAGTCAGTCACTGTAGTAGGAAGAGTAGAGAGTACTAGGATCATGTTTGGAGCTAAAAGTTGTTTTTTTTCATCCACATTCGATGACACAGAAAAAATGTATTTAACAAAAAGCCACATTTCCTTTATTCTACTTTATTCTACTACTTACATTGAATCTGGACAAAGGCCTACTTTTCTGCACTTTGAAATTGTCTGGATACTCATACCCTTTGATTAATATGCTATTCAGTAAAACTAACATGATTCAGTGATAAAAATGGCTGGTAGCAGAGGATCCTACATACCAAATGTTTATTTGTGAAAATGCCTGGAGTGCACAGTGAGAGCTTATCTGTTGAGGGAGAAGTCTCATTGGTACATAGCTAATTTTCTGAGCATATATGTTCTTAATGGTGTTCAAAGGTAAAGTTCATTTTTTTGATTGAAATTAAATTGAAATTACAATGAATTATAGGGAAATATGTTTGTTTTCTTGCTTGCTTGTTTGCTTTTAAGAGATGCTCAATGCCTTATACTTTTTTTTTTTTTTTTTTTTTTTTTTTTCTCTTTTTTAAAGGATTAACAAACCTGAGAAGTACTCTGAGAACAAATTTATCATTTCGTCTGGCTTTACCAATGAATTTTAGAAAAACCCAAGGATGATTTGAAAGGTCTCTGTCGAAATTTCAGTCAAGGGATGCATCTTAATATAAAATGTGGTACATTTTATCCTGTGACTAACGTTTTGGTCCTTCATTATATGGTATAAATCTTCTGGTGGAGGAAGAGAAGACCACTTTCATCAAGAACATTTTCACTAGTGGGAAAGAGCTGATGTACCCTCATAACATGAAGCCATTTGAGAAAACCTGGTTGTTGCCACTGTTGTCTGTTCTCCTAAGAGTTGTCTGCTCCTCCTTTATTAGCGTCAACCTTGGCATGAAAGTGATGAAGGGACAGTCTGTCTTTCTGTCAGAAGATGACCTCAAGTTCTCCATCCCCAAAGAGAAGGATTTGTGCAAAGTTGAAGTTGTGATAAATGAGCCAATAACACAGAGGGTTGGGAAGCTAACTCCACAGGTATTTGGGCCCTGTCGTGCTGCTCTGCATGTCTGCCTGCGTACAAGTATGGGAGAAAGTAGGAAGTGTTGCTTTATGTAAGATTTTTTGTGGTAGTGGTTAAATTGCATTGAACTGACTGCTTTGTGTGAATGAGATTCAACTTTTTGTTAAAGTTAGCCAGCTGACAGAGGATTGCACTCCTGAAATGGAAAAGCTGAGCCCAGTAACATGCATACATAAAAGTGGTCAGTCTCCTTTCACAAATGGAGAATGGGTATTTCAAAACTTTTGGTTAGGAGACCTCTTCTAATCTCAGCTGCCTGTTTTTCTACCATAAGGATATTCACTGTCCCTTGGGTAATGCAGAGCCAGCTAGAACATTTTGCATTTTAGTCACGCAGCCACTACCTTGGGAGCAATTAAGAAAAAAAAATCATCACATACAATAAGCATATTGTGTACAGTATTGTTTGCTGAACTCTGCAACAGCCAAATTGCTAACAGATGGCAAATACATTAAAAAAAAATTGTTTTCTTTTAAAATCTCAAGCTTGTAGGAATGATGAAATATATTTCACATACCACCATTCACTCATTTGCCTCACAAATCTCCCCATTTAAGTCATAGCAGGAGGGAGTTGGAAGTAACTGGCATGAAAACATAATGGTAGAGGTAGATTAATGGCTTTAAAATGAACCATAACCAAACAGCTTTTTTCTGTTTCTGTAAAGTTTTGTTAATTGTACCATATAACGTACTTGGCTATATTTGTGTATGTGTCTGGATTTTTAAACACTCTCCCTGAGGTTTGTCGTGGTCTCTGCAGAAACACTAGCCCCAGAAAGTTTTTCAGAGCTTCTGGCTTGGTCATCAACATTATTTTTTACATCATTTTGCACCACAATTACTTTTGCCAAACCAGCACATTCACGCCAGGGAAAACAGCAGGTGATGACCATGGCAACATGTTAGCTTCTCCAGAGACCGGTCCCTGGAAGTTCAGTACCTCTGCTGGAAGGCTTTGCAGAGAACCCTCTTCTCTGAGCTCAAGGGTGCATGCAGCATTTTTTTCTCTCCACTTCCCCAGCCTTGCCTGGCCCACTAGGAGAAAAAGAGAGTCTTACACACCACATTGCCAGTAGACTGCTTCTGTATGCAAAGCGGCTGACTGAGGAATTGACCTTACTCTTTGCTTTCAATTTTTCTGAAATACCTAGGGTCCTTGCCTTTCTCTGCTCCCAACCCCACCTCTGTTAAGTGAAGGGCCCATCCTTTCACGGTCCCAATTCTATCCCAGGCACAAGAGCACCTCTTGGAGGCTACAGGTGCACCTCACCTGGAAGAAGGAGCTCTCATGGGCAGGTGAACACAGGGTACCAAGATGGCGAAGGGCTATGGCTGCTAGTGGTGTGGGGATACCTCCCCTGGATGGGTGCTGGCCAGAGTGACATCCCAACAGGAGAGGTGCCTTCTCCTTCGCTCTGTATCCACATGGAGGTGGGACCGCTGCAAACATGTTTCCAAGTGGGTTTCTCCATGGACGCTGCCAGAGGATTAGCCAGTCTGCTTGTCAAGTCATATTGCCCAGCTGGCAATATGCCATTTGTAGGATAAGACCTTCTCTTTTCAATGACACACTCAAATGTGTTCTCTGATCTTTAACCATTCCTGTAACAACATGCCAGAGTCTGGCCATCCTGGTGCCACTCATGCTCTTTCTACTAGGAAATTCTACCACCTGAAAATCTCTCTGATCTGATCTATTTTACTGCCATTAAAGTGAGTAATGTACTAGGAATGTGTGACAATTTAATTATAATTTGTAATTGAAAAGCAGTTGAAGTGGAAAAAAACAAAGCTCGACAGTAATTAGGAAAAGATTTAGATCTCCTTTGTTTTACCCAGTGAATTTATAGACAATTAGAGTTGCCTGCTCATATAAAAGGAAAACATATTAGGAAACATAAAACAGATGTTTCTTCTTGCAAAGCAGATTGAGTCTTATACACATATAAAATAACCAGTCAGTGGTAACAGACCTTTGTGGAAAGGTCCTTCATCTTCTATCCCCTTGCTATCAATTAAGAGGTGGAACTAATTATGTCTTATAAAGAAAGAAATAAATTCTTTGATATGAATAACCACCTCCTCAGTTGTAGGAAGTCTATTCTTGTACAAACAGGGATTCATCAGCCAATTGTTAGGTGCAGGTCAGGTCTACACGTTACCAAAAACCCCACAGACCTTGACGGCTCTTCACTGGTTTATATCAGTGAAGAATCTTATCATCAGCGTATGTTACTAAACTACAGGAAGCTATAGCATGAGTGACTTTCCTATATAAATGCATATTTTTGTTTAGCTTGACACAACATTAACAACTTTTTTTCAACATTTTTTTTTTCTCTAGAATGTCACTGAAGACTCTCTAATTCATTACTTAACCTTCCTTGCTGTTAATTCATTCTCTAATTTGTTAATTACCTTCCTTGCTGTTAGCTTCCATAAAAAAGAGGAAGATATTAAGTAAGAAAAGGGCATGTTATTTGCTGAATACTGCAAAATACAAAATATATTTCTAAAACACGTGAAAACAACATACAGCGGAACAAACACAACATAGTTCAAAAACTGGCTATATATGAAGCATTTTTTCACGAACTCTTCTTATCGTTTTTTTCCTAAGCAGCCTCAACAAACAAAAATCAGTCATAATGTCTGTAACACCATATATTGTGGATTGTTCCAAGGTTATTTTAGCCAATTGGAATATGGTGGTAAATCCATGTATATGTGTCTGATAAACAACTAATTCATTACTTACTGAAAAAATATGATTTTGTGCAACCTGCTTCTTTGTAAAAGTTAAAAGCAGGGAATACATTTTAAAATCACTAGAAATACGGAACAATTACCACGTAGCTTGAGCCTCTGAGAGTACCATCAGTGAAAATGGACACTGCCAATAATAATGAAAGTGATGAAGGGACAGCAGATGAAATCTAATTTCTAAATTTCTGATTGCTAATGTGCAATTAACAGAAGTGCATCCTGACCATTTCATTGATTTACATTGAAAGATGTAAGAACTACTGGCCTTTGTTTCTATGTAGCCATTACACAGCATTAGAACTTCCATCTTGCTGTACTACTACTAGTTCTACTACCACTACTACTACTATACTGCTACTACTAATAATGAGAGTATTACTTTATTTTTACATTGAAATTCAGAGCATCTAAAGAATTTCGTTGTTTACAACAGTTACAGTCAAAATCTCACCAAAAAGCCCTTTCCATTTTACCATCCTCCAGAGCGGCTGGGAGGTGTAGCTAATTAAGGCAATCCATTTCATTTTCATTACTCTTTTACTGTATTTTAAGAGATGACTGGTAGTATGAAAAAACTACTTTCTGCAAAAAGCCCTCGCTTGCCAGTCAACTGCACATGTGTTAATTCTGATAGGTTATGACCTCATCAGAACTATTGGTGAATGCTAAACAGATTTTATTTTAGTACACAGAGGAAGAAATCATGTGTGAATACTGCCCATAGAAACTGAATCAAAAACACATTTCACTCTGCCGTGAAACACACAAGAAATGATTAGCTTCTGCCCTGTTGCTGACACTAATATATTCTTTCTGTAAATATGAGACATTGATTATCCTCTGCCCATGCATGGGATGTGTAAGGGTTCCCTCTTATCACAAGGATAACTTGGAAATGGTCTATGCTAAATTAATGCCAGGAGCTTTCAGTCATTAAACTCTGTTAAAAATTATAACTGCATGTAACTTACCATACTCTCAAACTGGCATATGTGAGGACATATACCAAATTGGCATATATGAGGACATGCCAATCATATGCCCCAAAATCTAAATCTCTTTTCTGAAGAATGGGCATATCAGAACTCTCCAGAGCAATATATATATATATTATATTATATATATATAAAGGATTTAATGTTTAAAGTAGCTACAGTATAAGCAACTTGTAAAACTATTAAATGCAAAGTTATCCTTCAGAAACTGTTGATCAGAACTGCAGTTCAGATCAGTTCAGGTCAGTTGCAGTTCTTCCTCTGAGCACAACAGTATCCATACATGCACAGGCAGCGGTGGCGAGTGTGTGCAAAGCTGGCTGTTGGAAAGAGTCAGGGAAGAGAAGGGAATTGGTGGCATGAGAAAATCAATTTATATGTCGTTCTAACCTCAGAGCAGCACATTGCTGTTGGTGCTCTGGATCTCTCTGGGAGACCAAAGGATGGGTAAATACCTATTTACAGAAATAAACAGTAGATTAGAAATTTCCTTAGGCTGATGCATTCCTGATAGCCAAAGAGAACAACAACAGAAGTTGTGAAGTTAGCTTCCTCGACAGTGTTGTACTTGTCTGTTCTTCCTCCATAGGTTTTTGATTGCCACTTCCTTCCTAATGAAGTTAAATATACCCACAATGGTTGTCCAATTTTAGATGAAGACACGGTCATGCTCAGGCTGTACAGGTAAGCAGCATTGGATCACACTGGATCATCACATTTCATTGTTACAATGAATGCAATTTTGTAAGGAAGAGCAAGCAGTTCATTTTTCAGGGTAAAAGCAGGTTCTGCTGTACACGTGGTAACTACTTAGATTCAGCAGCAGCATTGTTAATGAACAGCTGACCATCTGTTTACTGGAACATTTTTCATGATTTATATCAAGTACACTGTGAAAATGTGTTTATTAGTATTCCTAAATATTATATACTGCTTGTTCATTACAGAAAACTAGTGATTCTTCTTCTTGTTATTGAAAGTGGCATGAGTACTTTAAAAGCATGGCATGTCCCATCCTTTACTTCTGACAGGGACACAGACCCCTGGGTATAAATAACAAATAGCCTATTCATTCACTGACACCCTTTTTACAAGCATGAAGAGGTTGGCAGCTGTGTTGGACACCTCATGTTCTCTGAAGATCTGGGATTTGAGAGCACATGAGTGAAAGGAGTTCAAGTAAATCAGTTTAGAAAGTGAGGCTAACACAAAATTCACTGAGAGTGACAGATGGGATGAAGCATAATTCATTTCCTCCTATCACCTGCAGGTTTACAGAAACCGAAACATTTGTAGAAACATTCACTCTCCACGTGCAGTTACTTGAGCCAGACTGTAACATCATCAAAATGCGCTCCCAAGCCTTGGAGGTGCCTGAGTACTACGGTCTGTCCAGGGCAATTGACAAAAATGTCCTCACTTTTGACTACGACAGGAAGATAAATCTGGAATGTACCATTTCCATAGCCTCTTCGGAAACCCACCTACCTGCCCATGGCCAGCTCATCGTGGGGGACGTGCAGCAGGAACAGCTTCGTGGGGATCAGCCACAGAGCTTCTTCCCTGGCCCTAGTATGATGTGCTTTAGTTGTTTGTGTTAGCAGGTTCAAAGGGACCTGGCAGATTGCATTTGCTGTTTTCTCCAGACATGCTGGGTAGGAGTGGGTCATGAGAAGTTTAACAAACAGCTTGAGCTATCTTGGAAACAGAAAGGGTCATGAAGTTTGTGTGGGGCAAAATGCAGCTCACAAATGGTCAGTAATCCCCTAAGAGGAATCTGGTTTTGGCTCTGAGACCTGTAGACCGATGTGACGGCTTTGGGAGTGCCAAAACCCAGTAGAAACAGCAGAGGGAGTAGTTGGAGGAAGCATCTTGCCAAGGACCAAGGGAGTCTGGAGCTGGAAAAGCTCAGGTGAAAGCAAAATCCTGTAGGAGAAATTGGGTCAGGAAATCTGGGTTAGTTTAACCTAGTGAACGGGCTTCCTGTATTGGTTTCTGCTCAGTTAACTGTTTCACTATGGCTTCTGTTGTGTTACAGAGCACAGTCCAGGCCAGCAGTGCAGAAATGGGAGCTGTACACCGGGAGTGGGAGTCATCTACAACACAAAAATGAGCTGTGAAGAGTTTCTGAGGATGGGGATTCGGTATCAGCACCTTGACCCTTCCTCACCAGACACTGATTATATTCCTGTGAGGCTGGATCTCACAGACAGCAGAAGCAAAACTCTGCACAAGGTAGACTTCTATGCAACTTACAATGTCTGTCTTCTTGGTTTCCAAAAAAAAAAATTATTTTTATTTTTTAAATTATTCTTACAGTGTTGCCAGCTGGACAAATTGCATGCATTATCTTTATGTCCCTATGCTAGAGAGAAACACCTTTGGCTGTTTACTGGCAGTCTTGAGTAGTTTAGCCTAAAAGCAAAATTAATCCTGGCATAATTCCACTCCTTTACAGAGCATGAACTGCACTGCTTTCAACATATATAGTAATTAATAAGCTAAGAGCTGTGTGAGCATTTTCAGTTAATAATAATTAATGACTCATGTGCATGTTTCTGTCAGGTAAAATTATTCATGAAACTCACATCAAATTAGGCAAGTTGTTTCAGCCCAAAATTAAAACCACAAAGAAGACAAGTGAACCTGGAAGACCTTTCCTGAGGTATAAATATTTTACTTTAGGCATTTTCTCTTGAAAATGTTTAAATTCTTTTCAGAATAATTTATTGCTTTAACAAGTGCCCCAATTAGCTATGTGATGGTAATGGAAGTTGAATTTATGTTGTTTGCTTTACTTTGTCCTTTCAGTTTTCCTTTTTCTCCCTGTTGTAGACTGAATATGCATGGCTCCGTGTTCAGATTAAAGGTGCTATTCCCAATCAAATTCCCAAACCTGCTCTGGGAGCAAAGTTCTTCCTGGAAGTAGACCAGTTTATTTTAACCTCCATTACAACCACAACGGTTGATGCTGAAGACAGTGAAACTCCAAAGTCCCTGCTTGTGTTCAACATTACCAAGCCACCTCTGCAGGGCTTCATCACTCATTTATCAGACCACACAAAACCTGTTGGCTCCTTCACTTGGAAAGATCTCAGTGAAATGCTCATTGCTTATCAGCCTCCAAATAACAGCCACACAGAGAGGAGGAGTTATGAGGTACCAGTGTAAAACATGAATATTTGCTGGTTTTCATCTTGCAGTTTGTTAATCTATAAACAAATGCATCCATTTGTAACAGATATTTTTCAGAACAAAACTTACTGTTACTCTAACTATATGCAATACAGGAACTGAGATTATAAATATTACTGCTTTCACCTATGTCTCATCAGCTTACCAGTTTAACAAAAACCATGTCTTTGTTGCTTGCTACTCTAGTAATTTCTTTGAACTTGAAGAGTTTTATCCTTTGTCTCAAAATACCTAAAAACAATTTTCTTTTTATTCCTCCTCCTCCTCCTCCTCTTTCTTCTTCTTCTTCTTCTTCTTCTTCTTCTTCTTCTTCTTCTTCTTCTTCTTCTTCTTCTTCTTCTTCTTCTTCTTCCTCTGCTTCTTCTTCTTCCTCTGCTTCTTCTTCTACTTCTTCTGGTGTATGCAGGTCTGTAGTAAGTCAACAACTAAACAGTATAAAGCTATGAGACCAAGGCTGCAGGAATACATTTATGTATTCTGGGCAGGAACTGAGCACCACTTCTACCTTTCCCATGTTTGCTGCTAGCAATTTTTCACCCACCAGACATGCCAGAGACTGCAGAAGATGAATGTCTCCCACTTTGGGTACATCTTTTTTTTTCAAAATATTTTTTTCCCTCCTACAGGTATTAAAAAGAGGGAAGTATCCCTTCCCCCCTTTATTATTGCTATAAAAAAGTCTTGTGTTAACTGCAGTATTAATTATACCCCAACCAACAATGAAAACGCTCATCTTTCCCATTAATTTCTATACATTGCAGATTACCTCCATTTGCTGTCAAGAACACAGAAGACAGATATTTAATCTAGTACAGAATCTCAAAGACTCTTTACAAGCTAAGCTGAGTTTTGTTTTTTACTTTTTTTATCAGAAGATGTTAAAATCTCCTGTCACTGAGATAAGAACACACTGTATGTGTTTTGGTGTACAAACACATTTTTGATGTACAAACACTTTTTTTTTTTTTTTTCCAATAAACTCTTTGTTTTTTCAACAGCTAGAGGTTGAGGTTCATGACTTCTACTTTGAAAGGAGTTTACCGATCACAGTGCATCTTTCTATCAGAACAGCAGATACAAATGCTCCCCGGGTTTCATGGAATACAGGTGAGATTTCTTTTACTTAGTTTATTCTACAGAATTGCTCACAGTCTGGACATGGCATTTGACAGAGCTCTAAAATTCAAACCTACACCTGGAGTTTAAGGATGAAACTGAAGGAGTGTAATTTTTTTTTTCTTTATCCCTTTTGGGGAGGAAATGTTATAGAAACTTAAAGAAATGTTAATTTTTTATTTTATTTTTTTAAGCTGCTCTTGAAATGTTTGCATCAGGCAGATACATGGATGGGACTAAATTTTTTTTTATTTTTTAATTTTTTTTCCCTGACTGCAGAAACATTCAGAAAGGGATACTGAGAGCCTTGAATGTTGCTGATACTTTTGTAAAATAACACTCTGCTCTTTGTAGGCCTCAATCTCCTGGAAGGACAATCCCGACCAATCACATGGCAACACTTCCAAATTGTAGACAATGATGACATCCAAAATGTTCGCTTGGTGACAGTTGATGGCTTACAGCATGGGCGGCTCACAGTGAGAGGTAAATCATTGTTTAGACTTGGGGGCCGGGAAACACTGTCTCTAGAGACAACTGGCTATGCTAACGTGGTGGTTAAGAAGATGCTGACAGAGTCTGTTGTATGTCACTCCCTGCTGAGGACAGCCAGCTTGAGAGACAGATTTATAAGGGAATGAAGATGCAGAAGGGAACAGCAGGATGTACACAAAGAATTTCAAAAGTTCGTAATGAAAGTCAGTTGCATAGCTCGCACACTTTTGCAAATAGTATATTTATATTGTCTCCATCATTAAGTGGGAAAGACTTGTAAGTCTGGCATTTTGCCTACATGCCACTTTCATTTGAAAATGAAATTGGTTCTTATTTTCTTCACTGTAGGTGAATTCAGCCCAAGTGAATTAATGTGAGTAACCATGGGCAGCAGCCCTGTTACTGCCAGTTCTCACCAGGGATGGGTGAAGTCCTTGGTGGCTGTGATCCCTCCACAGAACCAGAGAAATACCAGCATAGCCTGACATTTCCCCGTGCTGCTCAAAGACAGCAAGAAAGCCAGGGATATGGGAGTGCTGCTTCTGCAGCGTTCACCGCCAGAGAGAACAGCAAAAGCAGAGCCAGAGAGGAGCCGGCTCTGCAATGAACCGAGGAGCAAGGTAGCCCTGTGCTGGGCTATCCCTGCCCCGCGGCTCTGGGCATCTCAGCGCTGCACCGCTGGGAAGGCTTGATGTCAGGCTTGATCTCCCTCTGCTGACTGGCCTCCTCTATTGCAACCATGCAATAAATACCACTGTAAAAAATAAAAATAAAAATAAAAAAATCCACAGTATTTAATTTTTTACTTTCTTAACATTAATTTAAATCCCAAAGCCGAAACTTTAAAGAAATCAGCTATGCTGTCATAGAGCAGGCATGGCCTAGGTCAAATTCAGTTACTACATTTTCTTCTTAAGTGCTGAGGATGCTTAAGGTTTGCTGAATGATCTTTATTTGTTGACAAATACAGACAACAGACAATCCAGGATAGGGTTGTTGTTTACCAGCATCTTAAAAAGTTTAATTTAAAAGGTGGAAATCAATTTACACTTCTAATTCATTAGCCTGCTGCATTTTCCATATTACTATTTTTTGTCTGAAATCTCAAGAGTCATCTCAGTGCTACTCTCATATGGGAAAGAATACAGGTAAAAGAAATCACTCTGCTGTTGGCAGGGTGGAAAGATGCTGCCAGTCTTAATGCTGGATTTTTGATAGTTAAATATTTTTAGTAAAATGCACAGCCTAGAAACACAAAGCAAACATTCAAAGAAAAGGGGAAGGTGGTACTTTTGGAATTTGCTGGAAACAGAAGTTGTTGAGAAGTATGTTTCCCCTCAGGAAACCCTTGCTGTGCAGTTGTGGGCCTCAAGGGATTGGCCTCCTGCCACCCTATGGGCAGAGCCTCCAGGGCCAGCTCTGCCTGACAGACTGTGGCAGGAGGTGGCCTGGGGTGGCCACGCAGCCAGGCTGGCCAAGCACCCAGGCTGGCCGAGCCTTGGCAGCAAGCAGAGCCTGAGCCCAGGCCCCTATTGTGGTGGCATTGGTGTCCCTGCCTGCAGCACCCTGGGCCTGCTCTGCCTCCCGCAGGCCACCCTGTGACAGATGCTTCTTGTCCAGTGACCATGCCTGGTTCTCGGTTTTGTGTCATTTATGCGTAGGCACGTGCAGAGGAAGCTGTAACTGCAATTTTTAGTGGTTGCCTTTCTGGTCTGGCAAACACCAGCTGGTGCTCACATACTAAAGGAAGGCCCCAGGTTTAGCCTTCCAGCTGCACTGTCACTCCTTTAATGCTGCTGGAAGATGGTCTGAGCCAGTGCCCACCGAACCCCACCGGCTTAGAGAGCAATAAATCAACCCAATGTTTTGAGTGCTTGTGTGATAGGTCTGGTAATCCCAGTCCTAGGGCTAAAGGAAAGCCCTGAAAGGAAAAGGAATATACGGTGTTGCTCCGTGCCTCCTGTCACCTTTAAAAGGCTTTTGTTTGATGGGGATGCAGTTATGACTGCATCCTAAAGTCTGCCTATAATTCTCTTCAAGTAAGGCACAAAGGAAGTGTGAAAGCACCTGTACATGCAGCTGTGGGTGGCTCTGTGGAGGTCACAAAGAATGGAGGGCCAAAAATATTTTCCTTGGAGGCCCTGGGTAGACCATTTTGTCCTGCACCAGCCTGGAGTTCACAGAACTTTTAACCTGCCTGAAATATTTGTGTATGTATAACACATCCAGTGAAGCAGAGGTACAAAATAGTCTCTTTATGGACAGTAACCTGAATATGCACAAAAAGCCTAAGAACTATCAGATAAAAATGTTATTTTTATCTGCAATGAAACACTGAGCTGTAATTACAAAGCATAGTCTCCTTGATTCATAAAATAAAAGCAAAATGTTCTGATAAGAAAGGATTGGTTGAAATTAAAATCCAAACTGTCACAGTTAGAAATCCCTGATGCCTCCAATTATCTTAATGCAATGGACATTTGCAGGATTTTGCCTGATAGCACAGTTGTAAATTCTGCATTCTTAACTATTCCAGTAGATGATTTTTTTTTTTTTTTTTTTTTTAATTTTGTACTAGAAAGTTTAGAAATGCACTCTCCTCGTCTTTACCATTGTAACATTTATATTGGTGGAAGTATTCTCCTCTGGGCTGAATTACACATTTTTGATACATTTTCTTATACTGCTTTGACAGGAGGGAAAGGATTCATGTTCACAGTCTCTGACATTCAGGCTGGAGTTGTTTACTACCATCATGATGACAGTGATTCTACTAAGGATTTTGTAGTGTTTAGGATTTTTGATGGCTCCCACAGTATTCGCCATAAATTTCCAATCAATATCCTTCCTAAAGATGACAGCCCTCCATTTCTGATCAGCAATGTAATAATTGAGGTTCACGAGGGACAGATGATCCTGATTCAGGGCTCCATGCTTCAAGCTTCTGACATGGATTCCAGTGATGACTACATAGTGTTCAACATTACCAAGCTACCCCAGGCTGGAGAAATCATGAAGAAACCAGGGCCAAACTTAATAGGTAATGAAACACATCCACAATAGCACAATTTTCTTTTCCCTCTGCTTTTTAGACTGCTTTATGTGAAACGATTAGGCTTACTTTGGCTCAGGAAAAATTGGGCTGTTATTATAATGTAAATCCTAATCATTAATTAATGGTGGTCTCTGCACTTTTAAAGCAAAATTTTAAATATGAACACAATTTAGCCCTGAGTCTTCCATCTATTTCTCTACTCTATTTTTCTCCTCCAGAGGTGTTGGGCTAGTCAGGAGTAACTTTATCTGCAAGGATACCTGAAAAGTTCAGAGCTATTAGATGAGCTGAACTCAGAAACCCCTGTGTTAGATGCAGAGGCTGCCAGCCACATGAATTCTGTTATCCTCTGCTTAGAGCTCCAGGTCCATTTTCTACATTGCTTCATTATTTAAATGATTGCTTACTGACAAAGAAAAGAAGTTGACGATCTTCAGGAAACATGGAAGATGATCAGAGAACATTTTAAAGACTTTTCTCTACCTAGGGTGAGAAAGGGGTCATTACGCTTCACTAGTTACTT
This sequence comes from Netta rufina, assembly GCF_964035555.1. Lineage (NCBI taxonomy): Eukaryota > Metazoa > Chordata > Aves > Anseriformes > Anatidae > Netta > Netta rufina. The sequence goes on along the minus strand of NC_140126.1, from coordinate 30,536,989 downwards.
GAATAGCTAATGGACAGTATTTATGAATGATTAAAGTCTTACACTATTGAATAGAAGACATATTCTTTAATTCAACAGGATATCCTGTCAGCAGTTTTCTTCAGAGGGATCTGTTTAATGGAATAATTTATTATCATCATTTGGGAGGAGAAGTGTTTGAAGACTCCCTTGAGTTTGTGCTGTGTGATAGCCATGACCCTCCCAATCTCTCGGAGCCACAGGTACGACACTGACACATCTTTGGCAGGGCCCTCTATTTCTCCTTCAAACAGCTGATGATTTTACAACTTCTGCAAGACTTTCAAGCCAAATTGGGATAGGTCTCTTCTGTTTGCTGTCACCATAGTCATCACCACAAGTAATATCCTTCAGGGCTAGTTCCTGTTCTTGCTTTCCATGGGGTAATTCTCTCTGTCTGAAAAATACCATCCATTCTCAGTGACCTTTTCCCCATATCATAAAATTAAATGCTGAAAATATTGGATTTGGGGATGGTAAAACAACAACAACAACAACAACAACAAAAATAACAACAAAAACAGTACTCCTGAAATCAACAGAGAACAGACTATTCCACTCAGATGTCAAACATACTGAATTTAACTTTGATTTTGTTTTAAAGGTATGCTGCTGATGTTTATGGGCTCTGTAATTAACTGTTATTTATCTCATATTCCAGTGATCCAGTTATTTCTGTATGTGCTTGTGTGCAAAAAAATTGCTTGGACAGTCTCTCATCAAGACGAGTGGCTGCTGATTTTATCAACTTCTGACTCTAGGTGATGATGGTGCAAATTATCCCTGTGGATGATCAGCTACCCAGAGAAGCCCCAGGAGTGACCCGTCACCTTGTTGTTAAGGAGACTGAGATTGCTCACCTCACTAAGAAACATCTTCACTTCATAGACGTGGAAGAGCAAGACAGGGAACTCACATACACCATAACCACTTCCCCATTTTTCTCTTGCATGCATGGGTAGGTGTGGACTCATAACTTTCAGGTGGGTCAGGGCAAAGCCTGAGAGCAAACTCAGTGGCAATAGCATGCTTGTATCTCAGGTTATTCATCTGTTCGCTTAAAGTACAGCTGACAATAGCTGGGTGCAGCTCTCCTGTTAGTAATTAAGTCAGAGCTAGAGCTGAAAGTAACAGAGTAATACACAGAATAATACAAGAAAGTTGCAAAATTTAGCAAGAAAGTAGAAGAAATGCACCTGAAATCTTTTCTTTCCTTTGGTTGGGTTTGCACTTTACACTCACCCCTGGGATACTGTATTACAAGTCACAGAAACTCTCCTAATGGATAGACTGGTGCTGACCTGTGCTGTCCCTGCCTGAGAAGATGAGGTGCTACAGCTTTTTCCAGGTGATGTATGGCATTGTGAGCTCCTGGACCAGGAACTTGTGGAGCAGAATTGCAGTCAAGACAGGATGCAGGGGACAACATGGACATGTGACAAGCCGGTGTAATAGCAATTTACATGCCTGATGCTGCTTCACTGTTTGGTAAATTCATGATAACATTGGCAACAACCTACTAAACAGAAAATTTCAAACTCCAGCCACCATATAGTTTAAGCTGAAAATCAACATTTTCAACTCTAACCTGAAAACACAGAGAATCAGTATGTAGCTGAGGGATCAGGATGTTTAGGCACTTTCCCTGTTCAGCTGATGAGGTACATAATTATTCAGTTTGCTAATTACTGTCGTTGTCTCCATAGGAAAGATGGCTGGGTGAAAACTAGTTGACTTTGACAGTCTATAGGAAGAAATAATTTAATTTTTATATACAGATAGATGCAGTTGTGTAAATAAAAGGAATATGATGGTCTAGCATTGCAGGTGGTGTAAATGGGCACAGTTGCCCTGAAACTGGTATCTGCGATGTGCAGAGACATGCTAGTAGGAAACCCAGAGCTTGCTTATGAGGTATGCAATGATTTTTTTGACTTTCCCAACAGATATTTCTTTCGGTCAGTCTTCTGTGATAAAATTTGAATTAATAATTAAAAAATAAGAAAGAAAAATGTTTTTCCTTTCAGTGCAGTTGGGACTGCAAAGCTAATTTGAAAGGCAAGACTTATCTATGTGCCTTTTTTTATTTTTACTTTTTTAACCTGTTCTTTAATATCACTAACTTGGATGTAACATGCATATTTTTGTACAGGCACTCCGATGCTGGGAAGCTGTTTATGGTGGACACCATCCCCAAACTGGTCAAGGATCCTGCTGCTCTTGCACTGAGGTCATTTACTCAGGTTTGTTATGTTAGGTGGTACTATAATCAGTACCAAGCAATTTTAAGAACAATCACAAGCATATAGCTTATTCCTGACAGGAAAACAAGCAGTGAAAATTGAGGTTCAGTTTTATCACATGAATACTGCTTTAGAAGAGATAATTCAATTGCTTGTTAATTCAACTCAGTTTTTTAAAACTAATTTCTGTCATGCTTCATTTCTGGAGTATGCAAATGTAACTCTCTCTCTGAAACCACAAGGGCTGCAGTTGCTGACAGGTAGGCTGTATTTGGTTGCAGCATAATGCTGATATGAAGAAAAAGTGCACAAAATGTGGAAACGGGGCCCTGACTGTTCCCTGTTTCTTCTCAGTGTCTCCACTGATAGCTGTGTACCAAGCTAGAATAGGCCTATGTGCTCTTTTTCAAGATTTTGTTCTGTAGTTTGACAGATGTCTTTGTTAAGCATATTATTAAAGTGCCCTGTTTTGTACCCTGCTGTATGCTTAAGGCTGCACAGTGGTGACCATTGTAATACCATGATGAGAACCGCGAGCCTAGAGGTCCTTAATCCCTAACCCAACATATGTGTTCGAATGAAAAATTTTGTTGATTGTTCTAGGCTCTTTCACCAGTCTGCACTTACCTGTGGAAGCAGGATGTGCAGTTTATTCATATGGGTGAGGGCAAATTCAGCTGCTTTGGAAGATATTGTAATAAAAGTTATGTTTCGATAATTTTTTTAAAGTCACAGTGTGGAAAAGGCTCTGGAACCAGCATTTTTAAAGAGCTCATTTTCCATCAAGTAGGTAAAGCCATTGCCTCTGTAATCACTTGCTGTGTATGACTGTATTATTTGCCACAAGAGTTTTGAGTGTTTGAACTTGTACTCAGCTGAGAGAGCACTGGAACAAGTTCCCCAGAGAGGTTGTAGAGTCTCTTTCTCTGGAGATATTCAAAACCAGCCTGGATGCCATCCTGTGCACTGTGCTCTGGGTGATCCTGCTCAGTAGGGGGGTTGGACCAGATGATCTTAGAGGTCCCTTCCAGCCTTGGCCATTCTGTGGTTCTGCAAAAATACACTTGCTCACAGTATTGTCAGCAGCTAAAGACTGTGAGCAATGTTCCTGAAATTAATTTTGCAAGTTCAGATAACATCTAATGAGGGGATGAGAAAGGTCCCTGAAGTTCTGATTTTCACTACTCCTATATTATCTTCTTACATGCACCCCTCTTCACTTTTTGCAGCATGCTGTCAACTACATGAAAGTTGCTTATATGCCTCCACTTCAGGACATTGGTCCTGAACCTCAGCAAGTGAAGTTTGTTTTTTCTGTCAGCAATCAGCACGGTGGCACTTTATATGGGATCTGCTTCAATATTACAATTCTTCCTGTGGACAACCAAGCCCCAGAGGTAGGGTGATGGGGAGGTGGAGGTTGAAGGACTTGGAAATGGCTTTGCGTAGAAAAAAGAAATATAGGGAAATGTCCTGATCTCTGCCTGGTTTGTTTGTTTGTTTGTTTTGTTTGTTTGTTCATTTTTATTTATTTATTTTATTATTATTATTAATTTAAAAATTTTTATAGTGAGTAAACTGAGGGCTTCAACCACAACTCCTAAATCCCTATTCTGCATTGTTGCCTTTGAAGGTCAAGAGCCTCCCTGAATGGGATCAGGACTGGGCTTTACATATTAAGGCATACTGTTAGTATACTCTTCAGGTTTTCTAGATGCATTAGAAAAGATTAAAGCCTTTGGTGTTTTGATTTTTAAGATGTCACCTGTCTTAATACTAGAGCAAATTGAAATTGCTGTGTTCAATGTATGTTTGGACATGAAGTAGCAAATATCAGTTAAGCATTTCTCCTCCGTATAGGTTTTTACAAGCCACTTGACAGTGGAAGAGGGTGGCCTGAGCCTTGTCACAGAGGGACACATTCTCATCTCTGATGTGGACACAAAACAAGAACATCTCTTCCTCCTCCTGCAGCGACAGCCTCAGCACGGGGTGGTGGAGCTGGATAGTGTTCCCATGAGTGAAGGTGACAGGTTTTCCTGTGGGGAGCTGCGTACCAGGGCAGTCAGGTTAGAAGAGTGTTTGCTTTTCTTCTCGTGGTGGCTGTCTCAGCTGGATGAGTGAGACGCTTGCAGTGAAGAAGTGTGAGGTGCAGAGGCTACAGCAAGAAGTTCTCACTGCAGCAGGCTCTGGCAATATTGCTCCTGGCCAAAACTACCACCTCAGCCTCAGAGGACCACAAAGGTCACTGTGGAAACTAACTAGAAGTGTGGCCAGTAAACAGAGCTAGAGACCACGTCTGATGTAAATAGGAAGCATTGTCTCACACATGTGAGGAGGAAGCCATGCAGCCATGTAGTTCCTTTGAAGAATGCAACAGTTATCAGCTTTTTTCTTTTAATGAAACTTACAAGAAAGTTTGGTTGTTATTGAAACTGATTAACCTGAAGATGCAAATTTTGCTACTGTATCTGGGGTGAGAACAGGATGCTGACTTTCTGCATGCATGCAGAATTAGAGATCCCTGACTTTGTTACCATCTGTTAGTCAGAGGCTGTTAGTACTGCAGAGAGAAAGCAAGTTTAATAGAGTAGAAATAACAAAGATTCAGTGAAAACTTTTTCGTAGTTGATATCTGCCATATCTTAGGGGTGTTCCTCACATAGGAGACCCCACAAGCCTTCTGAACATACTGTGATTTAGAACTGTAAGTCTTTGATAGGAACCCTTGCACAGGGATTGGCTTTCTATCTGGGCATACACATTGTCTGGCATGATCAAAAACCACAACTTCTTTTTCTGTGTGAAATTAGTATGGCTTCTTTTTCTCACAGGTATTGGCATGATGGCTCTGAGACATTTACTGATGAAATCCTCTTTGCAGCCACAGACAGCATCCACTCTGTAGAGTTCATCCTACATGTCAAGGTCAGTGTGTTGCATACTTCTGAGAGCATTTGCCCATGCAGAAGACTGCAAAGCTTAACTTCTGAAAATCTTCATATTCCCTTGGAAACTGGGAGATAATGGACTTGTTAGGTTTCATTTTCACCCTAGCTTTTGGGTTAATTTGGCAAATCATCCTTATCATTGAGCAAGTAAAGACAGAAGCAATATATGTGTTCCATTTCCTTTACACAGTCTACTTAATTTGGTTTACTTTCACATCTGGATTTTAACAGTGGACCTAATTCAGCTGTTTCAATCTTGTTCACAGAGAGCTCAATGTACTCTTACTGTGACAGTGTGCTGATGGTTTGGTCTGGAAAGCAATGCATTTAAAACAACAGGCTTTCATTGAAATGAAGAATAAAAGATCTTAAATTCTCTTTCTGATTAGGTGTTGCCTGTGAATGATGAGCCACCCATTTTGCAAACAGGCCTCATCCCTGTGGTACACTGCCAAGAAGGTGAAGAAGTGGTCCTCTCCTCCAAGTACATTTATGCCACAGATGCAGACAGTGATGACATGAGATTGATGTTTATGCTGGTTCGCCAGCCCTACCATGGGGTGGTGAGGAAAGCTGGCATAGCTGTGGAGCGTTTCTCCCAGGCTGATGTCATCTCTGGTTTAGTCACATATAAACATACTGGTAAGTGAGACTGGGAGGTGGTCAGGTAGTTTTGGCAGAAAATCTTAACCTTATCCATAAAATCCTCCCAGAAGCTCAGCAGGAGCTGCTGAGAAATCACATGTTGTGATTGGTGAGAAAACTGAGGTGCCTTTGAAACAGGGCTGATGATGTACTACTATCAAATGTTTTAATGTGTTCTCCAAATCACTGTTTGAAATTAAAATTATAGTAGAGCTACGTGAAAGCAACATAATCCTGGACAATATCTTTCACTGCTGCAGATGCAATATTGTTTTTTAAATTATTTTTATCAATATTAATATTAAAATAGAAGCTAAATAGAATCTTTTTGTTTGTTTTATGACACTAAAATATCTTTGACTTTTTTCTTAGTTGTGTAGATAAAGTAATGTAATGCTGTATATATCGATGCTGAGTTATAATAGAGAACTGCTTACAACATAAGGTACTAGCCACTTGCCTCTCCAATTTAGATAGGTACCCACTTTTGGAAAGTTTACAGTCTATCTGTACCAAAAGGTAAAATGTGTTCAGATTTCCTTCAAGAGAATGTGGTGAAAGATGTCATTTTGTGGTTTTATCTTTAAAATCCCCAAATACATTTTTTTAATTACTCACAGAAATCAACGGCTGGTTAGCTCCCTTTCCTACTTAATTTGGTCCTTTTATTAGCATGAAAGAGGTTCTCTTTTCTGCATCTCTGATGACAGCTTTAATTTTATTTATTTTTTTTTCCAAAGGCTCCAGTTTTATGTGTAATTAGTCTGTAATTTTGTGCTAGCGTGGGGAATTTATGTGATATTTTCAGGCTTGGCGCTGTCTAAAATGAACAGCTGGCATTTAAGAAGAGAAGGAAGTACTTGGTTATGGCCACCCATAACAAACTTTTGTGCATTATCCTAAAGATATTGTGAATGCTATTTTAATAGTAGTGTTTTGCAGGGGCACTAAAGGCCAGAAGCTGACTTTCAAGAGTAAAGTCACTTGCATTTGCCATTCCCAATTTTCTGCATGCTAGATGTGCTTCCAGTAGCTGTTGCACAGGAGGCAGGGAGTCACTCCCTTTCCTTCTCAGGCAGTGTATCAGGAGCAACTTGCAGCAGCACTGGATGCAGGCTGCCAGGGCTGCTGAGAAATGGAATGCACTCACCCTCAGATGCTTCTGGTGAGGGGTGGCAGTTGTGGCCTGTTGCGTGACATTCAACATCAGCCCACAGCTTGAAAGTGATTGGATATAGGCATCATATATAGCACAGTAACAAAGCACAGTCCTTGTTACAGTCCATTTTATAGGGTTAAGAGGCATATAGGAATACATGCATTTCTTGGTATGCAAAAATGTTTTCTTCCCGAAGAGCATGAATGTTGCCTCATGTCACAGAGTGACAGTATTTTATACAAGAAAGATCTTTGCCAACTTTCTTGGATGAGGAATCCAGAAAAAATATCCTTTCTGCACAAAAGAACATTCTGAACATGCTTCAGTACAAGCAGAACGGAATCATGAGGACTATTAGCAATTTTATTACAATTGAATATTATATTATTGCAGTAATATTAAAATTATAATATTAAATTATAATTATAATATTAAAATATTAAATTATAACATTAAAGCAGTAATATTAACTTAGTTGTACACTTGTCTACAGCTTTTTATTCTAGAAGAGAAGTAATCTGATTAAAATTATTTAAAAATACCAAACCAAACTGTGGACCAAACAGCCCAAATTAAGAATTCTAGTTATTTTACTGTTTTTGTTTGTTTGTTTGTTTATTTTGTTTTGTTTTGTTTTGTTTTGTTCTTTTGGTCTGTCTCCATCTTTTGATTTCAAATACTGGAGTCTCTCCTTGCAGGATTCAAGACTCTTCTTTGTGAAGTTTTTGAAGTTTTGGTTCCTTATAGTAAAACATTTCTTCTTACTTGCAACATCTTTTCCAGGTGGGGAGATTGGCCTGACTCCTTCCTTTGAGATCTTAACCTTTATTATTTCTGATGGTGAAGCTGGCCCAGATGTGAAAGACTGCTGTTATGATAGACCTCTTCCTCCTCCAGTTCCACTCCATGATCCATTCCCAGTGTATGACCTTAACATCACTATACTCCCAGTGGACAACCAGCCACCATCCATTGCAACTGGTGAAAGCTTCCTCTCACTATAGCATATTATTATAATGTGGGCTATGCAGTAATTAATGTAACAGCTAAAGACTCTAGCTTTTTTTTTTTTTTTTTTTTTTTTTTTTTTTTTTTTCTTTAAGCACCAGGAAGAGTCAGCTGAGATCAACATGCAGAAGTTTTAGATTGAATTTCTATTTATTTATTTATTTATTCTTTTACTAGTGCAGTGCAACCACCAAATTCAGTTGCAGGTGCAAGTATGAGTTCAGCTGCATATTCATGTGGCTAGAAATTAGGGTGCTCAGATCTGCTCCCATCCATCTACACGTGTGTATTGTTGTAGATGTACACTATATCTGGGTAAAACAGAGCAACATCTCATCCCAGAACTTAGGTCCAAACAATTGTCATGTTTATACAATGCAAAAACATACCCATAAGTATCTACATGTATATACCTTTGTGTGTTAAGTATGCAACAGAAATTTAGTTTATATGAGTATGTAGGTATCAAGGAAGGGAATATTTTATTTTCTATGTTTAATTCTGTTAATGAATAGAAACAAATCTAGTCCATATATGTAACTAATGAAATGAATAGATCAGAAGCCACTTTTTCTCTAGTACTTTTCAGGATCAAAAGTTCTCAGCTGAAAAGGAAATTGTGCTGATAACAAACATTTAATGCAACAACTAGCTACTATGTGAAATTTCCATTGAATCACAGGGCTTTGGATGAGGCTTGTAGTATATGTATTAAAGGTGTGCTTTCCATATGCTTGTCTTTTTCTTTTTCAATGTCATTTGTTTGTATGCATCATGTATATGTATGTATTCCAGAGAATATTTAAGCATATGTATGAGTAGTTTTGTAATTTACAGGCTATCACCCAAGCAATGTTCTGGAAATGAAGCATTGTCCCAGCAGGGAAATTAAGCAGTGATGCATGAAAAATTGTTCATTATGAGCAATTCGTAACAGCTATCATGTAATTAATGCTCTGACAAACAGAGGTAACAAGTGATTCTGAGCAGCACATAAACCATACTTAATAACTTACCAGTAAAATGATTGTGTGATACCCTTCCCCTTTACTTATATGATGGGGAAAGTTGATGGTGTAAGCAAAAATTCCCAAGGCAAACCAATGCCCTCAGTAACTCTGAATTTATTGTCATTTCCTCCATAGTTATTATTTCCATTCTTGTTAACAAAAACAATAGTAAGCTGAACTTAATAAGCAGTAATGGTTATCATATTGTTTGTGTGCAGGTGCAAGGTTTGTGGTGGAGGAGGGCTCCTCAGCAGCCCTTACCATTAACCATTTGTTTGCCACTGACCCTGACACCACTGCCGATGACTTAGAGTTTGTCTTGGTTTCTCCTCCCCAGTTTGGTTACATTGAAAATATACTGCCTTCTCCTGGGTTTGAGAAGAGCAACATTGGTATAAGCATAGGTAAGTCTACAAAACATGAAGTAATAGAGAAGATGAAACACAGAGAGAACCATGTGGTGGGCTGTGGAAAGGTAGCTGCAGGTGTGTATGGGCTTATTGGGGAAAGCAGTGGCTGGCAAATTAAGAATTGTAGGATTGTGTAGGGGGAGTTCAAAAAGAGACTGCAACTATGCAAATGTGAACAATTGGCACTTGGAGTGCACAAGCCAGCTCTTGTGTTATGCATTCCAGCTGCAATCCAGTAGAAGTGGCAATAAGAAATATTAATCTGCTTTCTGTGCCTTCACTCTCCCAAGCAACCTTCCCCCAGCCTCTCTTCATTTCTGTCAAAAAAAACCTGTAGCAGAGGATGTGAAAAATCTGGATCCTGTGTTATTCTCCAAGGCCAAGTTGCAAAAGTGATAGAGATAGTAGTTGACTTCAGTCTTTTCCCTGGTCTGCCTTCGAATACCGCAAGGCAGTTTCAATTGCTGCAGAATAAACTGTACCACGCATGCACTGGTAATGCTTACTTGTGTCTTCAGCTGGACACCCAGCATTGCTGAGCCTTTTGGTCCCCGGTTTCTTGGTCTGCCAGTCAAAAACAATCAATGTAATTACTTAGGCCCCAGATGTTTTCTGGGTCTTGTTATCTGGGGCCATTCTGCAGTCTACACTGAGATGGACAGAGTGGTGTGCCACAGAGAGAAGGTCATATGTCCAGCATACTCCTCTGGAAATGTGCATGGTGGCTTTCTCTTCCCAGCGACTGACTTTTTTCCAGTCACAAGCTGGCTTGTGAGTAGTGGAAGAGAAGGATTAACAGCTCCTCTTCTCTCATCAGTCCTCTCATTTGAGCATCATGGGAACAAGGAATTGCCTTCCCTCCCTGCCTTGAGGTCTGAAACTGGGATTTGCAGAGTGTTAGAGGGGAGAGCCTTTTTCTGTCTTTTTCCTCAGTACCCAGTAAGGCAGACAAGAAAATGTCTGAGAGCTTACAAAATCCAAACAATTTGGTCTTTGAAGAAGGGCATAGTTTCAGATTTGTTTATGGTATGTCACACCAGTGGACGGAAGACTGATTGCACTAACTCATTTCTTTAACATTTCTAGCTTCATTTCAGCTGAAGCACCTGAAAGCCCGGAACATAAACTATGTACAAGCCAGGCACATGCGAATGGAGCCAACGACAGACCACTTTGTACTTTATGTCACCGATGGGCTGCATCGCTCAGCAGAGACCCCGTTTTTCGTGTTGATTAGCCCAACCAATGATGAAGTCCCAGAATTCATAGCAAGAAACATCACTGTAAGGACAGAAGAAAAATGCCTGCCATAGTACTACTTTTTATAGAAAACACCCTTTAATATAAATCAGAACATTGTTCTGACATATATTCCTCCGTATCTTTCCCTTCTCGTGTGCAATTCAGCCTAGTTCAGGAAACACCTTAGTTAAATCCCATGTAAACCTGTAAGACACAGCTTCAATGAGCCTGAAGCTGTGCACAGCTCTGTTTGGTAACTTTAAGTAAAGTAAATGAGGTCTCAAAGAAATAAGTCATTCAGACAGCAGAAGGATCTTTATGCTTCTTCTGGTTACACATGAGTCTTTCAGAATTTTTTTGCAGAGTAGTATTTGCTCCTGGCAAAGCCTCTCTCTGAAGACTGTTTTTAATATAAATAATACATCTGTGACTACTATGCCAGGGAAACATGAGTTTATCTTACTGTAAAGAAAAAAGTGTATGCATGTTTATAGATCTATACATATATATGCATAGACATATGTATAAATGTGTATTCATATACACATTTTTATATTGTGTGTATTTTTATATCATAAACATATACGTATGTATATCATATATACATACACATTTATGTGTTTAAAGGCTTTCTCCTCTCTGCATTCACTAATGCTTAACGTGATCTTTACTTACCTAAGTAAATGTCTTAAAATGATCTTTACTTACCAAAGCTTTTCTATTAATAGGGGCAGATATGAATCCCTTTTCTCACCTTTTCATCACCGCAACCACTTACTACTCTATGCCTCTTACACTTGGTTGAAATCAGTAGCTTTGCTCAAGAACTACTGGGAAAGAAGTTGAGGAAACACAGACTCCTAGATTAAAAAGGTCTACTTAGAAAAGTGCGCTAAAATGCTACAGCTTCTTTTTATGTTAAAGATTTTTTTTTCTTTTATTGTCAGGTTCAAGAGGGTGAGATGAAAGAGCTGGATCTCTCTGTTATCAATGCAGTTGATCTGGATGTGCCTCAAGACCACTTGGTATTTGGGGTTGTGCAGAAGCCCTTGCATGGTTTCCTCATTAATGGAGTTCATGGCCATGACACTCTACATTACAAAGAGTTAATTCACCACCACAGGCATGGCTTGCTTGTTCATGAATTTTCTATGGACCTACTGAAGAATGGTAGGTGCAAAGTTCTTCTGACATTGGTCTTTCATTCCTTTAATAATTCATAGCAGACAAAGTGGCACCATAAGAAACCTTCATCACTTATTTATTCATTTGCCTTAGGTATAATTTCAAGATAATTTTAAAGAATATAAACCAACCTATTTAATACTAATGTTATCTAATGATTTGAGGAATTGCCAATAAACTCACCCTGAGAGGCCTACCTGTCAGAAGAGGTAGTAATCTGACTAGAGAGGCCATCTGCCCTGAAAAGAATAAAGGGAGTATTGAAACATATCAATAAACACATTTCAAAATGTTTGACAGTATCTAGAAGAGAGAGATTCATTTAAAAACACGCTGTCTGATTATGAGAAGTCATATTTAGTCATATATATTTATTATGGGGTTCAACATAGCCATAAACGATAAGGGTATGAAATCAGGCTCTATAGCTTACCATTATCTGTTATTAGCTATCTCCAGCACAGATCTTCTGATTGCCCATGGCCATAGCCATAACCACAAGTCCAGCTTTTCTCTCGGAGACTTTAAAGCTCCCTGAGGATTATTCAAGGTACAGAGAGTACTACCTAATTGTCTCACCCTTTCTGTGGTCTCTGTTAAAATGAATTGGAAGGGGGAGAGGAGAAGAAATGTGTCTTCTTCCAGTCTGACAGAGAGCCATTCGTGAAGTGGGTAACTCCTTCAGGCTGGTCAGACTGGTGTCTTTGAGTCACTACTACATTGTTAAATTAATGAATGGCAGCAGCTCACCAAGGTCACTTTGGATTTATTTGTTCTTTTCCTTTCTCTCTTACTCTCTGTCTCACTTCCCTCCCCTTCCCTCCTCCCCTTTCCCCCCCCCCCCCCCACCTCTATAGGAATGAAGCTGATGTACATGCATGACAATTCTGAAAACCTCACTGACAGCTTTAAAATCCAGCTCTCAGATGGGAAACATAAAGTCCTCAGAACCATTTTTGTAAAGGTCATCCCAGTTAATGATGAGAAACCAGTGCTGAGCAAGTAAGCCACATGTTTCTGTCTCTGGCACAGAGCTGAGATCAGACAAAATGATCCAAAAGTGATCAAAGGAGCTAATCTGTGACTGATAAGGAGAAGATTCCATAATTAGTCAGAGATTAATGTCAACACAGATGTTTCTATGTGGGTCACTATCAGAATGTTTAATAAAAGCATTTTTAGTGAAAGACATGTTGAATGCTGCTCAGTATTCAAAATACATAAAACAGGGTTGTTAGTTGCGTATAGGGAGAATACTGGAAAAGAAAGAGGGAGAACATGCCTGTTTTGTTTTTCACAACCTACTTCAAGATGTTTGTCAGGGAGCCCTGATATTTACACATTTCTGCTGGCCACTGTACTGGTATCCACCCCAGATGCTTTGCTTTACCCTTCCCTGCTGCAGCCGCCTGTCAAACACCCCTCTGAAATCAGCTCTTTCACAAGAGTCCACAAGGTTGACACCTCCTTGACTCACCAGGGATAGTCTTTCAGTTTGATGATTCTCTTCTTTGCAATTAAAAATACTCTATTGCTCAGCCCTAATTCAACTTTTTATGAGGTATACACTAATCTCCTTTACTTTCCAATACTAGAATTCATAAATGAATTAGCCCTGGTCAGAAATTGCCTGGCAGACCCTTTTCAGATAGGCAGCTGACTGTGACTGAGCTGAACCTCCTGGACATTTTAGTAGTGAACTTGTCCCTTGGGATCCCCATTTTTCAACTGATGACCTGCCCCAGAATATTTTCATGGCCTACATCCTCCTGGCTGTCTTCCAGACCCAGGCAGGCAGATGGGGAGCTAGAGGCCTGAAGGCTTCGGGGATATGGCTCCAAACCTCCAAAGTCTGTGTTTCGGAAATGACTTGCAGCATGTTAAGCAGGCTGCCACTAATGCAGGAATTTCTGATCCCTCAGGATATTTAGCTACAGAACAGTATGGATTTGGCCTATCTTCAAACCAGACCTATATTTCCCATTGCAGAGAGTTTTGAATTGTTTTGTTTACCATGTAGAGCCTCCTGCAATACAAATGTTAGTTTTTTAGTGAGGATTATCAAAAACCACCCAACACTAACAAGGGACAAAGTCCATTTCAAGTTAGAATAAAGGATATAGTTTATATATTTACATCAGCACAGATTTTACATAAGCACAGATTAAAGGCCATGGCCTTTTTGTTCTTTGCTTATTGAATGTTGGTATGTCTAGTTGGAACTAGATGATCTTTAAGATCCCTTCCAGCTCAAGCCGTTCCATGCTTCTATGTCATTTTCCATCTTTCTCTCTGAAGGAAGGTGATGGAGAGCACTTTTGCCCAGCTGGATCCAGAAAAGGTTGTTTCTTTTGCTGGCAGTACTACATCTTACAAATCACAATTCCTGTAGTGAACAGTAGCATATACTGAGCCATTTCCTTGCAAAACAGCTCTATCATTCTATGAACTTAATGCTTCTTACCTGTTACTCTTCCACTGAGATGCAGTTTGCTGCCAGCAGTTAAGCAGTAGTGCTCTAACATGTCCAATTTGGCACAAAGTGGTTTAGCCACCATATGCAGCTGCCACGTCTTTGCTGTGGGGTATGAACTCCCTTATGCCACTGAGATGTTTTGCAAGTGAACATATGACAATACCTGTAAGCTTTTTCTCACCTTTTGATCTAAGAGCATCTTTTCACCCCAAGGAGTTTCAGTTCTCATCTCCATTAGCTATGGTCAACAGACTGAAGAACGGCTGGCAAACAGTGGCTCTAATCTGCAGTGTTTGCCAAAAACTCAATCTGTCACTACTTGGATTGCATGCTGTAGCAAGGAGTGCCCTTGGGGAATATAAGGCCCCCACGCATTCCCCTTGAAAGCTTCTTCTCAGGATCAGATACATGGGTGCTATAAAGACGTAACCAACTAACTGCTACGCAGATAAATGTTTTGGGATTAGAAAGCATTTGGGGAGCATACCTAAATGTGTTTATCTTCACACACTCTTTGTTTGAATTTTCTTTTCCCTGGTCATACAGTCTTTAGGTCAAACAACTGGTCTTTATGTTTGGATAGCCCCAGCATGATTAGTGATATTAGTGAATTATCAAGGTTGCTTGACCTATCACTCACATGACTTGACATGCCTTGCTATATGATGTCATTGTGGTTGCTTCTCATTTTGCCAAGCATGAAATCATACCCATTTCAGTTTAAATAAGGAAACTAGGAAAAAAGCTCATGTGGCTATTGACTGTCAAGGAGCAGGTGACTTTAACCTATTTACCTGCTTCAAACACCCAGAAAGAAATATGCAACAGGGAGCTCAGAGAATAAGACACTTAGTTCTTTGTAGATGGGTGTCTCTTGAAGATAAAGACGAGCAGTGATAGCTAGTTAACTGAAAAAGAGTCTTTTCTCTAATAAACATCAGAGCCAATATTGTTATGGTCTGCAGTGGCAGTAACATATAATGCAGCTTTTTTGTTTATGGTGTACTCTTCTGGGGGAAAAAGACAGACTTTGTAAATCTGAAGTTGTCATATTGAGCTGCTTTGTTGTTTTTCACCACTGTTAGGAGAAGCTGGTCTATTCTTCTCCTGTTTTGAGCTGAAATAGGAACCTTGTTCCATTCTGTAGATCTTATTTCTGTCAGCATCTGGGTAATCCATATTCCTGGAAAGGAATTTATGTATTGCATTAGTTTTCTTGCATTAAATAAATGCATAACCTTTAACTTTTGCAGGAAGGATGATATAGAGGTGAACATGGGCGAAACTCGAATAATTTCTAGTGCTGTTCTGTCAGCTGAAGATAAAGATACCCCCAGGGACAGAATTTACTACTTATTTGAAAGACTTCCAGAAAATGGTCAGCTTCAGCTCAAGGTTAGGTTTTATATTTTGACAAGAAGCAGGTATGCGAACAACTATCTCTTCTTAAGATAGAATGTAGCTTCTTTTCCTTTTCTCCCAGATCTCTTTCATGTTTTGAAGTAGACTGATGTGGCTAGTTCAATTGTAGAGAGTATTTGAACAAAAAAATGATGCTGTTCCGGAGGCTTTGACACTAAAAGCCATATCCTCAACAGGATGGGAGGGAAGGTGAAAAGCAGGACAGATCATCTGAGGTGACAATGGAGAGAAATGCTGGGATGGACAATCAGTGGGTTGAAACTAAGTGAAAAAAGGAAGGAAAAAAGTTCTAGACCAACAAAGGTGGCTAGTAAGCCATTACTTTAGTTACTTTAGGGTTTAGAAGGAATGGTGGGAGACGTTTCTGAAAGACTAATTAATGAGTTAGAAGAAAAGCATGGGGAGAAGAAAGACCAAAAAAAAAAAAAGAAAAGGATATAGCAAAAGGGGAGTTAGAAAATAAGATTAGAAATGGAATGAAAGATAATTATCTACTAACCAAAGGTAAGATATTAGAACAAAAAAAAAAAAAAAAAAAAAAAAAAAGAGAGAGAGAAAAAATGCCTCTTTTTTATTGCACACACATATAATAGAAAGAAAAAAATAAATTTTAAAAACTTGTGAGCCCCAAAGTATTTTATCGTGGCTTTCTGAAAGAATCTGGGACCATGTGAGGCTTGTGAATTCAAAGGGATCTACACACTGGGACAAGAGAGAGTTACTGACAAGTCTGACAGTTTAGAATATAGAGGGTACCAGAGCGTACTTGAACCTTCTGTGCTTGATATCTTTTGCTCTGAAGCCAGTGCTACTATAACTACATGCTAAATTTCAAATACACAGAGAGTCTAGCTTAGGCTACCATATCATCTTCTGAAAAGCAGGAAATTGTATTGGACACTGCATTTTTCCATTAGACGGCTGGAACTTTCTAAGTTTCTATGCTTCTCTAGAGTTCTCCATAGATTCATTTGTGTTATCCTTTCAGGTATCGTTTGGGACAGAATTATGAGCAGCTTTGTCAGATTAAGAAATAGAAAACACAAGCTGAGTCAGGAACTCTTTAATTTTCATCTTATTGGCGTCTCACTGAGAAGTGTACAGAAACGTGTTTCCCAGAGTAAAAGTCACTAAATTCCATTTACCTGCATTTATTTATGATAGCTCTATTTTCTCCAGGCTTACAGATGCCTGGGAAAAACTGCATCTAAATCCCACCCTTCAAAACATATGAAACATATATGAAGAAAGTCTAAAGCTTAGAAAGGAAGCCAGGTAGCTGCCACTTTCAGTTCTCACAACCACAAATAAACAGAATTAACTGTGGAGGATACACAGGAGATTGCATCTATTTACTGAGGGATGTTTCTTCTTTCTAGGTAGGCAAAGACTGGGTGACTCTCCAAACCAGAATGAAGTGTACTCAGGAAGAACTGGATATGAACCTTGTAAGATACGTCCATACAGGAACTCTAGGGTCCAAGAACCAAGACTGGTTCACATTTTATCTGTGGGATGGGTACAACAGATCCCCAGCTATAGACTTCTACATAAATATCAAGGACATGGAAAAGGGTAAAGATCTGCCTGATGATGTTTTACAGTGCTTGTTTCTGAAACAAAGATGATCTGAGGGCACGTCCTGATACTTTCCTGAGCACTATGTAGGCCCTTGGCAAGTCTCCCTGCAGCCCCCAAAGTCTCTCTGCTCAAATTTCACGCTGATCAGAGCCCTGATGCTCCTGGTGCTGGAGAAGGCATCATGAGATTTGAAAAGCCTCTGCCTAAGGCAGTGCACTCCACCTTGCCTCCAAGGAATCCCAGCTACTTTTCAAACATAATTGACAGTATCTTTCTGAAACTATCTTTATGTGAGTAAATCACAGCATAGAAAAAAAAAATAAAAAATGACAAGAATGTAATAAGAAAAGAAAAATGTTGCTCAAAGACAACCCTTCCTCCCAGGTTTGTGCTGTTGTCCTACAGTCTCTCTTCCTTCACTGGATAGCTATTAAAGCCCTAAATTAGATCAGGCTATCCCAACACCATGTTAGTTTAGGAATGGGTATTGAGACAAACATCAAGAGAGGTTCTGTTCTTTCCACAGTTGGTGGTTTTCAGGCCCTGATGGGATCAAGCTCTGAGAACACTGGATATTGTTAGTACCATGGCTGACCCTACTTTGAGCAGAAGGGTCCTGAAGTCCCTTCCCACGTGAATTTCCCTATAGCTAAATGATGCTAAATGATGAGAGATCAATTTTCACTTCAGTATGACTATTTTTGTGTTGTTTTGCCTATCCTGCAGGAGACATTGCTGTTTTCATAAAACCTCTCAAAGTACCTAAAGGGGATCGGGGTTACATTACAACCGACGTCCTGCTTGCACTGGATGGTACTGACAAGCCAGAGGAGCTGCTGTATGTGATAACTTCCCCACCCCAGTATGGACAAATAGAGTATGTCAGCCACCCTGGAATCCCCATTACAAGCTTCAGTCAAATGGACGTAGCAAGACAAATAGTCTGTTATGTTCACAACACTAAGGCAGCTGTTCCAGAAGATACACTGAGGTAAGGCATGCAAAACCTCATCTGAACAATTTTCCCCTTGTATTTCTTGCATATCCACTAAGAAAAGAAAAAAATAAATAAAAGAAAGAGGAAGCTCTATGGGAATATTCAATATTTATATAGCTAGTTGTGACTGCCTTAGTAATAACTGTATTTTCTAATTGATGCTTAAATAGTAGCCAGAGGCACATGCAATTAATGATACTGGCTTAAATATTATCATAGCACCCAAGCTTACACAGATGTTAAGATTTAAGTGGGGGAGATGGACCAAGAGTATCCTCTGTGTAAATTTCCTTTGGTTTCTTGCTGTGGACGGATGTGATAAAACAGCTTCATCCAGCTATTAGCCAACTGCTTGCTTTTCCATTCGTATTTATTATGTCTATTCTCTTGTAGGCTTTTTGAATGCATAAATTGTTCTTCGACACACTGGAAACAATTAATCAATTCTGACTAGCTTCTAATGGCTCATAAAATCATGTAGAAACTGGATTTTTTTTTTTTTTGGAGCAAACCTGGCTACTTATAGGTGCAATTCAGCAGTCTAGTGATATTTAAATTTGCTTCACATTATTCTGAACCTTTCCCTTATACCAGCTTAGACTAGGCTCAATCCTAAAGTGAGTATTTCCTTATTTTATTAAATAAACTTCCCTTGTTTAGTGAATGGAATGATGCAATGAGTTATCCTCAGGTAAAAACAGGGGATATGTATTGTCTCAAGGGAAGTTTTTTAAAAGAGAGAAAATTCAGAAAGAAATAGTTCAGAAGTAAATAAAATGTTTCTAAGGAAAGAATGATAACTTCTTGTTAGCATTGTTTGTTGTTGGTTTTTTTTTTTTTTTTGGTTGTTGTTTTTTTGTTTTATTTATTTATTTTTTTTAATTTTTTCCTAAAAAGAGACTTTTATGGAAAAAGAAGTTCCTTTAAAATTCAGATTTTCCCCAGGAAAAGTCAATTATTTTTCATTTGTGACTATGAGAAATGGAGTGTGTCACTCCTAATGGTTGCAGTTCAGAGGTATTCACACTCACAAGAATAGAATCCCTACTGCATTTTCCATGATACATGATGAAGCTACAAGGACATGTTTCATCAACCATTTTAAGAGCTTTTTTGGAGGGAAGCCAAGGAAGTGGGGTGTGGAAACATCAAATAAACCTCCCTATGACACTGCTCCAGTGGGGCAGCTCCAGTGACATTATCTATAGTTAAGCCAAATGTAATTTTGAGACATTCCTCAGAAGAAACACTTAAAACTATTCCTTCCACTGAATTCAGTGCAACAGAAATTCAGATTTTCAGATGCCTATAGTTATGAGACTTGTCTGGTCCACTTGTCATAAAAGGAAAAGTGAATGAATATTCTTTGGCTACATGGAAGCTTAGTGATACAGTTGTAAAACACTATGACCAAAACTAAAATTATCTCAGGCAAGAAAACCTGCAGTTGTGCCAACTCTAAACTAGGTAGTGGAATAGGTAGTGTATGAGTGGCTTGCATCAGTATGACTTGTACCAGACTAATGACAACAGATGAAATAATTCTAGGGCAAATGTGCATATATATGGTCAATGTCCTCTGTTTAGGACAACTGCTGAAAAACAAATTAGAAAATCAGCTTTAATAAAAGTAAGGTTATGATGTTTTAATAAATATTGATATTTGATAAATATTTTAATCACAATAATTGATGTTCCTTGAAGTTAGCTTTTGGCAAAGAATTTGGTTTTGTATAGGCACATAATTTTTGTGGCAGAATATTATTATTATTATTTAAACTAGGAATGGTTATGTTAATTATATGGGTAATTATGGAGGGTGTGTGGGTAGGAGTTTGGGAAATGAACAGATCAGATTTTTACCTTCCACTGAAATGCTTTCTTTGGTCATAAATTTGCCTGTATTGTTTGGTGCTGCTGGCCTGGAAGAAAGATTTGGCAGTGCTTGTTTGGACAGATGACTTCAAGTGATTAGCAACCTGACATCAGATGCTGGCAGCAGGATGCTAAAAGAACATGCTAATGTCCTCCATTTTGACACGCTGGCTCAATTTTGTAATGAGCTGGCACTATTTATGATTCCATTTTTATCTTTTAAATGCCATGACAGATGGTAGGTCCTACAGCCAACTCTATTGCCATCGAACTGCAGAAAGCATGAAATGTTGGTAATGGTGAAATCAAACCATGCAACATGTCCTCCTAACTGTGCTTGGGAGTTTTACCCTAAATTTCATCAGAGTGAGGAGACTATTGGCTGTTCTCCATTCCCCGGGGAAAGATGAAGCAGCCATAAACCAGAATTAAAAAAACAAAGTCTCCCCAAGTACAGAAAAAAAAAAGGACTTCTTGGACACAGACAGCTTCATCACCTGTAAAATCAATTGGAATACAACATTTACATTGTAATGTTCAATCTGATGTATAATCAAGAAGTATGCTCCTGTCTGGTATTCTGTAGAAGATTCCGGATGAATCTTCACTTTCACAAACTGAATTACCCTCTTTAAGTCTTTCACTTGCATATGGTTTCAGATATTATCCAAATGATTGTATAGCCATCAAAGAAACCAGACAAAACTCACTTCAGCTGCAATCTCCCAGATTTTTTGAGATACAGATAAGGTCTTCACTGAATATATTTTGCTTTTTTTTTTTTTTTTTCCCTTTAGCATACTATTAATCATCATTATTCTAATTCTGTATTTGATTTTAGCTAGATTACTAATAGCACAACGCTTTTACCATTGGCACAATAGCATTAGGTCAGTGCAGACAGATGTCTCTAGGTTCCCAGCTGGGAAAACCATCCTCAGTAAACATATTTCTAACTGCTATATTGTCCCTGCTCTGCCTATGCTCATTCCCATCTGCTTCATGGCATTTTGCCTGCTTACAAGTTGATCAAGCCCTAATCATCCAGCATTGGTGAAGTCAGTGAGGAGTTTTAGATGGACAGCCTGTGTGACACAGGAAGGTACATCATGACCTACTGAAGGTCAAATATTCCAAGCGCACAACAGCAGACCAGGTTCTGACACTGTGATTCTTTTAATACTCCTCTGAAGTCTGTAGGCAAGAAAGCAAGAAGAGGGGAAAAATCTAAACCTCAACCAGTCCTCATTCCACTTATATATGGTAGAAGATAGATGGTATATATATATATGGTATAGATGGAAAGCAGCCAGCTAGGTTGGCCCACATATTTTCTTTGGCATGCAGTGATGTCCCTCACAAGATCAACAGTCTAAATGGTGCTGTATGTGTACTCAAAGGATTGTGCAAAAAAACAAACCAAAACAAAACAAACTAACTAACTAACTAAAAAAAAAAAAAACCCAAAAAACAAAAAAACAAACAAACAAAAAAAACAGGTAATGTGAACAGCATTTCTTTGCAAGGCAGCCTTGGTCCAAACAAGGCCTTTTGGTACTCTGTTCTCACTCAGACAGAACAAACTTGCATGAAAACCAATCTCCAAGAAGCTTTAGTAAGTACTATGTGCCACAACCAGAGAAAGCTCTGTAGAGAGAAAGGTAAGTCTCATTTATTTTATGATGATGTGACATTAAGATTGATGAGATGCTTCCAAGACAATTTTTATTTTTTCTATACTATCAATGGGTTTTGTTACAGGCATGACAATGTGCAATGTTACTGCTTTCAGACAAAAATATTTAAGTAGTAATATTGGCAGTGAAACCTAGAATGAATATTGAAGGTTAAAAGACTGATTGTCTCAGTCTTTATCTGCCAAAAAAAAATTGATAAATAAATGTCTGCAGAGCATGCTGTCACTTATACTGAAAAGACCATACCCAGCTGGTAGACTTCCAACAGATTTTCTCTCCATACATGGGTATCTTTATCTTTTTCAAGTTCAGGAAAGGAAAAATAACTATAAAGCATAATCATGTCTTTAGTATATCTGAAGAGCTATTACAGCTTGGGAGAGAAGTATAAGAAACTATGCTGCTATTAATAGAAATTCCCAACACAGAGTAATAATCCTGCAGATGTGACTCTTTGATAAAAATCTGGTACGGACATCTATATTTTTTTAAATTACCCTAGCAACTTGTACAGTTCTGCCCAATATATTCATCAGATTCTTAATATTTCAGTGAAATTGCACTAGTGTTTTGTAAAGAAACATAATTCAGTTCCTCTGAATATACAGAAATGTATAGTTACAGCTAGTGCCCAATCTAGGCTATAAAGCAAGATGAGGAGGGATCTCTACATTTCTTTTCCCACTGTGTCTTCTTTAGGTAGTTTGGGGACTACTAGATATAACAGGTTTGCAGCAGTGAACAGAACAAAACCATTGTCCAGGCAGACCATGTACTTTACACACCTCTTTCTGCAATTTGTAGGCAAAGCCAGCATATTCACTTTACCACTGGCAGGTAACCAGGTGAAGATATAGTTAAAGAAAACATCTGTATCTGTACCATCCCTTCATTTTAGATATGCTCCATCTGTACCTGAGCTAGAAGATCAGATCAACTCTGTTAGGACTGCTGAGACTGACAGGTGTATTCTCAAAGCCATTCCTTTGGCATTTTGTCATATTCCTGCAGAGACAATATACCTGGCTATATTATTTCATGTTTTTAAGTTATACATAGGCCCCACAGTCTGGGTTTGATCTCAAATCAGCTCCAGTCTTCATGTGTTTTGCAGTATCACCACAGGCAAGTCCTGTAGTAAAGGTGTGTATTATCATTTCATTTCAGTAGATGGTGAATCAAGACACATGTTGAAGACTACCTTGCCTCTTTTTGCCAGATTCGTCATCAGCAATGGATTGAGGACTAAGCATGGGACATTCATGATCTCCTTGGAGGCAGTCGACCAAGCTTTGCCGACACTATCTAGGAACACAGGGTTAAGATTAGTGGAAGGTGCTATGGTACTCCTTTCTCCTGATGTCCTGCAGCTTTCAGATCCAGACACAGCTAATGAAGACCTTACCTTCCTCTTGGCTCAGCTCCCCCAATATGGTCATCTCTATTATCGAGGGGTTGTGCTGCTACAGTACAATTTCACTCAGAAAGATGTGGACAACATGGATGTTGCATACAAGCACCGAGGTGGGGATTCCCAGATTGACAGATTTACATTTGTTGCAACAGATAGGACTAATCAAGGCTTCATCGTGAATGGGAGGGTGCAGATCGAGCCAGTGGCATTCACCATTCAGGCAAGTGTGACCACAGGCCTACTTAAAAGAGATATATAGCATGATAAGATGGGAAATGCACTGATTTTGACTAAGCTTAGAATTGCTACTTGCTGCAGCCTATTATTTAACAGAGATATTTATAAGCTAAAAGGCTTGCTTTCCATGTTCTAAGTAATTACCACAATACATTACTCAGAGAAATATATATACATATCTATATAGATAGATAGATAGATATAGGAAAGAGATACACAGAACCTGTGTTGCTCTCCCAAGCATGTGCTGTATCTCACTGCATGAAACAAGCAATTGTGCAAACAGAGCCTGGAAACCTCACATGGAAAATAGTACTTAACTGGTAGTCAGATTCCTTCTGGAGCAGACAGCTAATCAAGATGATAGTTGCTCTCCTAAGCAGGCTATTGTGCTTGTAGCAAAAGAAGAATGGATAAAGAATATCCTGATACTGTCAAATAAATATACATTTATCTAACTTTGATTTAGGTGGATCATACGGACAAAATGGCACCAAAAATTATTCACCTCCACTGCTGTTCTGATGTGGAACTGCTGAAGAATGGCAATTATGGGATCTATATTACTGCCAGGTCCCTGAAGGCATCTGATCACAATACAGAAGATGACAAAATAATTTTTAAGATTTTACGAGGTCCTCATTATGGCTACCTGGAAAATGTAACATCGGGTACTGTATTCTGTAATCTCTACCTCCGTCTTTTGGGACATAATCAGACCAGATTTCAAAACCTATTCTCTTAATAGTTGCTTGGCAGAGGAAAGCAAAAATTTTTAGCAAACTTTGGGTAAAGTTTGATTGTAGTAGCAAAGCTTTTGCACCAAGACCTGAATGTCATGTTCATCATTAATCCTTACAAAGTTTGTGAAGATTGTTAGTAGTTGCAGTTCAGAAACTGCTTTTAGGAAAGGAAGCTTGAAAGATTGGTATAGGAGGTAGCAAACTAGAATAAAGCATATGTACTCTGAACTTTATGACAAGGAGAGTAATAATGAATATCACAGAATCACACAGAATCACAGAATTTTCTAGGTTGGAAGAGACCTCAAGATCATCGAGTCCAACCTCTGACCTAACGCTAACAGTCCCCACTAAACCATTTCCCTAAGCTCTACATCTAAACGTCTTTTGAAGACTTCCAGGGATGGTGACTCCACCACTTCCCTGGGCAGCCTGTTCCAATGCCTCACAACCCTTTCAGTGAAGAAGTTCTTCCTAACATCTAACCTAAAACTCCCCTGGCTCAACTTAAGCCCATTCCCCCTCGTCCTGTCACCAGGCACGTGGGAGAACAGGCCAACCCCCACCTCGCTACAGCCTCCCTTGAGGTACCCATAGAGAGCGATAAGGTCGCCCCTGAGCCTCCTCTTCTCCAGGCTGAACAAGCCCAGCTCCCTCAGCCGCTCCTCGTAGGACTTGTTCTCCAGGCCCCTCACCAGCTTCGTCACCCTTCTCTGAACCCGCTCAAGCATCTCCATGTCCTTCTTGTAGCGAGGGGCCCAAAACTAGCTCACTTGATCAACATGTTACACAGGAGCTAATTGACTGGGGCTTATAATAAACTGGGATAATAAACTGTTGCTGTGTAGTTATAAAAACAGCTTTCTGGAATTTCAAAGTTTTCTAAGTGTTTAACAAAGAGAAATATTGAAAACAGTCTGTATGAGCTACATGGTTCATATAGACTTAAAAGACTTTTAACTTACCTTGACTTTTCCTTTCTTTCCCAGGTGGATTTATCCATGAAGGGTTTAGCCAAAAGGATGTAAATAGCAAGATTATACTTTATGTCATCAATCCATTGCGGGAGATGAATTCAGACAACTTGGAGTTTCAGGTCACAGATCCCAGTGGAAATTCAGCAGTTCCACAAATGTAAGTTTGATTGTTGGTTTTGAGCGCTGCAATGCACTGTGCACATCATCTCTCAGGGCTCTGGGGTGGCTAAGGTCAAATGAATCAGTGCTGGCCTGGAAGCTGAGCACAACTGAATGTAGCTATGGTTTCAAAGACTCGAACCACCATTTCTTTTGCTAAAAAATAGAGAAGTTTTCTTCCCCTTGGGGTAGCAAAATACAAAGGGTTAGTTTCAAGTCAGATTGGGGCACACTTTGTGCCACAGGCCTAAGATCACGATGGTGGAGATGCTCTTCAGCTGTAAAAGCTAAGGGAGTCGTAATTTTTCAAAAGAGAAATGAAAGAAGGTGGAGGGCACACATCATTCTCTTTGTCATGTAATTCTACAGTTTCAACTAGGCATATTATCCAATCTTCCTTTTGACATATGATAAACCTTTTGTACAAAAATTGCACACTGGGTTATCATCTGAACTGTACTTTGAAGATAAAGGCTGAAAGTGGGAGTAACTCTTCCAAAGGGGACAATGTTTTTCTTATTTCTGCAAATAGGACTGAATGTTCAATTTATTTAATCTGAAGTAACTGAGAAAAATAACTGACACTATTTCCCTGTGCTGAACTGGTTCCCACAAACCAGGAATCACAAAGGAAACTTCTCTGGAGAGGAAAAAGGGGAAGGAGCAGACAGATGGCTTCAGGCTCCAGGCCCCTCTGCAAAGCACTTGAAAGACAGAGAGGATTGAGGCTGAGCAGAGCTGGAGCCAGTGTTTCCGCAGTTACACACTAAGCCAAAAGATGTCCCTATATCCAAACACATCTGAACATAGTTAACCTGAGCGCTTCTCAGCTGCCCTGTGCTTGCTCAGAGATGTTCTGATATTAAACACAATATTAATATGCAGTCACTCTTCATGGGAAAGCATGGGAACTTGCATATAAATAGCAAGGCATAATATAGTTTTTAGGAAAAGCGAAAAGAGTAAACATTATTCCTATGGGAAAAAGGAATTTCAGAGAAGTAGAAAATATTTTATAGCTGCACTGGACCCCAGAACAAAGAGGAATTTGTCTTTTAAGGAAAAAATAATGTTTTCATTATGTTATTTATAAGCTTGTGACTTTTTTTTTTTTTTTTTTTTTAATAGTTCATCACGTAATTGTCAATGGGTCAAAAGAAAAGTTGATGTGTATATTGATACTATCAAAATTGAATCCCACCTTTTGTCTGACTGCTGCACCATATCAGGATCATTAATACTCTTAAGAAAAAAAGAAAGAAAATCAGTTTCTAAGTAGGTTGTCTACTTTTGGGTATCAGCAGGTATTAGGAGGACTATTAAGAAACTTCCACTAGTGTTAGAGCTATTCAACCCCAAAAGTTCTAGAAGTTTGTTTTGGAAAAGTTGAGGTTGATTTGTAAGTAGTGCAGCTCATTTTCCTTCATTCTGCTCTGTCTCATTCATCTCTGACTCTCACTAATTTTTATTACAGCTTTTCAAAAGGTGAGATCTTTATTGGTTACCCTGTGCAGCATGGGATTCTCTAAGGTTCAGTCACATTCCCTATAGGCCATTCTAAAATTGATTATATGAGAAGTTTGGATTCAGCTACTTCTATGGCTGAGGAGAAAAGCACACAGAGTATGAAATGAAGGGTTGTGGGGTGAACACACATATAGAAGCAGTGAAGTCCTGGAGTGTGCCCATACACTAGAGGAGGTGAGTTGGAGGAGAAATGAAGTGGGAGGAAAGGAGGGTGTTGCAGAGTAAATACTGTGGAGTGACAATAAAAACAAATCACAGGGATGGTGGGAACCACAACAGCCTGTATTGCTTGGCCTGTCTGATGTTATGGACAAACCATGCTCTTTCCAAACCCACTGCAGAACCTCTCTGGTTCTGAAAAAAAAAAAAAGAAAAAAAAAAAAAAAGAAAAAAAAAGTTTAAGCTTGGCTTGAGTCAGACAAGGGCTCAACTGGAAGATTTATTAACTGCTTCTCACTTTGTAATCAGCCAAATCACACACAAATGTTTTTGTTTTGACTTGGAAGGAAAGACTGAGTATGTGTATTGCCTAGACTAACAGTCGAGAGAGAGAAGCGCCACCTTACTGACCCTGCAGACAGCAGGGGGTGGGGGCAGCAGGGAAAGGTGGCTTTGTTCTATGCAGGCTTTCCTTCCTCTGCCTACAGGCTGGAGCTGCAGTGGTCTCGGATTGAAATGCAGCAGACCGAGTATGAGGTGTGTGAGAATGTGGGGATGCTGTCCCTGAAAATCACCAGGGCAGGACACTCTGCCGACTCTGCCTTCATCGCAGTGAAGGTAAAGCTAAAACCAAAAGTTTTAACTGGAAACTAATAATAAGTAGTGGAGTCTGTTAATTTCTTCCTTGGACTGGCATTGAATGACAGCTACATATCACAACATTTATTCTTTAGGCCTTCATCTTGTTTTTCAGTGTATGCACACATTCAGCTAAGCATGTCTTGTTGGGATCCTGTGGGGAAACGCTGTACCTTCAGCACACAGCACAGCACACTGGTTTGGTGAAACAGGTTGCAGCATGCCATGTACTGCTTTGTTTCTTTGCAGGTCAATGAAATATCTGCTGTGCTGGGAAAGGACTTCACAGTGACACCCTCCAAACTTGTTCAGTTTGATCCAGGTACAAACAAGTGCACTGACTAATTTTAAAACAAATTCACTGATTTTGAAGGTGTAAAGTCTCATTTTGGTGAGTGCAATGTGTTATGTTTTCATAGCTAGAGGAGCAACATATGATTAAAGATACTTGGGTTCATTTTCCAGAAGTGCTGTGGGCTTCATTATTGTCATGTTTTGGGTGTCTCTGGGGAAAAAATACTCTGGGACTGAGTTTCACAATTTACCATTCAGAGATTCGGCTTCACCCAAAAAAAGAAAAGAAAGGAAAAAAGGGAAGGGAAGGGAAGGGAAGGGAAGGGAAGGGAAGGGAAGGGAAGGGAAGGGAAGGGAAGGGAAGGGAAGGGAAGGGAAGGGAAGGGAAGGGAAGGGAAGGGAAGGGAAGGGAAGGGAAGGGAAGGGAAGGGAAGGGAAGGGAAGGGAAGGGAAGGGAAGGGAAAAGAAAGTTTTTGCGCATATAGATTATCTAGGTATGAAAACCCATATGCTATCACAATCAGTCCGTTTGCATATGCTAGCCTTTTGGAGATTTTTGGAATGCATTCTGTAGGCATAGACTAGGATTTATTAGGGTTTAGAAAATGGAGTCCACAGAGGGCCCCTTGGGTGTGCCCTGCAATGATAGTGGAGGTTATGCCACTGCTGACAGGAGTAAGATTTCAATGGCAGAAAGTCACTGTGCCTATAGAGGAGAAAAAATATAGAATGGGTAAAAGGCTGAAATAAATAGCACATATTTGATGGTAAAAATTAGTCCAAGTGCTTATCTTCATTTGGAAAACAGATACTGGGAATACAGCAAGTCAGTTCCAGCCTGGAGATTTTTACTTTAGCACCTCAGCTTTTATGTTAATTAAAAAAGAGCATCACATCCTTTGGAGATTATGTAGCACTGTATTCCATAGATGAAATCATAAATGTACCTCAGCAGACAACAATTTAAAAAAAAAAGGGGTGGGAAGGGGGGAAGGTGGAACTCTGCCCTAATTTTCAATACTCTGAAGCACACATGAAATCTCTGAAACCAGTGAGCCACTCCTTAATGCCCTATATTTAGTATTAGATTTTGTTTTTTTCATGCTAAATTAGAAGATGGAAGAAAGATTAGAGATCAGTGTGAAAAAATCTTTCACACTGTGCTTACACATCACTCCAGCTCTCCTTCCTGTAATGTATTGTGCAATCAAACTTACCCAACTTTAGATGAAAATGGCTAGAAATCATTGCAAAGAGATTTTCTGTGTAAGTCCCCTTACTGAATTTTCCTTTTCTGCTGGTAGCAGCAGATTCTCCAAGCATGGTGCTTCCTGATTATGATGGTGAGTCACATGAAAGTTGACGATGAACGTGGACAGGAGAGGTGCACACTGTTCCCCTTTTCTGGACAGCTTCTCTTTCAAACAGATGAGCTCCCTCACACAGTCTTTCTGGGTGGCTGTCTCTCAGTCTTTTGCTTAGGTTTACCTGGAAGGACCTTCTAGAATGGTACATCAAGGGCATCAATTTCTCAGTTCTCAATTAAAGAGGTTTGATATTTTTTCATTAGTTGTATTTATTAATCATAAGTCTGACAGGTTTGTTTTAAAAGCAAACTTCAACCATGCCAGTTGATGGAACCACTTGACACATTAGATTTATATCAATAAATTCTAAATGAAAGTTAGGACAAAGGCAGCCCTATTGAAGCTTATGGATCCGTAGGTACTAACTGAGCTGCTCTCGGCCAAAGGATACAAACCGGAAAGAAGCAACTTGGAAGCAACGGAAGGTGTCATAAGGTTGTAGAGATTCTATTTTTCCATGCTGCCCTTGTGTCTTTGATACTAATTCTGGACCTTAGCATTGAATTTGTAATGCAGAAACAGTTCCTGAAAAATTTATATTACAACAACGTGTACACAGATTGGCTTCTGCCATAATACCTCTGACCTTTCACAGACAAATTCTGAAGATTTTTGGCTAATAACTAGTCTAGTCCTTTATCTTGGAATAATCTTTTCTCATTTTCACTAATGCAAGCCTGATATTAATTTAGAATTTAATTTAAGCAACTAAGCCAAATTTTGTAACCAGGTGTATGTTGTGCCTTCTGAAAGGTTGTACTTGGTGTCCTCTTTGGATGTACTCTTTGATCCATTTGCAGGTATTTTGAATAGCTGTTCCATCTCCAAGTTTTCAGCATAAAAAGCATATGCTACATTTCCTCCTGAAAATCCCAATGGAAGTCCCAAATTTATGTATTGTATTGCCATTTGCAGTGTCTAAAGCAGCTTTTTGTTACAGTGTATGCACTTGAAATGAATCATCTTTGTTCAAGAGCAAATTCGAACCTAAAGTTATCTGGGAGAACAGCAGGAGTCCAGTCAGTTGGTGGGAGTACAATAACATACATAAACTACTCCATTCTAGCTACAGACATGTTAATTAATATATTTCTTTGACACTCCAATTGATTGAAATAGCAATTAAAGAGTAATTAAAATGTTTATTTCTGTTAGGAATGTCAACCAAGATGTGGAATATTGCAATTACCCATGATGGATTAGAGGAAGATGATGAAGTCTTTGAAGTAGTTCTGAACTCCCCTGTGAATGCTGTTCTTGGCACCAGGACAAAAGCTGTAGTGAAAATTTTGGACTCAAAAGGAGGTATTCTCTTTTGATCTTCATCTTTAAACTGTGGGACAATCTTGGCTAGGTAGCTACTTATTGCCAACCACAAGTTGTTCCTAACACTTACCTTCACATCAAAATGCTTACTTTCTTTTCAGAGAAAACAGGCTTGGCAGTTGCAGACCATTTATTCTCTCACACAATCATATTCATCCTCTTAGGAAACACAGCATGGAGAAAGCAACAAGTACAAAATGAGAAGAGTGGGGGGAAACAAACCACTTTTCATAACAACATGAGTTCAGTTCTTATTTATTAAAGTGGAAAAAAAAAAGATTGTTGAGTCCATTAGAATTGTTTTTCAGTGATTGTACAACAGCGGTTACATACCTCTGAAAAAGATTGATTTTCCTCTCTAAAAAGAAACATAACGAGACACAGCTCTTAGAAATACATTTTCTAATGCATAGCAAATACAGGCCACAACATTACAGTGCACAGCAGTGATTATTACAGACTTTAGGCCTTTATTTCTTTATTATTATTGTGTTTTTCAGTGTGCCTAAAAGCACACCAAAAAGTAACAACTGAAGAAAAATACAAATGATTAGCAAAGCAGCTGAGTCCTGTAAAAGGTGAATAATATTTTCCCATCTGGTACTTAGTGAAACAGTATTTTAAATACATGTGTTGTAATGAATGAGGCTTAATTTTACCAAAATTCCATTTCAAATTTGAGATCTAGTTTCTCTTTAACATTCATAACATAAGTCAGGAGTTAATTGTCACAATTAATTTGAAGGAACAATAGTGTCCTGGGTTTCTGAAGAGGAAATTGACTGGTCATACTGGACGTATCACCAATATTAGTTAAAGATACCTATCCCTGCCCAAAAATCCAGCTCTCCAAACCCTAATCTATGCATGAAAACAGGTATCTTCTGCAGACACTTGGTAGGGATTCTGATCCATGATTATGTAAATGCATTATGCAAAAAAATGTACATATACAGATAGCTGCAGTCATAGACAGTTATAATTAAGAAAACCCCACAAACAAGGATGATTGAACAAACAGCAAATCAGCCACATCAAGTGAAAGAGTCATCCAGCTTTTAAGGACAAACTGTTTATGTGGCCATGTCAACATGACCAGTTATCTGATTGTGCAGCTAGAACTGACCATCTGCCATTTTTAATGCTTTCAGGTCAGTGCAGCTCTTTTCATTCTTCTGGCCAAAGCAAGCATGACTTCTGGAGGAGAGGCACGCTGTTTGCAGTTTCCTCAGGCTCCTCATCACCTTCCAGGCTTGGCAGCATTCACTTGGAAGGGATCCCACCACCTCCTTCCAAAGGGATGAGAGAGCACAGAGGAGACACGCTCCAGGAGCACAGCTTGGTGAATCAGTCAAGGACCAGGCTGAGAGTGATAGGAAATGGCAGAATAGTAAGACACTTCTGTTGTGTGGTGATGGACTGATTTATATATTAATTGGGGTTTGATATCTTCATTTAATTGTCCTATTTCTGAAGTGATTCTACTTGACTGTGCAATAGGTACTA
The DNA here is from genome assembly GCF_964035555.1 of Netta rufina. NCBI lineage: Eukaryota > Metazoa > Chordata > Aves > Anseriformes > Anatidae > Netta > Netta rufina. The sequence continues at coordinate 30,504,722 of NC_140126.1, read as the reverse complement.
CCTATTTGCATTTGTTCTGAGTCAGACATAAGTGTTACAGGACTAAAAATACTGTGAAGGAGGCTGGGGAGTGAGGAGGCACAGGAACCTTTCCTGATTTTGAAGATCCATGTATGAGGGAGAGGAATGAAAGCAGCTGGGACAAGGAAAAGTTCAACAAGCAACAACAGTAATTATGTAGCTTTTAATCTTGTCTAAGTTATGGGTCAGCTAGAAGAAAGATGCAAGGTTTCACTGAAGACACTCAAGTCACGCCAATGCATGGAAATTGTAAAACCGGTCCTGAAGTTGTAAGGGTAAAAATACTGTTAGTTTAAACAGTGAACAGAGCCTGCCCATTGAGTTTTCCTATTTAAGCTATGTTGGTTTTGTCATGTTCTGCTTAAAAGTTAATGCAATCTGTTTATAAAAACACTTTTAACGTGTGATTTTTGACGGCTGTTTTCAAAAGTCATTAGTCTGCATTTTCAGAGAGAAAGAGCTAAAATCATTCTGCATAATTTATAATTTAGACCATGTAGCGCATCTCACTGAAATTTTTGTTTCTTTAATATATGAATATGTCCATCTCGTTCTGCTATTGTACTTTTTTTTTTTTTCAGGTTCATCCTTCATCTGTATTTAGAAATGGAACGGATGTATTTTTCAAAGTAAGAATCTTGTGAATATTGCTCATACATTTCTGTGATTTCTTTCTGATTCTGCTCTTTCTGGACTCTATGCAGAACAACTTGCTAACCAAGTTCATTGTTCATTGTGACCAATGCTTTATTTTTCTGTGTATCTTCCTTTTTCATTGGTATAATTCCCCTTTAATTTCCAACAGTTTGTACTATTGCTGGGGGTGGGGGTGAGGAGGTAGGGGTGGGGAGGCAGTATTTAAAAGCTGCTTGTAAGAGCTAACACAGTTTTTCCTCTCCTGTTTTGCTTGTTTGTGGTACTGTAAATCCAAGTATCATGGGATGGTATCACTCAAAATGGAGGATGATACCTCATCAGCTAAAGCAAACAAGAAGGCTGAAGTGTCAGTAATTAATCAAGCACAAACGCAGATAAATGTCATCTCCTCTAGGAAGACAGAAATCCCACAAGCTGATAAGGCAGAACTGGCATCTGAACCACGCTCAAGCCATGAAGTATGAAACCTTTTCTTTCATAGGAATTTTTACCATCTGCTTTCAGTCGTGCTCTTTTCCAAAATTAGTTAATGCCTCTGAGATCAGAAGCCTAACTCCCCCTGTTCCAAAACTGAGTTTGAACAATACGCAGATAAATTAACAACTTAATCCTTGCAGTTTTCATGTAATGAAGTTTAATATAAGAGCTGTTGCATCTGTTTCATGTAACTTGTTTGTTTTTTGTAATTATTTCCCTTCAAATGTTCAAGTGCCATTCCCTTTTCCAGGACTTCAACTCCTTTCCAAAGGCTTGTACACCAGATTTGAAGGGGCTCTTGCATTATGAAGAAAGCACTCAGAAGTTATTTCAGTGTGATGGGATAATATGGACATTCTGGAGTTCCCAAAGCAAGGTAAAAAGGTCACCATTACTATGCATCTGAAGCAGAGCATGGAGTCTGCAAAGCTTAAGACTCTGAAGCAAAGGTTCAGCCTGTAACAACTACTGAGTTGTGCTTGCAGGGGATAAAAAAGTTGTCCAGAGTCACGTTTACTGTCAACAGAAGTGAAAATTCCCAGAGACAAGATGAGAGCTTGATTGCTGTGGCTACCTTTTGTTTCTGCCACCCACAGGTGCTTCTAGACAAACTGCATGGACACAGTTGTCTTGATGCTTGTGGATGGGATTTAGTAAAATCAACTGACTTAGGTATTCTGTAAGCAAACATCCTCCCTTGCCACTCACTATCTCATACTGAATTTTTGTTATACCTCATTCCCTATGCAAACTGTAGGAGCCAGGAAATGTTATCCAAAGCAATGTCCTCTCTTAAGAGGATTTCTGGATCTGAGACTTTGTGTCAGCTTTATGCTACTGGTTATAAACCATGGAGTCCTCTGGCAGGCATGTAATTCTTTACATCTTCTAAGTGATGCTTTAGCTTTATTGACATACACTAATTTTCATGTTCAGTCGAATTCTGGAGAGGCTATCAGCAGCACCTTCAGCTTCAAGCCTGATTATTAGGGCAGAGCTAGACTACTGTGAGTAAGAGTCTGTTCTGCCTTTTCATCTTTTATTTCAGGAGGTGAGCCCAAAAAAATGTACCTCCGGATGGAGTCATCATGATGGGAACTGCTATTTACTGGTAGTAAATCACAAGGTCACCTGGAATACTGCTGCTCGGGCTTGCAGAGAACAGTAAGCCACTTCTCAAAACAAATGTATTTGATGTGCACTGACTGTTGCCCTGAACTGAATGTTGATCCTGAGGATAAGCTCACTTGGATAAGCCCTGCTTTTGTTGTGCTGCACAGCTACAACATGATTGAACAAGCCCTGGGATTCTGACCCAGTGGAAAATTCACATATCATTAGTGTCATAGGATTTTGGGTGGTTATCATACTATATTCATTATATGGATGCCTTTCTTCAGCCTTCTCTGATCCACCGCTTCTTTGACTCTGTCTTCAGTTAATATTAGCAACAGCACAATGTTACCAGCTCCTTTGTGCTGCATGGTATTCTTCTGAAGAAGCTGATTCAGGATCTGTAACTACTCAAAAACTTTGTCATCCAATTTTACAATAAGATTTTGACTTCCAGGGAAAAATGAAAGTTAGTAAATTATAATAATAATTGTAACAGAGTAGGAGACAAATACAAAATCCACCATACAAGCCAGCCTTGAGGCCTGCTTTTGAGGCCTGCTTTGTGATTTTTGTTTTAGGAGCAACAGTTTAGGACTGGAAGAAATGCTAGCCTTCGTAACATCGAGCTTGCCTGGGATCATGCATGTTCAGTACCTTGTGTTGAATCCTGAGCACCAGGCTGAACAAAAGGATGGGCTTTAATTGCCTCTTTCTATTGCTTCATGAAATGAAAATTGAAACACACAGATGGGTTGGAGATGAAAGAAACAGAATATATTCAGGAAGTGGTTGAAGAATATATAGGCAACATGAAACATGTACAAGCATGCATGACAAACCTTGATTTATTCCAGTCAGTTATACCGGTTTATTTTGTCTTGGTAACAGGCGAAAGGAGAGTCTTAGTTCCAAATATGTTCTATCCAGATAATGGACAATACTCTGTATGAAAACTCACCACAAATCTCATATTGTTGATAGTTTTTCCTAAAGTGTTGGGTTATCCCAGCAAAGCCGTCAGTTGTGAATATTCTAGTATTTCTTCCCAAAGGACTCAGCATTCAGTTGATTTCTGAGGAATTCTCGCTGAACTAATCACATGTCTGTATGCTGGGAGGTATTCCCATTTCGTAGAAGAGTGTGTTCCCAGGGACCCATACTGTCTGTGGAAGATAACTTCCTGCTGAAGGCTATAGCGTGTAATACAGAATTTAAACTGAGTAACAGTAAGTTAGTGACAGCATGAAACAGATACACAAAGAGTCAAGGCATATCACAATCCACAAGCAAGTGAATCCTAGGGCAGTGACAATTTAATTAATGTCAGATTACCACAGACTGATGAAGCCTTATCATGGTAAATGGAGTACTCCTGCCCTCCACCTGGAATTGATTTCCAAAGTAGGACCCCAAGCACACACTTTAAAGTGTTACTATAAGATAACTTAATACATCTTATTTTGTGCTTTTGTCCTCCTCCTCCCATGCCCCCATCATCCACCACTGCTGGTTCTGGTATTTCTGTAATTAATACTTCTAGTACTTCTACTGTTGGCATTTAATTGGCTGAAGTTTTCCAATAAGCAAATGAAATCAACATGGATGCCACTTAATAGATCAGAGAAACATCAGATATTGAATAAAAAGATTAGAATTGACTTTCATGATACCAGCCAATTTCACTAAAAAAAAAATAAATATATATATATTACTAAAAAAAATACAAAAAAAGAATATTTTTTATTACTAAAAAAGTGGCATTATTTTCAATTTTCTATTCTATTTTCTTGCTTGACGTTTGCTAGTATGTAGATCAGGATAAACAGCACAAACAATTTATCATGGAAGCAACTGCTGTCTGGACATAACTATGTATTTGGGCTTATGCAAACCCATTTGGGTTCTATCGCTGCATGTTGCAGCAGTGAGCTTTGATATGTGTTGCATCCATTTGTTACAAGGGACATACCACTCTTTGGTTTCCATGTGCAGAGATAGAAGACAACATAAAAATGGGCTTGTCTTGACAGAAGTTGCTGAATAGTGATAGTATGGTTAAAAAAAAATCTCAGCTAATTGCACATAAAATCTTGTACCATTTCTAAACCTCCTCCAATACACTGGAGAGAAAGGTGTTTTAAAACTCATTTATCTGTGTTTGTTTCTTATGCATGAGGAGACTCTTGGCAGCATGAAGAGAGGCATCTGAGGGATATTATGGCTCAGTGACCATACAGCAGCCTGATTTAGCAGCAATTTTGGTCATTTATGTTGCAGTTTTTGTTTATCCCATAGAACCACATGTTCCCCTAGGGTCAATGCAGCAGGGCTGACTCACATGTAAGATGGTTTCACTGCTGCTCCTGCAAAGACAGAATCCACTGTTGCTTGATTTGCTGTTAGTCAAATGATGCCTTCACCATCTCAAAGTTAAATATTCAATGAGAGTCTAAATATGATCAGATTGCAGATCATTTGCTGCCAGCTTTTTAAGACAGGCTGTTCTTCTGTTTTGTGTTTGTATTTTAGCAACATGTGACTTCAGTCCTTAGGAATCACAGGCAAAGCCATATCTAAAACAATGGTTAGATCCTTTGTGATGGCTCTGTACTGCCTTGTGCAAAGCAGGGTGGACCCAACTGCTCTCCACTCCTAATGCTGCACTAGTTCTGTAAGAGACTGATTTAACTTACATTGTTACAGGCGACTCCAGCATAGGAGAGTAATTACAGGGAGTAATTTTGAAGGCCCAAGGTGTTTGACTTTCAACAGCCACTCTGGATATATAGGGCTCCTGTAAACTCAGCATCATGTCTGTCAATCTCATCTGATTGTTTTGAATATCAGGAGGTGTCATAAGCAACGCTAGACAGCTATTTCAAGGCACCAGGATTACTCCCTAGGTGAGCAAACAAAAGCCTGGGATAATTACAGCAGAGCCTCTCAGTCACTGCCCCTTCACTGTCAGTATGGGACATGAATTTACTGCAGTAATTCATATCACATGTCCTCCTGTGCTACAGAGATCTTCACTGCCAGTCAAGTCTGCTTTTGCAGAAGTTCAGTTTATCAGAATGGTACAGATCTCCTTTAAATGTACTGGTTAATTTCATGTAAAATCAGAAAAGTCTTTGTGCTAAGTGTTTTGCATATAATACTTCAAGGTTAATGGCTACCTGAAATATTTCCTTAGCTTGGGAAACTGCTCTTAGAAGAATGCTCTTGACTTGAAAGCAAAAATTTTAAATCACAAAGGAATGATTTGCAAATGGACTTACTTACCAGAGGAATCAGTGTTGTGGTTTTGTTGTTGTTTAAATAAGGCAGTATGACCTTATTTATAAATATTTATAAATAAGGCAGTATGGAGTAATTTAAATTAGGAAGTGGTAGATTTACATAACTCCATAATGAACATTATTTCATCAATTCTTGTGTCAGGAGCTCTGCCTGGAGATACAGGTTAGAAATATTAACAGCAGTGGTATTTCAGTACTGTTTTCATTTCCCTACAATACCGCAAAACCCTTGACCAGGTTTAATGATTAGAATAGTTGTTCTCTCTCCAGTCATGTTTGTTGGTCAGGCTGTATTTAGAAAGCACTCTTATGGAGGAAAGATTAGATAACATAATTATTGCACTACTTTCCCTTCACAATGCTGAAGGCTCTCACTGGTGCTTGTGTTGAAGAAAGTCTGAATCTGTTACTGCTCAGACCACCCTTGTATGTAAATGGTATAGCAGTTACTGATACAAATTGATGCTTTTTTTTGTTTTTAATTTTCTTGAAACTATTACAACTCTCTAAAGTATCTGACTAAGTTCTGGTGCTTTGATTGTCTTTAAGCAGCAGCCAGATAAAATGCCTATTTTTGTTCTTGCTTACTAATGGTGATACCACAGAGACTGCTGCCCAAAACTCTTCTCAGCCTCAAGTTTGGTGACTGGCCAGCCACAGTCACTGTGAGGGGGAATGGCGTTCTGCTGCTGAATCAGTTACCTGGGGAGGACACCCTGAATGAGCTGCCCTGCTTTCCTGGACCTTTTGTTTGAAGAAGAAGAATCCAAAACTTTCCAAGAGCATTAGCCAGAGTAACTGCTTTGTTCACTGGAGACTTGGTAGATGGGCCTGGTGGTTGAGCACAGAGAAGAAGCATGTCACCCTTGTGACGCAAGGGGACAAAGAGTACACACACAAGAGCTGGTAACACAGCTTTGCAATCAGTGGGTGAAGTTTGGGGATTCTGTACCATAAGGAGGTGTGCAATCCCTGGCCCCTGTCTGGGTGCTTCTAACCACTTTCTGCTGGGTCAGTCTACCATTTGTAAAGTCATGATCAATGCTTCTGAGGCCACCCTGCCACACCTCTATCTGTGGATTGTACATGGAAGATGTCAGTAAGATCCTTCATACTTTGTTTTTTGGTGGTCTCAGATCTTAAGGGACCTTGATGGGGCCTGTGTTACTGTATGGTCCTTGGTCTAGGGTAGCCTTGCATCAGGGCACATCAGGTACACAGCATAAGGGCTAACACACAGCTGTCCTGTAGGTGTTGGGGGATCCACTGTGCAAAGAGGGGTAGGGGGGTGAATCCTGTGCTGTGTTGGATTTTTAGTGTGGTGGATTTTTATTTTAGAGAAAAGGCAGTATTGATAAACAATTATGTCCATGATTTAAAACATAGTTTTTGAGTTTGTTACACATGTCCAGTATACACATATTTTATTTGCGCAGACATTTTAATTTTTCCATTAGAAAATTAGAAAAATCAATCTAGGACTTAAGTTCTACAAGTAATTGGTAAATGTAAGACTAAATCTTTATGTAGTTATTCTTTCATGCCTGTACTGATTTTCCTGTGAAATGTGAGCTATATGGTGTATGTTAGAATCCTTCATGCATCTTGTTGGTAAGTCTATGGGAGATGTCTGTCGCTCTGTGGAATTCTAATTACTTTCTTCTCTCTTGTTGAGCCTAGATACCAGGGGAGTCTAGCAAGTGTGGCTAATGAACAACACATGCAGTGGCTGTGGGACTTCAGCGGGAGAAAGCCTTTTTGGATAGGCAAGTATATCAGCTGACAATAAAGTGACTGATGATAAAGCCTTAAACTGCTACAAGTTTTCAGCACCATTTCCAAATGCTTCATTGCCCTCAACTTTCTGCAGCTTTTGGTATTTCAGAGCAATGCATAAACTGATAGCTGTCATGCACCTGGATAATTTTATGTCTTTATCAAAAAGAAGAGTTTATCATGATCTGTGTTGCCTAGAAACCTTTCCCGTTTTAAACCTAGCTGGTAAAATAAATCAACTAAATCAGCTTTAAAAACTACATTCAGTTTGTACTCATGTTTAATGGCATAATGATTCTGTTACCCTGAGAGAAATAAAGTCCTTTGATAAGAATAAAAACTACAAGCCCATTGTGTCAATTTTCTAATTGTCATCTCTTCTAGCTAAGAAGAAAGGTCATATCTGACCCATTTTGGTCTTAGGAACTCAGAGGCTAAGTGAAAATGCATACTTTAAGTTGTGCTAACTATCATCCTTTCAACAGTATAAACAAGATCTATGAAGATCTGCAGGATTTTATTTTCAGGAGGAATCCATGAAGTCTGAAGCTGCCCAGGCTTGAATATGACACTCTATTTGGCATCCTAAGTATCAAAAGAGAAACTTGGGGTATGATAGACATGGAGAGAAAGAAAACATTTCAGGCCAGTAATGTGGAAAAAAGTTAAGTGTAGATGCCGTACAAAATATTAAAGTGTATTATTGCTTGTATTTCTCCAGATTTGTTCATTTATTTATTTATTTTTGGCCTGCACAATTTGCATATATTTTTTAAGAGGGATAGGACAACATGCTTCTGTTGACATCAGGCTCCAGGGATGAACAATATCACTCATTTGGTCTTACTTATTTCACACAGGCTTGAATGACCAAGTCAATCCTGGACATTGGGAGTGGAATGGAGGAGAACCTGTCACATATGTTAACTGGAGAAGAGGCTTCTATCACTTTCCAAAGAGAGGCAACAATTGTGTATTAGTGCAGAAGAGAGGAAAATGGCAAGCAACTGACTGCAGGAAGGTCAAACGGAACAGCTATGTATGTTCTAGAAAGCTGTAAAGAATGGAGGATCCCTGTGAAAGCATGTGGATATTCCTTTTGTTTCAGTCTATTTATCTGCAGGCATGTGATGGTATGCAGACAGAAAACTATCTTAATTATCACCGAGGTTTTATTTTGTGTTGCCAGAGATGCAGGTGCATTGGATTCCAAACAAGAAATAGAGGTCAGTTGCAAACAGTAAGTCCAGGTCAAGGCTTTGAACTCTTCCCAGAAACTTTGATCTGTCGCTTATTCATTTGTATTTTCACACCAAAGAGCTAGGCCTAACCGCTTTCATCAAATTTCTGTGTAAACATACCTTTGTTTACACAGAAAGAAAGAAAAAACAAAGAAAGTAGCACATCAGTTGATTTGCTTCACTCTTAAGGAGTGATTATGGATTGGCTATTGCTTTAGTACATTTGCAATAAAAACAGCAGTTTTACCCTGCAGTCACAGTGAAAGAAATACTGTTTGGGGTGGAAGTGAGGGCAGACTCTGCTGTCTGAAAGCAGGTTATCTTGTGTGTGGAAGGGTGAGACATTTTGTTAGGATACTTTTTTTACTTTGTACTTTTTGTGTGGATATCCTAGTTCAATGTTCTACAAAAGAATAGCAGTGATATGGTTTAGTGACAGAGTACCAACATGAGCAAAAGCCTTGTATTACTTTTTCTAGTATCCAAGAACAGCTTCAGATCCTAATGGATCTGCTCATATAGAACTGCACATTGTTTGTCACTTCTGACTAAAATTATTCACTTATTCACTGTTTTTTAGAATTGCATGATGTTGCTATAATTTTTACAGTGTAATTAAATAACTGGACCTCTGCAAATTTAATGCTATCTCGAAGGATGATTTACACACACAAAAAAATTAATACTGAAGCTTAATTCCAGAATAGTATCATGGGATTCAGTGATACATGAACACGAATAGGATTTATATGTGTGTATAAGCCAATGTAATCGTGAGACATACTTTGTACTAAAGCAGCTATGGCTTTTGAAAAGTATTAATCTAAGTCCTTATTAGGGATTTGAGGTTTTAAAAAATAATTATAAAAAATCCAGATTTAGTTCTGAGAATAGCTTAAAAACAGCATTTAATAGGAAAACAAAACAAAACAAAACAAAACAAGACCAAAAAAAAAAAAAAAACAGAACAAAACAACAAAACAAGATAACAAAACACCAAAACCCAAACAGCTGCCCATAACTTAATTTTAACTTATTATATATACATGCCATTGTCATGTTACCACTTGGTAACATTATAGTAAAGTTATTCTTGACATGACAAAAATCTTGTTTTAGGACCTCTTTACTGCCAGCCTTAAAATTAAAAAAAGAAACAAGTCATAAGCTTGCTAAAAAATTAAAGCTTTTTTCAAACCCTCCCTCTGCCTGACATGAGTGTATGACAGGTGGTGTGGCATCAAGTATGAAGAATTTACCATGTACCATATGAACTCTCAGCCCTCCCATCTGCCTGCCTGCTGCCAGCAGTTGTTTCTGTCCACGTCCCTTACAAGCTCATCAATTCGGCCAGACTCTTGATCAATTACATTTGTGCACCATTTGCACCTCTGCTCTTTCTAGGACTCCTCAAAGTAATTTCTCAGTCCTGTGAAGGAACAGATGCAGCAGAATCACCTCTCCTCTCTGTGCTGGAGGAACTGTTCCAGAGATTATTTATCCCTCCTTCTTGCGTATGATGAGTTAGAACAGGCATGTGAGTAGCTGGACAGTCCTTCCATGTAGGAGAGTACCTTTCTGAAGGGACTCTTGCACTCTTGCAGATAAGCACAAGTGCCTTACAAGATTAGAGGTAAAATACTGTGGACAGAACCATATCATATTGTTGGTATCAACAGATACAACCAAACACACTTCCATAATTCGTTTTTGTCTTTATAACCTTTATGCCAAGCTTCTAGACATTTTTATAAACACTAACACTTTTGCTCAAGAAATTATCTAAACCAAAATGATATATATGCTAATTGTTTCAAGAATACCCCCAAAACAAGTAGTCTCTGAGTACCTGTCCAGACCTGTTTTTATTTCTTTGTAATTTTATATATAAATATATATATATTTCTTTTCGCTGAAAACAAACAAAAACAAACAAACAAAAAAACAAAACCCATGGTGCAACAAAGCACACTTGATAGCTTGATATCATGTTCTGTAATTGCAGGGAAAAATGATTAAGAGAGGTTGTTAAACATAAACATAAAATTTTATTTCTTTAGGGACTTCTTGTTATAAAAACTACTGAGCTTATTGGTACTATCTTTACAAAACCTATCAAGATTATTAAGTACCCCTCCTACTTATATAATGAATGACCTTAACAGAGAGGGAATTTTGGCCGTGGAGTTTGTTACTGGACCAGTAACTAATATATGACTAGTGACTGTACTGAGACAGCACTGATCTCAGAAATTTGCTTGTGTGTGAAGAGTGGAAAATACCCCTTTTCTGTACTTTACTTGAAGTACCTTAAAGCAATTGAGGTGTTTGAAGTTTTCAGTACACAACGGATAGTTAGTTATGCAAACTATATGCATTTTCTGCTTTCATGAGATCTGATACAATACATTAATGAAGCTAAAATTCTTACATGATTTTAAAATGAAGCATTTTTTTTTTCAGTGATTTTTGCACTCTTTATTAGGATAGGTTCAAAAAATATTACATATTCAAAACAGGGAAAGCAAAAATATGTCACTTTTTCTGTTGCCATAGGAAGTTGTTGTCTCTAAGAGTTCTAGTAAAGAAAAAGCCTAAAATCCTGAGAAGTTACTGGGAACTTTTTCAGTCTTCAATACAGCTTGATTTAGACTCTCAATAAACTTGGGAAACTGAGCAAGCATTCAAGGATCAGTGTCAACATGGAATTTTGAGAGGCTGAAAGTCATATAAATACTGGTGTTCACCTGTGGATGTTTTGAATGAGCACAAGTTTTATTTTACCAGAACTACCCATGTGTCTTTTAACAGCAACAGAATCAACAGGTGACAGCTCAGTGAAAACAAACAAACAAACAAACAAACAAACAAAAAAACACAAATGTTGTTAGCCCAGCTTTCTAAAAAGGGAATGGTGAGCTGCTTGTGTGCCTGCTTCTTTTAACCACCTCCTCTCCCTGTCAGCTATCTTTTTAATTTGTTGACCAAGCAGATGACTTGCAGATGACAGCTGTGTAAAAAAATGGTAGGCAACTTGCCACAGGAACACTTCTTCCAAAGCAGAAAATTCTGACCTGAATTCTTTTGATATTACACTGTTGAGATCTTGCCACGGGTGGAGACCTTTGAAGTAACCCAGTAACTGAAGGTAGTAATATTACCTCTTGTCGCTCCCCAGATTCAGCCAAATACAGGGAAAACAAGCTTCAATAACTTAAGAACAAATTGTATTTGCGTGAGCAAGTGTGTTGTTACTAATGTCATAGAGATCAAGTTTAATTTGGAAAAAATCACTAAAGTTTTCGAGATCTCTTCTGTACACACAGAAATGTAATGAAGGCATTCTTTTTTCACTCATTCTAAAACTACAAAAATAGGCTTGAGGAAATTATATATATAACTCAGCGAATACTGTGATTCTACTTTATTTACATCACAAGACTGGTGTTAACCTAATTACTGTATTCAGAACACTATATACATTGTTATGCATAGCTTAGTGTCAATACAAAACTGAAACATATCATTTTGGTGAATCTGTGTTTCTTCAGTTTCCTTCCATAATTGAACCAAAGGTGCTTTTTGTTGTTGTTGTTTTCATTTTTTGTGTGTGTGTGTTTTATTTTTGGTGGTTTTATTTTTATTTTTTTAGCTAGTGGTAAAAACGTAAGTGTTGGGCATGGTAGTAACGTACTTATAGTTAAGTATAATATAGCTGCTGTTTATTCTTTGCAGTTTCTGAATTCTGTTTCTTCTTCTGCATGAGCCTTTCTGAATTAGTACTATAAGGACATATATATCATAAGCAAACTATATGTTTAATAGAAAATGCTGGAATGTTTATTTTGAGAAGTAAATTTAAAGAAAGTTACAAGTCTACAAGCAGATATATAAGAGAAAGAATGACTTCAAGAAAGATTGTCAGTCCATAAAATTGATTTTTAAAATGATTCATCATTTAAAGGATCATTAAAATTAACAGGAAAAAAAAAAGGCATTGTTTCTCATTGTGATCTTCAGCCAGCTTCATTGAGATTTCAACTCTTTTATTACAAGAAGCTATGCTACTTGTAATTTGGACAATGCTGCTACACTATCTCCACTGCTTAACTACTATTCTGTTTATCAGTATATAACCAGTATAAGGGTAGAAGACAAGAACAGAGATTTGTTAGTTTATTTTCACAGAGCTGAGATAATGTATTTTTTTCAGTAGTGGAAGACCTAATGAATAGGAACATGATACCTAAATAATTGGATATAAGCACAGTATGCAAAAGGATACTATTTTATGCATACAGACAAATTTTTCAGACAAGTCTTAATACATTTTTACTGTAATTAAATACATTTAATTTCTTTCTTTCTTGTTTTTCTTGTTAAATTTAATTTCTTTCTTTCTTCTTCTTTCTTGAATTATGCTAGAAACATTTTCTTGCATATTTCTTCAATTGGTATTGTTGAACTCCTTGGTGAATTATCACTGCTAACCAATTATTATTCACACAAATTATTCTGAGAAATCGTGTTTTCCTCAAGACTGAAATTTCCCATTGCGCAGACTCCTCCTCCTTCAGTGTCTCAAGGTTTAATAAGCTGTAGCGATCAGGAACATATTCAGCACAGGTCCTCAGCATGGCTTTGGAATTGAGTATGTTCTCAATTAGGTGGTACATATGTACCGGTATGATGGAGGAAATGCTTCAGAGGTGGCTACCAGTCCAAAATCTTCCATCCTGAGAACTGCAACAGAGAGAAAACAATCCATTGCATCATGTGTCCTTAATGCCATGCAGATTATTCCATCTTACTGTCAAGTGTTGTGAGAGCAATGAATCAACACATATGAAAAGAAACTTATCCTAGCTCTGCTAGACACAAAAGTGAACATTCTCAAGTGCAAGAATCTACATTTTGGCAGTAGTTTGAAACTTAGATTCTAGCTGTGTTTCTCCAGAACAGAGAAAAGAAAGAGAAAAATGTGAATGGAAAGGTATATTAATGAGTCAATGCAAGAAACAACACAACAAAAGACTAGAAGCTGAATAGACAAAGGGTGAAATTCATGCTGTACAGTACATAAGGTTGAAAATACAAAATTATTTACTGGCTATTCTTTCCTATCATACTTCACAAAAGCCTTTTGGTTTCATAATTATAACTTCCCCGTGAGGCCTGTATGCGATCTGTTTTCCCGAAACTCAGTAAAACAAAGACCACAGATGGCTTTCTTTGATAAGTACAATAATTGGAGAATAAACTGCATAGTGCTAATTCATTAGTTCTGAGGTCTTCATGTGGGTTCTGTAAAAGATATATGTGGATACAAGTTTGTCTACATACAATGTGTTTCTAAAATGATAGGATATTGAAGTGGACTGTAAAATATAAAATCCATTTTAATGATTTAATCATTAATCATGTTATAATGAAATTATTTAGCTCAACAGAAGGCAAGTAATTCAGGCACTGCCTAAGAATTATTTTTAGGCATCAACTGGCAGTGTAACTAATTACTCAGTTTATGTCCATAATGACTGAATAAACTCCAGCTCTGAAACGAATGAATAATACCACTTTGCATTTGCATGTCACTTGTCATCTATAGACCTGATAGTGTTTTTAAAAAGATGGGCAAACATTCACAGTGACTATTTCTGAAAGCAGAATGTCCTGAAAAAATGCTACTATGAAGGCAAATCAAAGCCTGCCTGAAAGACGCTGCTGCATTTAGCCACAAAATTTAACAACCAAAATACAGTGAAAACATGTGCTATGCTTACATGAAAGGATAATCAGGCAGGAAAACAAGTTTTTATAAAAGATACATCATTGCTTTTTGTAGAAATCTGAGATTAGCTGCATTTGGAACATAATGATAATGTGCTCAGTCCAATCTCTGTTGTCAATTATTAGACTATGCGGTTGATGTCACCACAAAAAGACGTACAAATACTTACTATTTTTAACTTTGTAGTGGTTCTCCAAATTCACTGTCCAAGCTGGGATGCCTTCCCATAATGCAGGCTGGCTCCTCGCTGAAACGAGAGGCTGAGGACATGTCCTGCTACCTGTGTGCAGTTATGCACGCAGCTGACTCCAAAGCAGATCTAGACTGTGTGTAAATATAGAACAAACTGTGCCCAGATGTACCAGGCCCCATTTCTTACCAAATTTGTCTCTTGGAAACCAGCCACAGCTTACTATTGTAGGCATGAAGAAGCAGGATGAGATTGGCCTGGCAGAACCGGAGCTGGCATGCAGCTTTTGGCTCTCAGCAGATCTTTAGGTAAAACTATCCAAGAAAATCCAAGAACCAGAGTTTGCTTAGCCTAGAGGAGATAAGAGCTCGGTTTTCTGCCTTTAGGTTGTAGAGAGATTTGTTGGTATTGCTTTGCTTCAGCCTTCTTTCTTGCTGTGTGGTACAGGATAGAACAGAAAATACCATCCTGATCTTAAACAGTGTTTTGTTTTGTTTTGTTTTGTTTTGTTTTGTTTTCCAGTGCCATTGCACACTAGCAGTTTAACATCTATATCTATATGCCAGAATAAATCTTTATGCATTCCTTGTTAACATTTGCACTGCACAAATAATCCACAACATTTTACTTTACATACAAGTGTCTAGGACAAGAATTCCAGTACTAACATTTTCTTTATTATTGTGTGATATTCTTAAATTGTTTGCACAATGTTTCCTGCTTGCAGCCTGATTGGTTCTTTGTGAAAAGATGCAGGAAGAACCCCCTCTTGGAGAAAAAAAAAGGAAGGGAGGGGGTAGAGGGCGGGGGGGGGGAGAGAAGGCAGTCATAAAATTATTTTGCTCATATTCATATTATGAACAGGAGAAGCTTCCAACAGAAGTTAAAGCTGTCTGGGTACTAGACCATGCCTCAACCACATCAGACACACCAGATAAGAAAGGCCTTGCATGTATGCTTCTTCTTTCAGGGCAGATTAGGGTAACTTTTAACCAAGACTAAAAGTCTGTTCATTTTTACCTTGAAGGTGGTGGGATTTTTTTAAATTTATTATTATTTTTTCTTCAGAAGGCTTTGAAAAGGGGTAAATTGGGCCCTTCAGGCACTTAGTTTTCATTTCTGTAAACATACATGTGAGTTAATTTATCCGTATAATTTTGCTTATATGGATAAAGTTGAAACAAGCATTAAAGGCTCAAGACCATAGCTGGACCTTTTAAACAAAAAATGCTGGTACATTGCTAGGTTCTTCAACTTGGTGAAAAGGCACTTCTGACAAAGGAAGTGAAAAACAGCTTAAAAGCAAACAGAAGGAATATTTCTGTTGTATTTCTATAATCCAGAAGAAATGGACTTTAAATTGTTTTAGTGAGCTTTATAATTTTAAATTCTGAAGCAAAGAGCTACAAAAATATATATTACTTCAAACAATCAAATCTAGTATTTGAAAGTCATTACCAAACACGTCAGACCCTTCTATGTCAATATAATACAATATAATACACAGGTCTGAGTATCACCCTTGTCTTGTAACATTCCAAGCAACTAAAATAATGAGGAAAAAGGAGAAAGAGTCATAAAAACATGAAATGACAGAATCTTTTAAGTCCAGCCATTAACCTAGCAATACCAAGTTTACCGTGCCCCTAACCACCACCTCTACACAAATATAATGTACTTATCCTCCTTGAGTAATTCTGGACAGCTACGACCAATATGCACCAGATATAAGGAATTTTAGATCCAAACCTCAGTCACTTCAGCTACACATGGTGGCCAATGAAGACAAGGTGTGAGGATCCAAACTGTACTTTTATACTACTTAATTTGCTATTGACAATCAAATTATTCCTCTTGATTCTTTCCTACTCCACTTTATTACTGCACATGCTTATGTAAATCTGATGCAAGGACTTCTGGGGGATATGTGTCATAGCTGATCTTGTTGCAAATGCCAAGATTTCCAGTGATTTCATTCCTGACAACTGAGGTCTGCTGTCCCTGGCAATTCTGAGACTTCAGGAAGGTACCAAATCAGTAGCAGAATTAAATTTCTCTGGACTGAAGATACAGAGTAATAAAGTTTGTGCCTGACAGTTTTGCTTCCCTTAACAAGATAGTCATCCCACTGAGGTCAAAGCACACATACTCAAATAGTGGTGTGTGAATACCATTCTTGCTGGAGCTCCATGCACTTCTGTCTCAGGGTTCAAATCAAGACAAGAACAAATTTTAACTCAAGTAAATTATGGAATAAGGACAAGCTCTAAATCTTCACTGTGTGTTGCATCAGTGCCATGCAAGGAAATTGCCAAGAACTTATTACCTGCTAATCGAAGTAAACTAAACTAATTCCCCTGAAATGAAAGACATATTATTCTATATGTCTGGTACAGACCTGCTTGGTTTTCAAAATTAATGAAGAAATTAGCTACAAACTTAAGAGTCTATTGATAGAATCTTCCCAGTAGAAACAGGTATGTGTAGAGGACAGAGTACTAACATCACAAGTTATCTGAAACAGATTTTCCTTTTAATATTTTTGGATTAGAATCAATGTTTGAGATATTTATTGAAAATATTTTTTTCCTTCTCTCAGTGCTTTCCTAAGTATGCTGTACTACCAGAAGTTTCTTCTCACATGCTGCATAGCATAACTTTGTGAAACTAAGCCTCCAGCTTAGCTCTGGTAGTCTTTAGATATTTCTGTTGAGACATTCAACTCTGGAATCACAAAATGCATCACAAAATGTGTTTTGCTTAAGTCCTCATTTTGTTTACCAGCTTTATTGGTTATTTGTAGTGTCTTTGGTGTCAGTACAGGAAATTTCAGTATGGATCTTTGACAACTGAGGGTGCAGATTTTATTGACCTTGTGAACTTATTCTGGACTAGTAAAACTTCTGCACTCTCACATCTGCAAAACTACTGTGAAAGAGATGAAGCTAGAACTAGTGCTCTCTGCCAGGTTCCTCTGGGTGTGTGAGCACAAGTCTGCCAGTTTGCAGCAGTGCTGATGCAGGCCTTGGATCATATTCAAAATCTGAAAGACCAAAATTAGTAGCAACTTTTGAAAACACAGACTGATTTTACATCTCCAGATCCAGCTTCATGTTTTAGAAAACATTAATCAGCTTGCCTTTTCCTGTTGTGATGAAATAACATTCCCTGTTTTGACAGTCTCTAGCTTTGTGGAATGGAAAGTCAAAATAAACAATGAAGACCACATTGAACATGCTAATACACAACCTCAAATGTTTCCTTAATTCCTAGGCCTCAGCTAGACAGCTTATCCAAACATTTCCTCCTGTTGACTCCCCCTGTCTCCCACACCATCCTAGGTTACTAGTTTTTAGATAGGAACTTGCAATACACATCATACAGATTGAAAGTGGAATTTCATTAGCACAAACTCCACTATCATAATTGTAATCTACAGCAAATGAATACAATTAAGCACACCACGGTCTCCTCTGAGCTCCCCCCTCCTCTTGGCACACAAACTTAAGCTGACACCAGGCTCCTGTATAAAACTAGCACACTGTTCAGTGCAATAGAAGCAGGTCTACAGGGCTACACTCAGCAGGACCATGTCACTGCTTCTCTTTCAGCTGCTAGTGCTCTCACATCTTGGAGCCACAGAGCCACAGGTAGACTCACAGCAAAGGAAAAGCAGAAGGCCATTTCAGCGGCTTTTCTACCTGGACAAAAAGCTGCTTGAGAGTCAAAGTTTTCGTGAGCTGGTGGGGGAAAACCCAGTAGCTGTTGAGGAAACCCAGGGACAACCAAGTTTTTTTGTAGCAATTCCACAGACAGCAGGAGAGAGTCAGAAGCAAGGGGAGAAAAAAATGTCCAGATTCATCCTTCCTAATGCAGAACTCTATGCAGACCAAGATGTTAGAACCTGGACAGCACCCAGAGAGGTCTCTCCCATGGAAAACGTCTCTCCATCCCACTATTCCAGCAAGAGGGAGGTTGAACATACCTACAGAAAAGATGCCAAGAAATTCTGGGACCACTTCATGTTAAGGAAAAATTCAGCTTCAGAAGAGGTTGTCCTGCCAATCAAGACTAATGAAATGCACCAAGAAACCTGCAGAACCCTGCCTTTTTCTCAGGTAAGAACAGGTGTCCAAGGTCAATAAATGTGTCCTTTTTCCTGCCTCTTATAATCAGCAAGTAAACATGCATGGGTTAGTTCATTTGCTAAGACAAAGGGCCACACACTCCATAAGCTCTGAGAAAGACTCGAAGCTTTATTTTGATGAGGCAGACTGTGAAACCACAGCACTGGAAAGCCACACATTGTTTTCAGAGTTATTTATTCTCTTTTTGCAATGATGTTCTGACCTAGCCTGTGCAAGCAGGGAGGTGGTCTACACAACAA
Source organism: Netta rufina (assembly GCF_964035555.1). NCBI lineage: Eukaryota > Metazoa > Chordata > Aves > Anseriformes > Anatidae > Netta > Netta rufina. The sequence continues at coordinate 30,485,767 of NC_140126.1, read as the reverse complement.
ATATACATCTATAATGTTTCTATACATGAGTTGCTATACATCTCTCTATATATGTACTTATGTATAAAAAATGTGTCCCAGAACAACAATTTACAGGAGAAGCTGGTTGATTTCCTACAGCTAAGCAAATTTTCCTGTCTACTGTATTAATTGAAAGACTGATGCATATATCTAATTCCATACTAAGAATGTTGGAGAACAGGTAAATTGTCCCATTCCCAGATGAAGCCATTCAGTCATGCTGTAATATCAAGGCAAGTAAGCAGTGTAGACAACAGTGCTGTTTTCCTCATAAGGCCGTATGTATTCTGAGCATTCTATCAACACTGTGACTATAAGTTAAGGATCACTTTTTTTTTTTTTTTTTTTTTTCTTTTTTTTTTTTTTTTTCTTTTTTTACATCCCTAAATTTATTTCCTTGGCAGACATATATGGCCTAGGCACATGTACTGTTTTACTTTTTGTGTCAGCCTAATATGGCAAGCTTTCTCCATGATGGCTGCAGTTATGCCAATATCAAAGAGCTAACTTCAGTCTAGCTTTTCCTGGTTTGGGAATGTGACATAGTCCCTCCTGATACAAGCAATTATTACTCTTGCAAATCAAGAAAATTACAGAACTTGAATTACACTTTAAATATTTTATATATTTATTTTTTAACTGCTAAATAACATTATATTCATCTCCCACATCAAAATGAATCAGGATTACAGCTGAATTTAGCTTGTGGTTTATCTGAAATAATATTGGTACAAAATGATGTTTTAAGTCCTGCAAGTGGGAAAGACTGCTTAACCATGTTGGAAATGCAGAACTCAGAGACCAATTGAAAGGTAAATCCACCTATTGGATTTCTCCCACCAGTTCACAAAGGCTCTGAGTTGAGCAGAATTTTTTTCCTGTGTTGTTCAATCTAAAAAGTGCCCATAGGAGTTCCAAAGTTTGGTCTTTGTTATTTTTGTTTTGTAAAACAGAAATCAGTCTTGTATTTTACTGCTTGATTGCCATCGAAAATAAACATTTTTAAAGTAAATGTTCAGAGAAAAAAAAATGGTTCTTATAGAATAGTAGTTTGGAGTTATGCTTTTTGATTTGTTTTGTTATTTTTGCCTTCATGCTTTCTAGTAAATCCCACTGGTCACTCATGTACCAGAAATATAGACTTAGTACTAAATTATATTAATGTATCACTGCTAATACTGTGATCTTCAAACTGTTTTCTGTTTCAGGGTATAGCTCATGAGAGCTGTGAGAAGGTGATAGTACAGAATAATCTGTGCTTTGGAAAGTGTAGTTCCTTTCATGTTCCTGGTCCAGAAGATCGTCTTTATACCTTCTGTTCTCAGTGCATGCCAACCAAGTTTTCCATGAAGCGCTTGGATCTCAACTGCACCAATTCTGTCCCAGTGGTCAAAGAAGTCATGATTGTGGAAGAGTGTAAATGTGAGATTCAGAAGATTAAAGATCCTGTGCTTGAATCTCGACAGTCAGATTTGCATGAAAATGCACACGAGCACAACTAACCTGTTCAAGGTACCTCTCAAGTCCCTGATCATAAGAATTTGCCAATGGGAAAAAAAAAATAATCAAAGAACTTCAAAGGCTTTCATCACACAGTTACACCAAAATATTAAAGATGTAAATTTCTACATAAACTGCCTCTTTGCTTCAACAATAATTTTACCTAAAATTTAACAGATGTTTCCTTGCAGTTGTTAAAGAAATGGAGATGGAATTATTGGGTTTGTGCATAAAGTTTTTACTTTAACAAGGGAAACCTTCTAAAGTTTTCCAACCTTCCTATAACTACTAGCATCCTAGGATGCTAGCAAACAACAGCTGAAGAACTAGCATGATGATTTATCTCTACAAAAACGTAATGTAATGGCTGTTCTACATTGCCTTTGCTTGCAGAGACTGCCAGTATTGTTCTACTGAGAACACATAGGAGGCTTTAGTCTCTTCATTGCAAAAACAGGTCCGTTTTTATATCAAGATAGTGACTGGAGAGTGTAAAATATAAATGGATATAAGGCAAAAAGAGAGCTGTGATGAGTTAGGGTCATTCTGATTGCTCCCAGCTGGAGTTCAGTTTCCAGCAAAAACTAACACACCTCACAACTTATATGCTTAGTAGTTGCGAATGGTTTGCAAGTGGTTTGCCATAGAAACCCCTTACTCTCTTTTTACACACCTGCAGTTCCTCTGCATGTATTTTTCTTGAAACTTTCATACAGTAGAAGGAGGAAAAAAAAAAAAAAGAAAAATATAGACTTCCACAGAAAGCACCAGAAATTAATGTATTTCCACTGTTGTTATTATTTAAGTTCACTGTGGAAAGGCAATGCATATTTTCCTGTTAGATGAATTTCAGTGTTGGTGGTGACTGCCAGATAAAGTTTAAGTAGCATTCTCAACAGCTAAACTAAAGCAGAAAACACATTTGTGTGATCGAAAATCTGCAAAAGGATCTTATCAGCATGCCGATACCTGTATAGGTTTATAGGAACACCAGAGAAGGCCTTCTGTTAGAAAAGGTCTGATTCCAGTCCTAGCCAGTACAGACAGCATGAGTAGCTGTTAGCTGAATTGCTGTCTTTGCTGCTTTCTCCAGTTGCTTCTCCCTGGACTTGTCTGGCATCCCAGATTCCAAAAACTGGACCATACTACTTCTAACCAGCTCCTGTAATCCTCTGGGAATCTGCTCTAGTGCTACTGCCACACTGTCAGACCTGGGCCCCTCTTATTAAACTATCCACAGCTCTTTCTTTGGGTATTGGAAATCAGTATTCGTATAACTGGTGAATTCAAGGGTTTGGTAAATGATTCCTTTGTGTATGAATTGTGCTGTGACCAGAAGTATCTTAATATTTTGTCCAAGTTCATTGTGGATTTAGAGTGATCTGCTCATTTTTAATTTTACTGAAAATTGCATCTGAATGATATTCTGGTACTGAGTCTGAATGGCTGCAGTAGCAGTTTGCATGTTACATGCAGTGACAGAACTGAAGACTAGTATATAGTTATATTTCACTGTATATAAACCTGATTCTAAATAATAAAAATAGCCCATTAAAACTAAGCAAAGCCTTCTGTCTGTCCTTTTGCACTAAAGACTAATGTGTAAACTGTATATAGCTGTTTGTATGTTACAGTATGATATATAATGTTATTTCAAATAACAATCTGTTAAGTTTTTACCATCCTTGTATTGAATGCATTACTCCCAATAAATACTTATTTTTAACTTATTTTAATATATATTCTAGCTTTATAATACTGATCGATATTCTTAGGATGCCAGCTGGTGAAAGGATTCAGAAATCTGCCATCACATGCTGGGCTGCATGGAGCATAAATGGGCTGAGATTATGAACAACTTTACTATTTAACCTGAAAAAGCTAAATTTTCTGAGGCTTCTAATTACTGACATTTAAAGCTGCATGAATATACAGGAATCTTTGTCTGCATTTTCTCTTTTTCTTTTTTTTGATGCAAGTATGTTTCAGACTTGATACTTACAGAGAACCACTTTGAAGGTAGGACCTATGCTTCCAATAAGAAGGTAATTAAAAAGAAAAGTCATCTAGTCTTTTAATTTTGACATGATTGACTGCTAAAATGTGACTTTTGCATATATGAATGGCAGAACTGAAGTTATATTTTAGACTGTAAAGAATTCAGCCTGATTTTTAAAGCTCCTTCTGTGTACTGAAGATTACTGTAGTCAAAGAAAGCTATTCATGTAAAGAGTCTGAAGGAGTAAATTCTTAGTGTGAATTTGCACAGCTTAAAAGGAGGTGAAAAGAGGTAATGACAGCTGTAGTAATTGCTAATTAGATTAGTGCTGTAGGTTTTTTTGGATGAATGTTTAATTAACCCAGCAATGACTGGTTGCATGTAATTAGCACAGCATTCTGCAAAATCAAGAATGTGTTAATTGGATAAGACTTCTCAGCCTCTAAAAATTCATTATTAGGAGTAAGTTGTGCCTCAAGCTAACAAGATTTTGTTCTCTCAGCACAACTGTGATGGCCTCTACTAGTATAATGATGTGGGTCAGAAAGGTGAGGGGAATGACCCGTATCTGTATATGGATCCTTCCTGCAGTAATGCTATTATAGCAGCAAACCTGCATGACTTCACTTCAGTTGTGTGCACTAAGAGGTTGCACGCTTCCTGTAATTAAAACTTTCCCACTGTATCTATGCTTGCAGTGGAGTACTGTAATGTGACCTCTACGGTTCAAACCTAACATACAGAACAAGACTAAGCTATAGCTACAGAGCTGTCAGAAAGCTCACCTCAATCTGAAGTGAGGTCTGTGCATTTCTGACATTTTATTTGACCTCCTGGACATTTTGAAATGGATGTGGAGTTTCTGTTCTTTACATTGGAAATAATTGAGGAAAAATGCTGTTTATTTTTTAATTTTTTATAAATAATGCTGTTTTATTTTTTATTTTTTAAATTGCTTAAGAAAATTATATCTTCGCTGTATGTTATTCTTTATAATAAGTGTTTTACAAGGTTGGCTTTAATGCCTGTAACTACATCAGACACCAGAGGGTAGCTCTTAGTGAATTCTACTGAACCATAATTTCCAGGAAAAAAAAAAATCTCTGAAGTTGCACTCAGTACTTTGTGGTTGGTACTTTGTCCACTACACTTAAGAAATGTTCACAGCAAACCTCATGGCTGTCAGCTAACAAGCTTTAGCATGTTTCACTGACAGGTGGTGAAATCTCACGCAGTACTTTCTCCTAAATTTATGAGCTCCTCACTGGAATCACAAGACAACAAGATTCCTTGCTCCGGGAAGAGCCCCCTGCCAGTCTCTGCAGCTGGATAACCACGTTGTATGGGGCAACTGGGAATGTGTGCTGTGCACGGGAAAAGGTGTGGGGTTGAGGCTACCTGGGGTCCCCCATCAGCAGGCCTGTGTTTTGGGACTTTGCCAGTGGAAACAGAAAATACGTACTGATAGTGAATTATAAGTATTTCACATTTTCTGTCTTGCTAACCAATCCTAACTCCTTGAACATCTGGTAGGCAGCTACTGATTTCTGCTCCCTTTAAAGCTCACCCTGTCAGCTGCCAGTATTCCCTTTCCTCAAATGAGAAAGGAGATAAAAAGATGCTGCATTTGGCCCACTGCAAGAGTATTGCTAAAAACACTAAATCTCTATATTGAGAACAAAGTCATCCTGTTTACAGTGCCTCATGATCCATGGCACCAGCAAAACGCACTTCAATTTAAACAGTGAAGAACAGATCAAAAGCTAAATGGAATCCAAAACAAACAACCCCCTCCCCCAAAAACCAACCAACCAAAGCAACCCCCCCAAAAAACACCATGACAAAACAAAAACAAAAAGATGCCAGCCTTCACGATGGCCTTTTCTGGGGAGTTCTTCTTTTGCCGGTTTAGGATTTTGCTATTAGCAGCCATTTACTCTCTGCTGAAGCTGGTTCAAATGCACCTCACAGTCTAATAGCTATGGAGACATTCATCCCTCCTGTCACCCTGCCTGAACTCCTAGCAGTAAGCCCTGGAGGGAGAGAGGGCTTAGAAGAGCTAATGTTACAGTAGGGGAGCTCCTGAGGGGAGCTCCTCATGCCTTCGGAGGGCTGGGTGAAAATTAACCCCCTAAATTAGACTACTGCCTGGTTTAGTATAGACTTCATTTAACCTCTCTGGGCTGGGGGATTCACCGTGCCTACAACTGAGGCAGAGGGATCAGAAAATGAATCTGGCCTTTCATTTCCCTTGCGATTAGGTCAGAAATGGAGAGAAAATGGAGTCCCTGAAATGCATGACTAAAATATTCCAAGGGATGCTGAGTGGGAATAATTGAAAAGGTTTTTGTTTGTTTGTTTTTGAAAATGGCAAAAGGAAAAGAAAAAAATGCATTGTGCAAATTTATAAGATATATTCTTTTAACTTTTAATGCTTCATCCTCAGTATGTGACATTGTGACTGACAAAAGCTTCTGGGCCAGGATCAGGGCAGGTTTCATTTCAATGTGGCATGTGACTAATAAGGACCTCTGTCATGCACCAGAAATGTGGACCTTCACGACATAAAGAATTTGGCTCCTTCTGAAGTTTACAAGAGTCTCCAATTTATACTAGCAAGGTTTCCAAGGAAGTGAGCAACAAAAGTGGTGCCAAAGAAAAGAAGTGGCAGTAACAAACTGCACAATTTAGGAGGATCCAGGAAGGTATGTACTGTTGAAAAGGCTGATTTCTCAACCCAGGAGATACCTGAACACAGATAGCCCCTACTGCACATCGATCATAGGGTACAATTGGACACAAAATGAATCCTGGAACACAGCCTTATGAAGCAAGGGACTTGTAAGCTGTAAGAATCCAGGGAGTCATAGTGCATACCTCTCTCTTGCATGTGCTCTCCGTAACAGAGCATCAGCTGTTCCTGCACATGGCTTGATTTTAGCATGCTGATTTAATATTTACAGAGTGCCAATAAAATTTTTATGATGACAGCTGGTGGCTCCTGTGGTAATTTATAAACAGCAACAACACAACACAGACATCAGAAACTCCAAGAGGAATTCTACACTATTGTGCAATATTCTCCACCAAAGAATATATTTCTTATTTCACAGACTTTTAATAATCTATGTGTAATATGTCCATGTTGGACTTTATGTAAAGTCCGTATTATGCAGTTAATATTTCCCCTCGGTTTAATTTTTTTTTTTCTTCAAAATGGACTTGGCTATAAAGACTCATCATTACCTATCACAGCATCTGAAATAAAATGGATCTAGATTTGCTATTGTGGTAACAGTGTTGGGTAATTTCTGCATTTGGAGCCTTTGCAAGTCAAACTGGGAAGTCAAGCACATGATTGCCTGCTTTTCTACCTGCATTGTGCTACCCCAAAAGAAGTATTAACAAATGGGAATTGTGCTGATGGCTGAGCTTGAACAGGCTACTGTTTCAGTACATGTTTACTCTGAAAATGCATATGTAGAAAAAATACAAGTTGCCTGACCAGACTACAGATCCAGTGACTGGTCATTATCAGCGTGTCATGACAGATTTGCCAGTAACTGGTACTTGATTAGGAGATGCTACTATTATTTTTTACTCTACAGAAAACTTCCAGCTGTTCAACTTTTCCTCTGTTAATCCTTCCATTTTATTTCCCAAGTTGTTTTCCTTTCCTCTCCGTGTTTTTCCCCCCATCTACATTCATCCTTCAAAACACTGGAATGTTTCCATAAACCATTTATTATGTCTTTTCCACATATATCCCTGAGCGAAATCTGTAATGGAATTTACGAGGTCTTTTATATACAAGTGAAATCCGTGATGGAACAGACAACAACCTTTCCAGAAATTGTTATCAACGTTTTATTCAACATTGGCCGAATGAATCAGACAATTTTCAGTGTGGCCTGTTCCTATGGCTGCCTTTATTTCACCGCTGTTATCAAGTTTTAGGAAACAAAACAAAACAAAACAAAACAAAACAACAACAACAAAAATTATTAAGAGCAACCTCTTCTCACAGCACTACCCCCCCCCCCCCCCCCCCCCCACACACACACACACAGCGCGCATGCGCGGCGGCGCTGGCGGCGGAAGCGGAAGGTGGCGCTCCCGGCTGGCGGCGGCGGACCCCCGCGGTTGCCATGGAGAGCGGGAGAGCGGGGGGCGCGTGAGCCCCTCTCTCCCCCCCCCCCCCCTCCCTCCCCCCCTTCCCCGCGCGGCCTCACCCGACGGTTGGTTCCGGTGGGGGGGGGGAGGAGGGGGGTCCGCCGCGGCCGTTACGGCCGTTAGGGAACGTTACAGACCGGCGGGTGGCCGCTTGGGGGTCCCGGTGGCCCGCGGAGCCGTTGGGGGGGGGGATGAGGGGCGACCGAGGCTGGCGAGGCTGGGCTGTCGGCGGCTTTACGTGGGGTGCGCCCCGTGCTACCGGCCCCGGACGGCGCTTGTGCCGGGGTTAAAGTGGTTTTTATTTATTTATTTTAATTATTTATTTATTTTATTCATTTATTTATTTTTGCGAAGCGATGAGGGTGCCTCTTGCCCTTGAGGTGGTAATGGAAGAGGTGCTTGGGTTTTGTTAGCCGGCAGGCGAAGGCGCAGTGCCCTCCGACCCCTTCTGGTTTCACGCTTTCTGTTTCCATCAGCAGTGATTTGTAGAGTGAGATTGTAGGTCTTCAGACACAGGACCTGACCAGTGATGTGCTAAGTAATACGTATTATCTAAGAAATTGTATATAATCTGTCCATATGAGGCTGTTTGGTCAGCAGTAGGTGAAGATAATGTCCTCGTGTTTGTGGTAAGTAAGGGTGTAGTGCGTATATACCGACAGCCCAACCCTATGTGGTGCTTGGCAATCGCTTAATGAATGCAGTATATGTTTACAGAAACACCTTGCAAGGTTTTATCAGTAGTAAAGAACTAGCTGGGAATGTCATGCCTACCTTAACCAACCTATCAACAGCCACCAAGTAACTGTATGGTGCAAAGGCCTCTCTTAACAGCCATTTATTGCATGAATGCGCAACAATAGGTATGTGGGGTTTTGTCACGGCAAAAATATGCTGCTGCTTTTGTTAGCTGGTTATTCAGATACTAGTTTTGTTAAGCTGAAGAGCTGCAAAAACAAATCTTGTCTGATGCAACTCTTCACAAAACTGACTTCTTAAATATATAGTTGAAAAGTAATTTAGTCATTTGGTTCATGTCCATGTTTTTTTTTTTTTCTGGTGAATTGTATTTTCAGTTTTGTAATAGTTATTTTAGACAGTAATTCTTGTAAACTACAGAAGATGTTTGGAAAAGTTGCAGATGTAAAACCACAGGTGGATCCACAAGCTGGGGGGGAGCCTGTTGATTGGCACATCCTTGCTTTAGCTATCACAGATATTGTAGGAAGTTTCTACTCTCTGTTCCTTTTTCTATGTAAATGGCTTAAAATACACTCTTTAGAAAGCAGTGTTTTTCTTACTCTGAAAGGGTATTTTATAAAGCTTGGTTTGTATGGGGTCTATTAAATCTCATTCTGCAGTGAAAAATACTATGAGATACTGACCTGTGTGAACATTTGTTTAAGGATTTGTGGAAAAGTTCTGGAAGTGATTTTTCACAAGTCTTACTTTTTATACTGAAGTAGAAGTTCAGTGCTACTTGTTCAGCTGAAATGAGGCAGAATGTACAGGATCTTGGTGCATCAATGCAACAGCCATAAAACCTGCAAGAAGCAGGTTATCACCAGAGCTGGGTGTCATGCTTCTTGAGATGAGAAATTGAGCAGTACTTGTTTCAAGTTTATTTATGAAACTTTTCTAAATAGGTGTTGGGACAGTCTTGGTGCAAAACTTTATACTTTTTTTTGGAGGGGGGAGTTTGCATTCAGGTGAGCCTGTTAGAGTAATCTCTACTTAATGTTTCTGATTTGTGCAAAGCTTTCTCTTTTTTGGGGGAGTGACTTTCTGCCTTTCTGATTCATTTTGTAGTCTATTACTGAGCGGACATCACAGTACAAGTCGTACTGTGAGCAAATACTGAATTTATGGTACTGTTAACTGAACTGGGAAGAAGGAAGAGGGTTAGGAAAAAATGCTCTAAAGGCATCATTTAGTAAAAGTGTTTGGAAAAGCAAAACAATTCTTGACTGTGTAGGAAGGACTTAGTCATCTTTTGATAAATCTGAACCTTTTTACAGCCACAGATACTGTTTTCTTTCAAATGTTTTGTGTCTGAGACATTTTTTTAGAAAAGATTGTTATAAATTCTGGTAAACAAAGAAGAACACAAAGCCTCCAGTGTAAGTGCTGTGTTTTATCCTAAATTATTTTGTTGGAAAAGTTTTAGGCATGAATACTGGATTTCTAGATGTAAATCAATTGTTTCTTTCCAAATGATTTTTTTCAAACCAGCTCATAAAACTTTTTTTCCTCTACATACTCTAATTATTCTTCTCAGAAATGGTGCATTCTAAAGAACTGGCACAATTGTTTGTGATCAGTCTTCCTTCATTTGGATATAATTTTTAAGTGAAAGAATTAATATATTTTTTTTTAAGTATGTTTTAGGAGTGAAGGCTACAAATTTACCTTGTCTCTGAACTGAATTAAAATCTTACCTTTTCTACCTAGTCACTGGAACACACACGTGTTTAATACTTTTCCGCATACAGGTTAATGTATATATGGTACATCAACAAAGGGGAAGAAAGGAAAAAGCTCACTTTGCTAGAGGAAGTCTTTATATTAACATCATTTATGCAGGATTGCTGAAAGAAGTATAAAGAAAAATAGGAAACTTAATTTGTCATTATAATAGGCAAGCAGGAAGCAAGTGTATGACAATTTAATGTAACTGAGATATATTGACAGTAGTGCAGTTTTCCGTAGAAATGTATCTGAATTCTACCATCTTAAAATCTGTGCTAAAATTGGGAAATAGCCTAGAACTGAAATTAGAAGAAAGCTATTTAGAATCAGTGCATCAATTCAGACAAGAGAGGCAAAGGATCTGCATATCTGTGTAAGTAGCTTGAAAGGAAGCTCTGTTCAATGTATGAAGAACAGTGTAGAAGGTAATCCATTATATTCCACCTTTCAAAACAGTGATGAGGGTCATCTGAGTATCGCTCTCTTTTCTGTGTTTATTTCAGAAAAGATAGAGAAGAGAAGGAATCCAGAGATAGATGATGAAAACTGTCTCTTCTTTTACTGAGAATGGGTCCTTCTTTTGCATAGTTCCAAATTCGTGAAACTTGCTGACATCGAAGGTATGGTTTTGTCATTGCTTGTTTTTATTTATTTAATACAAAATTAAATAATGTCATGCATGCGACAATTAAGTCATTGAGCAGTAAGAATTTGGGACCATTTTCCATTATAGGCATTTCTATTGTTTTCTCTAGAGCATCTCTCATGTTATACTTAGTAGGCCACTCAGAAGCAAATATTTCTGTTGTTTTATCTGTCTATTTTGTTCCCTGAGATGTTATTTCCTCTTCTGAGGATAAGCTATGAAGTTCTGGAATATCTACTGTTCTGGTAAGATGGAAACTGAATGGATTCCTTTGCAGTCAGCAACGTTTCAAGCTGCCTGCAGTTTTATTGGCCTCTGTTTTTCTGTCTACATGATTTCCCCTTTGTAAATCCATTCTGACTACCACCAATCACCTTCTTGTCCATCCTGTGTTTAGAAACAGTTTCCAGGACTATTAGCTCCACCTTCCAAGGGATCAGGGTGAGGCTAAAAAGCTTGTGGTTTCCTGAATCTTTCTCGTTGTGTTTAAAAATAGGAACGTCACTTGCATTTTTGAGTCCTCAGGAACCTCTCCCATCAGCTCAGACTTTCACAAGTGATTGGGCATGGTCTCACAATGACACAGGACTACCTCCCTCAGCACGTGTAGTTGCATCCTATCAGGTCCCAAGCAGTTTGTTTAAAGGTTTCTTAATCTGATCCTCCCTCCCTAAGGGTAAGTCTCTTTGGATCTGTACTTTCCTGCTGCTCTTAGAGGCCTGGGATTCTGGAAAGCAGGTCTTACTCATAGAGACTGAAGTGAAGAAGGCACTTGGACTTTTTCTGTGGCCTCTCAGCAGGCACCCTGCCCCATTCAGCAGCAAGCCCACATTTACCCTGGCCTTCCTTATGCTGCTGATGGACTTGTAGAAATCTTTCCTGTTGACCTTCACGTTCATTACCAGATTCAGCACCAAATTCAATTCCAGTTCGCTTTCCTAATCCCAGCCCTGTATACTCAAATGGTGTTTCTGTATTCTTCATGGGACACCTGTTCTTACTACCCCTTCATATGTGCTTCATTTTTGTATCTGAGTTTTGTCAGGTACTCCTTGTTCATCTGTGGAAGCTTCCTGCCACTTATGACTGGGCTCCTGCACATGGGACTGGACCATTCTAGAACCTGGAGGTGATTCTTGAACCTGGACTCCTCTTCTCTACAGGATGGTCTCCCAAGGGGTATAAGGTCCCTATGCAGTCCAAAGTCTGTTTTGAAGTCTGGGATTGTGATCTTGCCGTTTGCCATATTCCCTCCTTTAAAGTCATCAATGCCACCATCTCTTGGATATCATACCCAAAGCCATGCCTGACCTTCACATTCCCAACTACTTCTTTGTGAATATGAGGTCCAACAAAGCTTCTCCCAAAGTTGGGTCCTCAGTTGACCGTGCCAGGAAGTTGTTGCCAGGACACTCCTGAAACTCATACATGTAAAACTGCTGCTTCACCCTTCCAGTATATACCAGGATGGTTCAGGCTGCCCACGTGGACAGGGACTTGTCAATGTGAGAGCTTCTCTCAGCTTTCTGGAGAAAGCTTCATCTGTTTCTTCTTCTTTATCAGGCAGTCTTTCATAGACACCTTCCTGAATGTCACCCATCTTGGTCTTCCCACTAACCCTAACCTGTAAGCTCTCTGCTGGCTCAGTGTTTGCTCTAGGTAAGAGCTCCACAGATTCGTGCTGCTATCTCACATAAAGGACAATTCCCCAGCCTCATCATATCACAGAATCACAGAATTTCTAGGTTGGAAGAGACCTCAAGATCATCGAGTCCAACCTCTGACCTAACACTAACAGTCCCCACTAAACCATATCCCTAAGCTCTACATCTAAACGTCTTTTGAAGACTTCCAGGGATGGTGACTCCACCACTTCCCTGGGCAGCCTGTTCCAGTGCCTCACAACCCTTTCAGTGAAGAAGTTCTTCCTAACATCTAACCTAAAACTCCCCTGGCTCAACTTAAGCCCATTCCCCCTCGTCCTGTCACCAGGCACGTGGGAGTACAGGCCAACCCCCACCTCGCTACAGCCTCCCTTGAGGTACCTGTAGAGAGCTATAAGGTCACCCCTGAGCCTCCTCTTCTCCAGGCTGAACAAGCCCAGCTCCCTCAGCCGCTCCTCGTAGGACTTGTTCTCCAGGCCCCTCACCAGCTTCGTCGCCCTTCTCTGCACCCGCTCAAGCACCTCGATGTCCTTCTTGTAGCGAGGGGCCCAAAACTGAACACAGTACTCGAGGTGCAGCCTCACCAGAGCTGAATACAGGGGGACGATCACCTCCCTAGCCCTGCTGGTCACACTGTTCCTGATACAAGCCAGGATGCGGTTGGCCTTCTTGGCCACCTGAGCACACTGCTGGCTCATATTCAGCCGACTATCCACCATCACTCCCAGGTCCTTCTCTGCCTGGCAGCTCTCCAACCACTCATCTCCCAGCCTGTGGCTCTGCTTGGGGTTATTGTGCCCCAGGTGCAGGACCCGGCACTTGGCCTTGTTGAACTTCATGCAGTTGACCTCAGCCCATCGG